>NC_133757.1:76107454-76444954 GCF_036562045.2 Rhinolophus sinicus | reverse complement strand
AAATTTAAAATACAAGTAAGACATAAAAAGGTAGGAGTGAGATGAGGTTATCAATAAAATATATTATTAATAATAAAACTTCCTAAATAACCTGGAATTTATAAATCTATGTCCATAGTCTACAAGGACTATTGAAATGAATTGAAAAATTTAACATTACTAATTCCAACTCCTTGAATTAAATTTTTACATAGCAAAAAAGGGATATATTTTTCTTCTTGATATTTAGGTCATGAAATAACTACATGAAGCCCGACAGTACATTGATTTTGGTAAACCAGATGGAAGAAGAGGAGCTTATCAGAGCAGACTTTTCATTAAAAAAAAAAAAAGTATTAATTCTCTGCTGGGATTATCATGGTAGGATGGAAACCGTATTTTTTTCCTGTATACTTTTAAGTTTGTGTTCATATACAGATCCAGAAAACATGAAGTAACGCAGCTGTTCACTACATTCCAACCAGAGACCTATTAGCGTAATAAGACATTTTCAAACCAAATGTTGTATCATCAGAATATGAAATGGTGTGGAAACTGAGTTTCTATAGCGGATTAGAGGTCATTTAGATTGTCTGGCAAATAAACTGTTCTGGGAACACAACATTTTCATAGAAAGATGTGATAAATTCAATTTAACAGATACTATGAATTAATGTCAAATACACAGTTATTTTAATGACAAGCAATTGACATCAATGAATTAGGTGATGCCAGGCAGAGAAGAGAAACTCTGTAAATCAAAGAAAAAATAAGGAAGCTAATAGCGTAAAAATGTACTTCCCTAAGTTCTTTTTTCCTTACTCTTTTTACAGTAATCCATAAGATTAGCTTCATTTTTATTTTTTATTTTATTTTTAAAAGATTTTATTGGAGAAGGGGAACAGGATTTTATTGGGGAACAGTGTGTACTTCCAGGACTTTTTTCCAAGTCAAGTTGTTGTCCTTTCAGTTTTAGTTGTGGAGGGTGCAGCTTGGCTCCAGGTCTAGTTGTCATTGCTAGTTGCAGGCTGCACAGCCCACCATCCCTTGTGGGAGTCGAACCAGCAACCTTGTGGTTGAGAGCCCACTGGCCCATGTGGGAATCGAACTGGCAGCCTTTGGAGTTAGGAGCCAGAGCTCCAACCGCCTGAGCCACCGGCTGGCCCCATTTTTATTTTATAGTCACTGAATAATTTTAAATATTATTAGTGATTTGGTTGGAAGATGTACTTAGTTACAATCACATAATGATGTAAATTTTTTGAACTACTAGCAGTTTAGGCTGTGGGGTAATAATTAATAACATATTGATCACTGTGAACTACAGTATCCTGATGAATTTCAGTAACACACAAGAGGGGAAATTTTAATTTCTTTATTAAATGAAACACAAAATTGAACACACTTTACTCCATTTCTAATGATGGGATTGTAGAATACTTTTTTTAAAATCAGGGATTTAAAACTCTCATTTCTATACTTGGCTGTTGAAGGTATTCTTTCTGCCTTCAAAAGATAGGAAAAGCAGTATTAAGAACGTTCCTTAGATGAACATTCATTTGAATAGACAGGTTTTAAAAATTTAATATGTGACTGCAAAGTAATTATTTAAAGCATAGTGCCTGATATACGAGTGTGTATATATATATATATATATATATATATATATATATATATATATATATATATGGTATATAATGAAAGTACTTTATATGTAATATATAGTATATTTTATATACATATATGTATATATATCAAAGAAAGTATTTTGTGGTGAGAATGCATTGAGGTTGGGCAGTTATTTCAATGTGCATGTTGTTCTCAAAATAACTAAATCTCATAAAGATAAATCTAGTGTCAGTTTGCTAAGTCTTCATTTCTAAGGATACGTGGATTTAAGAAGTCTTTTGTGGCAAATTCTCTCAACTTTTTTTTTTTTTAATATATTTTTGATCATTACTCAGAGATTAATTTAAAAAACAAATTTAGGAAGACCAGAATTCATTTTAAATTGCAGCTGCTTTCAAGAAAAACTTTCAAGGAAACACTTATACCCAAATATAAAAGGCAATAAAAATTACCAACATGATGTAATATTTAGTGTTGGCTAAGCAGTAAGCTCCATCAAAATGATCTTATATAATCTTCACAACTCTTTGAGGCGGACACTCTTCTTATTAAAGATGAAGAAATGGAATCTTAGGGAGGCAAAATATCCAAGTCACTCACTGAGGATTTAGACCTACGTTTGTTCAGTTCCATATATCGCACTCAGTCACTTGCATACTACTTCATAAATAAAAGATGGAATTTTTAAAGGAAAATACTTAAGATTTTTACATCTGTAACCGCCCAAATAACATTTTCTAACGCACAGCTTCCCTAGGTTTTGATTCTTCAACTTTTTATTTTCCTTATTTGGTTTAGGACATGGTTTCAATCTCATTTCTCTGAGAATTTTCCATTGTTTCTCTGGTCTAATTCAATCTCTATCTCTGGTAAGTGATTCAGCCTCTCTTTCTTTGGTGTCCACAGTCATTACATGGAACCCTGGGAAATAAACCTGTACATTTATCTCTGACTCTACAATATATTTTTCTGGCAATGTACTATCTTTGTTGAAAAACTGAATAGGGGATAATATGTAAACAAAATGTTTTTATATAACTAAAATTCTATAAAGTTGATTTAACTATACATGTATATATGAGCGTATATATTTTTTCTGTTGATTGACTATGGAGAATTATGTAACTGAGATTTGTATAAAAATGTTATTTGAACCTTCTCTTGGGTATGTTAAAGGATATATAATGAATTTCATGGCCCTAGGTTCAAGTAAAATTAATAGTTATACCTTAGTGTTCTGACAAATGTTATCACCTATAGTTAATGATTAGGTCAAGCTCAGAAAAATTTGAAAGTCTTGGGTTTATTTCTGGCCTCGGCCTCTTACTAGCTGTGTGACTTTAGGCGAGTTACCAGTCCTGTCTAATCCATTACTCATCTGGAAAACAGCATACGAATATTCACCTCAGGGGTCATTTTAATAATAAATGAGACAATACAAATAAATCATTTGACAGTGTCCCCAAAGCACTGTGAGTTGCTCGCTGCAAATTTGCTCCTGCAATTACATCCACTGCCTCTTTTATCTTTTATCCATCTCCCTTCAGTTGTACTATCATACAAACATCCTGTAAATCTTTCCACCTGTGAAAATGATCTCCCACTAGCCCCTATGTCTATATCTACATCCTTGTCTACCCCTGGTTCTGCAATCTCTTGCAGTAAAGCTCATCGCAAGTATTGCTTTAAACACGGTTTCCTCCTCTTTGCTCCCATTCTCTTTAATAGATATTTTAATCAGTCTTTCTTCCCCATTTCTCTTCTAAAACAGTAGTGATGAGGTTATCAATGACTTCTACTTGACAAAAACAATGACCAACTTTTAATCTTCATTTTATTTAATTTAGAAATAATACTTAACAAGATGTATAATTTCCTCTGAGGGCAGTACTACTTTACTTGTTTTTTTCTCCTAACTCACTGGCAGCTCCTTTTCAGTCATCTTTCTGAATGTTGTGTTTAATCCTCAGATGCTCCTTTAACCCATCTACCCCTGTGATCTTACCACTTTAGTAGAATTATACTGACTGGTTTCACATTGTTACTTTATTTCCGGAATTCTCAGTCTCTAACCCTATCTTTTATCTGTCTATCGCTCTGTCTATTCCTGTATTTAATGTATTTGTGTATTCTTCTGTTTTCTCTCACATCACAGGTCTAGTTCATCAGCATATCTTGTGGTTGGTACTTTCAATGTATGTTCAGGGTGCTGACTTTTCACCACTTGATGTCCTGCCACTGATGTCTGAGCCATTGTTATGTCTTGCAAGACTCTAGAAATAACTCTTTGCTTAGTTTTTCTGTGAATGGACAAGGCAATAAAATAATAAATAATAAGTAGCATCTGTCATTACTATGTTTTTGTAATAAACATGTAATCCTATAGATGGACACAGCTGTCATTTTATTATGGAAGCCTATTCTCTGAACCTCTAGTGGAGTTACTTTTTCCTAGTTGTAAGTGCCATTCATTTATTTATTTAATCAACAAACCTTTATCTCGTGCTTACTCTTCAGTAAGAGCTATGCTAGGGAATGAAAAGATGAAGAACTCACATTCACTATTGTCTGGAAGACTGTCCTCTAGTAGATGGTATGGGATGGTCAGAGCATCCATAAAACATGAGTCAAGAGTGCTTCTGCTGTTCCTGAGGGTCAGTGAATGTGGCTAAGCCCAGAATCTGCTATGTCAGAAATACCGCACCCACGATCATCAGTTGTGATCTCTAGACGTTGGTCACTCCTGGTTTAAGTATTTAACAAGGTGGGCCATGTGAGGAATGTTAAAATAGTCAGAAGTAGCACCAACATTGTCAGCTTAGGTACAAGAGCACAACGTTGGACACTTGCTTATTTACTGACAATCCCATTTTTGGCCAGTAGAATGCAGTCCCTGGGCTATGAGACAAAGCCTCCTCCCAAAAATCAGCTCATGTGTACAGAGACGTGGTCATCAGCAGACAATGTTGGTAACCGGTTGGGGATGGACTGCTGGTTAGACATCTTGTCCCTGAGGCAAATTGATATCAACAGGAAATAATGTTGTTGGAGGCAGCAATTTCAAACTCTGCAGGCAATGCTATGTTTCTTTTCAAGTGTTATTTATTTTCTAGAACATAATTCAGGGGAAATTATTGTGCCATTTTAGATACCATTACCTTGGTCTTCTTTATTTATAAGCACTTTGTTTTTTTTGTTTTGTTTTGTTTTGTTTTTTTGTAGTGAATCCTTTCATTTTGTTAGTCTTTTTTGGATATATCCTGAAGTGTTATATTTGTTAGTGGTGGTTTCTGCACTGCACTCCTAATTAAGCTCATAAACAGCAGGTGCAGTAGAGCGTTGTGAACTGCTGAATTGGATGTCTTGAGAAAATGGCAATTATTTTATCGAATACAAGCAATTCAGCACTTTAATGGCATAGTTCTAATTTGTCTCTGCACCCTGGATATGGTTACTTTATTCCCATTCCTAAAATATTATGTTCTTAGTTGTGTTCAAAATAAATTTATATTGGAAAACGAATTGACAGCTTAAGTGTTCAATCCGTAATAAAAGTGAAGTGTTTTCTGTTACGTGACAACTCAATTATTTTATCTTCTGAAGACAATATAGTGGGCACTTAATGATTTTTTTTGCTCACACTCTTTCCTTTAGTCCTTGAGTATATTACTGTTGTCGCTTCAATCATGTGATTCTGGTAGAGCCTACAAAAGCTACAGTGATTGGTAGGATGCAGTTTCTAACCTAAGTTGGTTCCATTATGATAACTTATCTTCCTGACTACTATTATTTGTCCAAAATGGTCAATTCATTTAATTTGTGCCAATAATAACACTTCCTGGGGATTTTTAGAATTAACATTAGACAAAAAACTTTTTTTTCAGAAATGAAAATTAGCAATATTAAGATTTTTGTTTTTTTTTCTTCCAAGTCAGTGGAAGAAAACAGATTGATTAAATACAGTGGTGGCATGCAGAGAACCTAAAGCAAGAAGTGGAAAGAGTGATTCTTGGAAATTTTCAAGTCCTTTGATCCAGTCACCCTGTGGCCCAGGTATACCTTTGCCGTTGACAAAGATTGGTGCCAATAAATCCTTTGTATGAAACTGAGTTAGTTCATGCGAATTTCTGTAACTGCAATTAAAATATGTCTGATAAATATGGCAAAGTTGTTTTTTTCCCTTTATATTTGAATTCTTCCTCTGCAACCAGAGTGACATAATCCAGTGTTTCTCACAGTTATCTCAAAATACTCTTTATATATTTTTTACTCAAAACTTAGTGTATGCTTTTCCTATTTTAAATAGACTTTGAATAATAAGCTATCTATCTAGGCTGACATGTGCCAAATTAAGAATACGTTCATAATGTGGATAAAGTCAGATAATTTATATAATGCAGGCACAGAGCTCATTTATGTTCTTTGGTACGTTTAGAAAGATACCTTAAGTAGAGATGAAAACATGATCTACCTAAATGATTGAAGTTCTAGAGATCTAAGAAACTCATCCATAAATGAAATATTAGTTAACTCCAAAAAAAAAAAAAGAGAAAAGAAAAGATAGGTCAAAAAAGAAGGCTATTGTAAAAGAATGTTTTTTTTTTTAGGCAGTACATCTGTGCCACGCAATCATTAGTACTAGATATCTAATATCATTTGTTTTCCTAATATCCACATAGAACTAAAGAGAGGAGATTTTGGTAAACTTGAACATTGTTTAAACACTAATATACTAATTTCTATCAAAGGTAAATGTATAGTAAGGGTATGTATGCATGTACTTATTAATTTTTATGGTGAGAACTTTAAAGATCTACTCTCTTGTCATTTTTCAAATATACAACACTGTATTGTTAACTATAGACACCATGCTATACATTATATTCCCCAGACTTATTCATCTTATACTTGAAAGTTTCTACCTTTTGACCACCTTCACCCATCCTTCCCTTCCCCTACTATGCCCCTAGTGAACACTAATCTACACTTTGTTTCTGTGAGTTTTTTCTTAAGATTCCACATATAAATAACATGATACTGTAGTTGTGTTTGTCTGTCTGATTTATTTCACTTAGCATAATGTCCTCAAGGTCTATCTATATTGTCACAAATGGCAGTATTTCCTTTTTTAATGGTTGAATACTATTCCATTGTGTGTGTGTGTGTGTGTGTGTGTGTGTGTGTGTGTGTGTGCGTGCATATATAATCTTCTTTTTCTATTCTTCCATTGATGGACAATTAGTTGCTGCCATGTCTGGCTATTGTAAATAATGAGAAAATAAACATTGCATGTAGGTATCTCTTTGAGGTAGTGATTTCATTTCCTTCACACGTATAACCATAAGTGGAATTGCTGGATCATATGATAGTTCTATTTCTAATTTTTTTTAATTAAAGAGTTTATTGGGGAAGGGGAACAGGACTTTATTGGGGAACAGTGTGTACTTCCAGGCCTTTTTTCCAAGTCAAGTTGTTGTCCTTTCAATCTTAGTTGTGGAGGGTGCCATTTAGCTTCAAGTTGTTGTCCTTTCAGTCTTAGTTGTGGAGGGTGCAGCTCAGCTCCAGGTCCAGTTGCCGTTTCTAGTTGCAGGGGGCACAGCCCACCATCCCTTGCGGGAGTTGAAACTGAACCTTGTGGTTGAGAGGATGCACTCCAACCAACTGAGCCATCCAGGAGCTCAGCTGCAGCTCAGCTCAAGGTGCCGTGTTCAGTTTTTTTAGTTGCAGGGGTTGCTGCCCACCATCCCTTGCGGGACTTGAGAAATTGAACTGGCAACCTTGTGGTTGAGAGCCCGCGCTCCAACCAACTGAGCCATCCGGGAGGCAGCTCACCTCAAGGTGCCATGTTCAACCTTAGTTGCAGGGGGCGGAGCCCACCATCCCTTGTGGGACTCGAGGAATTGAACTGACAACCTTGTGGTTGGGAGCCACTGGCCCATGTGGGAATCGAACGGGCAGCCTTTGGAGTTAGGAGCATGGAGCTCTAACTGCCTGAGCCACCGGGCCGGCCTATTTCTAATTTTTGAGGAATCTCTGTATTGTTTTCCATAGTGGCTATACCAATTTATGTTTCCATCAACAGTGCACAAGTGTTCTCTTTTCTCCACATCCTTACCAGCATTTGTTTTTGATAATAACCCTTATAACAGGTGTGAGATAATTTCTCATTGTGGTTTTGATTTCCATTTCCCTAAAGATTAGTGGTGTTGAGCACAACTTGATGTTCCTTTTGACCACTTAACTGTTCATTTGTTTTATGTATTAGTCATTATCCTTGTGTCAATCCTTTTATTATTATTATTATTAGTTTCAGGTGTACAAAACAATGTGATAGGTAGACATTTCACCCCTCAGAAAGTGATAACCCCCCTCCTTCAATCTATTGCCCCTCAGGCATCGTATGTCTCTGTTACAATTTCATTGACTATTCCCTATGCTATACTCCATATCCTGTGATTATATATGTATGTATTACATTATAGTTGATATACAATATTATTCAGCTTCAGCTTCAGGTGTACAGTGCTGTGGTCAAGCATCTACATGCTCCATGAAGTGGTCTCCCTAATAAGACATATGCCCTTCTGACATCCTACCAAATCTTTACAACATTATTGATTATATTCCCCAAACTGTCCTTCATTTCCCCTTTGCAATATTGTAGTTACCAATTTATGCTGTCTAATCCCTTCCCCCTTTCCCTCCTATCCACCTCCCCTCCATCTAGCAACCATCAGTTTTTTCTCTATATCTCTGAGACTCTTTCAGTTTACTTTGCTCATTTATTCTTTTCTTTAGATTCCACATATAAATGAGATCATATGGTATTTGTCTTATTCTGACTGACTTATTTTACTTAGCATAATGTTCTCTAGGTCCATCCATATCGTTGCAAATGGTAAGATGTCATTATTCCTTATGGCCAAGTAATACTCCAGTGTATAAATATACCACAGTTTTTAATCCAGTCATCTACCGATGGGCATTTCGGTTGTTTCCATGTCTTAGCTATTGTAAATAGTGCTGTGATAAACATAGGGATGCATATATTTTTTCAAATTAACAGCTTGGATTTCTCTGGATAGGTACCTAAGAGTGGAATTTCTGGGTCATGAGGTAGTTCCATTTCCACTTTCTTGAGATACCTCTATACTGATTTCCATAGTGGCTGCACCAGTCTGCAATCCCACCAACAGTGCACAAGGGTTCCCTTTTCTCCACAGCCTCACCAGCACTTGTTTGCTGATTTATTGATGACAGCCATTCTGATTGGAGTGAGATGGTATCTAATTGTGCTTTTTATTTGCATTTCTCTAATGATTAGTGAGGTTGAGCATTTTTTTCATATGTCTGTTGGCCATCTGTATATCCACTTTAGAGAAATGTCTGTTCATGTCCTCTGCCCAATTTTTAATTGGGTTGTTTGGTTTTTTGGTGTTGAGTTGAATGAGTGTTTTATAAATTTTGGATATTAACGCCTTATCACATGTATCATTGACAAATATCTTCTCCCATTCAGTAGGCTCCCTTTTTGTTTTATTGATGGTTTCATTTGCTGTGAAAAAACTTTTAAGTTTGATGTAATCCCATATGTTTATATATTTTTTTCTACTTCCCTTGCCTCAGGATATATCAGTGAAGACATTACTCAGGGTAATGTCGGCAAATTTACTCCCTATATTTTCTTCTAGGAGTTTTATGGTTTTGGGTCTTGAATTTAAGTCTTTAATCCATTTTGAATTTGTTCTCATATATAATGTAAGGAGGTGGTTCAATTTCATTTTTTTTGGTATGTGTCAGTCCAGTTTTCCCAGCACCATTTATTAAATAGATTGTCTTTACCCCAACATAAATTCTTGCTTCCACTGTCATAGATTAAATGACCATATATGAATGGATTTATTTCTGGGCTCTCTATTCTGTTCCATTGATCTATGTGTCTGTTTTTATGCCAGTACCATACTGTTTTGATTATTGTAGCCTTGTAGTATGATTTGATGTCAGGTAGCATGATACTTCCCACTTTGTTCTTATTTCTCAAGATTGCTGTGGCTCTTCGGGGTCTTTTATGGTTCCATATAAATTTTACAATTATATGTTCTATTTCTGAGAAAAATGTCATTGGTAGTTTGATAGAAATTGCATTGAATCTATATATTGCTTTAGGTAGTATTGACATTTTAACCATATTGATTCTTCCTGTCCGTGAACATGGTATGTGTTTCCATTTATTTGTATCTTCTTTGATTTCTCTGTTCAGTGTCCTATAATTTTCTGAGTACAGGTCTTGTACTTCTTTGGTTAAATTTAGTCCTAGGTATTTTATTGGTTTTGAAGCAATTGTAAATGGGATTGGTTTCTTGATTTCTCCTACTGATAGTTTATTATTGGTGTATACAAATGCAACTAATTTCTGAATATTAATTTTGTATCCTGCTATTTTACTAAATTCATTTATTACTTCTGATAGATTTTTGGTGGAGTCTTTGGGGTTCTCTCTATATAGTATCATGTCATCTGCATATAAGGGCAATTTTACTTCCACCTTTCCAATTTGGATGCCTTTTATTCCTTTTTCTTGTCTGATTGCTGTGGCTAGAACTTCCAGAACTATGATGAATAAACGTGGTGAAAGTGGTCAGCCTTGTCTTGTTCCTGATCTTAAGGGGAATGGTTTTAAACTTTCCCCATTGAGTAAGATGTTAGCTGTGGGTTTATCATATATGGCCTTTATTATGTTAAGATATGATCCCTCTATTCCCACTTTGCTAAGAGGTTTTATCATAAATTGTTGCTGGATTTTGTCAAATGCTTTTTCTGCATCTATTGATATGATCATATGATTTTAATTTTTCATTTTGCTAATGTGGTGTGCCATGTTAATAGATATGTGTATATTGAACCAACCTTACATTACCAGGAATGAATCCCACTTGATCGTGGTGTATGATCTTTTTAATGTGTTGCTGAATCTGGTTTGCTAGTATTTTGTTGACGATTTTTGCGTCTATTTCATGAGGGATGTCGACCTGTAGTTTTCTTTTTTTGTAATGTCTTTGTCTGGTTTTAGGACCAGAGTAATAGTGGCCTCGTAAAAAGTGTTTGGGAGCCTACCCTCCTTCTGGAATTTTTGGAATAGTTTGAGGGTAATAAGTGTTAATTCTTTTTTGAATATGTTGTAAAATTTACCTGTGGAACCATCTGGTCCAGGACTTTTGTTTGTTGAAAGCTTGTTGATTATTGATTCAATTTCTTTGGTAGCAATCTGTCTGTTCAGAGTTTCTGCTTCTTCTTGATTCAGTCCTGGAAGATTGTATGCTTCTAGAAATTTATCCAATTCTTCCAGATTGTCTAATCTGTTGGCATATAGTTCCTTATAGTATTTTCTTAAAATGTTCTGTATTTCTGTGGTATCTGTTGTCACTTCTCCACTTTCATTTCTGATTTTATTAATTTGGGTCCTCTCTTTTTCTTGGTGAGTCTGGATGAGGGTTTGTTGACTTTGTTTATCTTTTCAAAAAACCAGCTCTTGGTTTCATTGATCTTTTGTATTTTTTTTTTTTTTTGGTCTCTATTTCATTTATTTCTGCTCTGATCTTTCTTATTTCCTTCCTTGTACTCCCTTTAGGCTTGTTTTTCTGTTCTTTTTCCAGTTTCCTTAGGTGTAATGTTTGTTTGTTTTTGAAAAACTTATGTATTCAGGTCCTCTGCCTATTTCTTTTAAATTAAATTTATTGAGGTGACAATGGTTAGTAAAATTCCATAGGTTTCAAGTGTACAATTCTATATTTCATCATCTATATATTACATTGTGTGTTCACCATCCAGAGTCAGTTCTCCTTCTATCACCATATATTTGACCCTCTTTGCCCTTTTTTTACCATCCCTCCTACCCCCTTATCCTCTGGTAACCACTAAACTGTTGTCTGTGTCTGTGAGTTTTTGTTTCTCTATTTGTTCATCTTGTTCCTTTGTTGCTTTCAGTTTTATATCCCACATATGAGTGAAGTTATACGGTTCTTGACTCTTTCTGTCTGACCTATTTCTCTTAGAATAATCTCAAGATCCATCCATGTTTTCTCAAATGGCAGTATTTCATCTTTTCTTATGTCCTTTGCCTATTTTGTGAATCAGATTATTATTATTTTTTTATTATTGAGTTGTATTAATTCCTTATATATATATTTTTTATGTTAACCCCAGATATGTGATACGCAAGTAGTTTCTCCCACTTACGGATGGTAGTTTTGGCAAAAGCACTATATGCAGGGAAGGCAAGCCTGAATCTGAAGCATATGTCTATTCCAGTAAGAACAAAATGTTTCCCCTTCTATATATTATAGAAGCAGTCTAGTGTAATAAGTCTGCCACCATGTAGCTGGCTGTTCATCCTGAGGAATGGTGCCCTATCAATGACTCAGTGTTGGTCTCTGTTACTGGCAGATGGGACATTTAATATTGGCTATACCTAAGTTGGCTTCGTGAGTAGAGGTCCATGTTGCTGAGTTCATGCACAAACTTCTTCCTTGCCACCATGGTCTCTTTGTTCATGAATCCACTGGGTGATAAGAGTGGCTGGAAAAAAGAGGCTGACTGATATCCATATAAAGGGTCACCCTATCTACTTGATTGTTAAATTCTTCCTCCGCTGAGGTCATCTTTTAGTAAGGATTCACATGGGACACAAATATCTTCATGTTTTTATTTGCCCATACCCTTTCCCCAAATGTCCTTGTCACTAACTTTCAATCATATACCTTCCAAGCCCTTGCCCGTCCAGCCAAACCATTGACCTCTGCCCATGAATCAGTATGTAATCATACATCTGTCCATGTTTCCTTCCAAGATAAGTGAGCTACTAGGTGCACTGCTCGAAGTTTTGCCCACTGGGAAGATTTCCCTTTACCACGGTCTTTCAGGGATGTCCCAGAAATAGGCCGTACTGCTGCACCTGTTCACTTTTTGGTGATGCCTGCATGTCGTGCAGAACTATCTATAAAGCAAACCTCTGTTAACTGATCATAGGTAACTACCTGTGAGGCCATAGGTACAGGCTGGGGGAGAGAAGGTAGTGTGGCAGGAATGGGGACCATGGGCATTTGGGACACTCTTGTATGTAACTTATTTGTGCTTTCATGGTCTGCTCAGGACTGATCACATCCATCTGATGATGGAGTATTGCTATACATACCCAACTTTATGGCTCGGTGAGTCAGATTACCCCCAGTTAATGATGAACAGTTTACATTGCATGGTAATGTGGCCCGTGGTTAACTATTCAGTCTCCTATAATGGCCAAGTATCAGACCAATATCTGTGTCTCAAAAGGAGAGTGGTTATTCCTGGAGGATACCAGGGGTTTGCTCCAAAATCCTTAAGGACCTGTGCTGTGATTCACATACACTTCCTGCCCCAGGCTCCAAACATTCTTCTGTGCAAGTGATGCTTCAAGCACCATTGGATCTGCTGGATCATGTGGCCCCAGTGGAAGAGCAGCTTGCACAGCAGCCTGGACCTTTTGTGAATTTTCCTCTTGTTCTAGGCCCCACTTAAAACCAGCAGCTTTTTTTTTTCTTGAAGAGAAATGAGTGGCATATACTGTGTTTCCCTGAAAATAAGACTGGGTCTTATATTAATTTTTGCTCCAAAAGACACATTAGGGCTTATGTTTAGGGGATGTCATCCTGAAAAGTCATGCTACTGCCTATTTTCCAGTTAGGTCTTATTTTGAGGGAAACACGGTAGTATTAGCTTTAAGCATACGACATAATAATTCAATATTTATATATGTTGTGAAATGATCACCATAGTGAGTCTAGTTAACATCTGTCAGCACACATAGTTACATAATTTTTTTCTTGTGATGAGAACATTTAAAATATATTCTCTTAGCAACTTTCAAATATGCCATACAGTATTATTAACTACAGTCACCATGCTGTACATTACATCCTCATGACTTATTTACTTTATAACTGGACCTTTGTACCTTTTGACCCCCTTCACACATTTCACCTCCAACCCCCACATATAAGGGAGGTCATACAATATTTGCCTGTGTCTGTCTGACTTATTTTACTTAGCATAATGCCCTCAAGGTACATTCATATTTTCATAAATGGCTGGATTTTCTTTGTTTGTGTGTGTGTGACTGAATAAAATTCCATTTTGAGTGTGTGTGTGTGTAATCTCACTTTTTTTTTAATCCATTCATCCATTGATGGACACATAGGTTGTATCCATGTTGTGGTTATTGTAAGTAATTTTGCAATGAACATGAACATGCATATATCTTTTCAAGTTAGGTTTTTGTTTTCTTTGGATAAATATCCAGAAGGAGAAATATCTAGAATTGCTAGATCATGTAATAGTTCTATTTTTAATTTTTTGAGGCAACCCCATACTGTTTTCCATAGTGGTTGTACCAATTTATATTTTGCCAACAATGCAGAATGGTTCCCTTTCTCCACATCGTGCCATCTTGCCAATACTTGTTATTTCTTGTGGGCTTTTTTTTTCTTTATTGTGTTTTTTTTTTTTTTTTCCTAATAGCCATTCTAACAAGTATTAGGTGATCTCTCTTTGTGATTTTGAATTGCATTTCTGGGATGATTAATGATATTGAGCTCTGTTTCATACCATAAAGTTGGGTATGTATAGCAACACTCCGTCATCAAATGGATGTGATTGAGCCTGAGTAGACCCATCTGTATGTTTTCTTTGAGAAAATGTCTACGCAGATTCTCTGACCATTATTTAATCAGAATTTTTTTTTTTTTTTGGCTATTGAGTTGTATGCATACTTTATATATTTTGGATATTAACCCTTTATCAGAATATGATTTACAAATATTTTCTCCCATTCATTAGGTTATATTTTTATTTTGTTGATGGTTTGCTTTGTTGTGCAGGAAAAACTAGCAGCTTTTTTGGTTGCTCAGTAAATAGGTCAGAGTAAAATACCCAAGTGAGGGATATGTTATTTTTAACATTCTAAGTAACCATTAGGCATTGTGCCTTTTTTGTTTTGTTTTCATTTTTGGTTATATGAAGAACAAGATGCAACAACTTACTTTACAAGAGATATTTTGACATGTCCTACATCTTGGAGTCCTAGAAATTTCACTATAATAGAAATCCCATGAATTTTTATCAGGTATATTTCCCACCTTCTTACATTCATATATCTTACCAATAAGTATGAAGTAGTTGTTACTTCTTGCCCACTAAGTCCAGTCAGCAAAGTGTCATCAGTGTAATGAGCCAGTATGATATTTTGTGGAAGGGGAAAACCATCAAGTTCCCTACAGAGTAAATTAGGACAGAAGCCTGGAGAGGTGATATACTCCTGGACAATGAAAGTATATTGCTGGCTTTGCTAGGTGAAAGCAAAGAGCTTCTTGTGGTCTGGAGAAAAGAAGAATTTGTCAGGTAAATAGCTACATACCAGATACCAGTAGATGTGCTAATTTACACTGAAACCATATCTGGTACAGCAACTACACTTGGAATCACCCCCTGATTAAGCTTATGATAATCCACTGTCATTCTCTAAGATCCATCTGACTTTTATACAAGTGAAATAGGGGACTTAAATGAGGGTGTGGTGGGAATCACCACCCCTGCATCCTTCAAGTCTATAATGGGAGCACTAATGTTTGCAATCTCTCCAGAAATGTGGTTTATCATTTGGTTTACTACATTCCTGGATAGATGTGGTTCTGGTGGCTTCCACTTGGACTTTACCACAATGATAGCTTTCCTTCCATTGTCCAGGGAACCAACGTGGGGATTCAGCCGTTGCTGAGTGTATCTATTCCATTTATGCATTCTGGAAAAAGGAAATAACCACCGATGGGTTCAAGCACATATTAAGCCCTCTCTGAGATGGACCTGAGTTAAAATTCCATTGATCACCTGACCGTCATAAGCCCCTTTTCTGAATAGTGGGCCTCAGTGACATTTTGAGTCTCTTGGAATTAATGTCAGTTCAGAACCTGTGTTTAGTAGTCCCTGAAGTGTCTGACTACTTCTTCCTCATAGAGGATTATAATTACCTTTCGGGAAAGCTGAGACAAGAATTAACGGTATAAATTTAATAGCACACTGGGGTCCTCGTCAAGGGGAACTGGCTTCCTCTTCATTCAAGAGATTCTGGTTCTGTAAACTGGCTCAAGTGTGTGAATTGATTGATAAGATATGAATCACTGTCTTTATGATTCAGGTTAGATTTGTTCACTTGACCTAGAACTTTTCTGCTTATACTGATCAAGTAAGACTTTTGTAGGCTTTCTGATTATTTCACGTCTAGGAACACCATGATCAACTGCTCAGTGCCATAAGTCTGTGAAAATAAGACTATTTGATTGCTGCTTTGGTTTTCATGTTCATTAGAGTAAGTGTGCTCACCTTGCCTTTGGCAGTTGAGTGCCACCACTTGGCCCATATCACCCTCAGAGTCAATTTCTCCCATTGTATTTAGGTTTCACAATTCAGTGACTGTAGTTCCCACCATAAGATCTGGCATACAGAGAAGCCAATCACAGACTTTTTGAGGATGCCAGGGCCCCCCTCAAAAATTTATTTCTTACAGTGTTGGTAAAGTTTTGCGTTCTGGAACCTCCCAGCGTAGGTGACTATGTCTTAAATAACAACAACAAACAAAAATGACTCCAATTTTTCTAAACCTTTGAATCCTTTCTTCTACATTAGACCAAAGCAGGTCCAGAATTTCCAATTGACTCATTGTGTGCCAACATTTGGTGCATGTTTTAGCTGATTAACCAAACTATTAGAGCCCTTTTTCACAACTTAAGTTGTAACGTTAATGCAAAATCTCTGCTTTGTGAGCTCATATCAATACATTTGACCTATTCCAACTTTATGCTTCTCCCTCCATTATCCCACACCCTTAGTATTTATTTCACACACGTTCTGCAGCTTTTTGTCTGTATGAATTAGAAAACTCAAGTAGTTCTTCTGGAATATAACACCCTTCCTCATGGGTCACACACTGTACCTTATTTTTAGGGACCCGCTGGGATATGAGTTTAATCATATGTGTAGAACCAAAGAGAGATGGTGGGAGTGGGTCTTCAGAAGAATCAGCATTGTCTTTCCTGGCTACTGACTCAGGGGAGGCATCACTGGTTCCTCAGACAACGGAGGGTTAAAAGCCTCCGATGGGGGTGAGGAGGTCACTTCTACTGCCAAATGACTCATCAGAATTTAGTGGCTTGTGTAGATGATGTATTATAGAATTGTAAACTTGAAACCTATGTAACTTTACTAACCATTGTCACTCAGTAAACTTTAATTAAAAAAAAGTGAATTTAAGGGCTCGAGGTCCCAAACTTCATTAAGGTCTTCTTACAAATCCCATCTCAATTTACAGGATTCAATTCTTTCCTAACCAATGTTCTCACTCTAACAGTGGACACCCTGTTAGCCTGGAAGTTCAGCTTGCTTTGCAATTTAGCCAATCACAAAATGAGATTATGCCTTTGATTTTCAGCAATCTCAATCCTGCAGCTACTATGTTGCCTTACTAGCACAAGTAGAAGCTTTTATGTCATTTATGCAGTGCTTGAACTGAAATTTGCATTCTTGAGCTGATACTTTTTTTTACCCCTTTGTCCAGTGATGCCAACCTTATTATATTTGTTAGTTTTCCAAATATGTTTGAAAATATGATATGCATAGTCCCTGAGCTTCTTACTTCTTGTAATTGGTTGATGAGGAGTAGCCAACATAGGTATTTGGAATATCTCCATTACCAGATCATGCCATGTGTACCAGAGTTCTCTTTATGACTGGAAATATACTCATTATCACATTATCATCTTTAAATGTAATCACATTGGAGAGCCAGATTAGAGAGCCAATTACAGGAATTCCAGAACCAATTCAGAAACTTATCCTTAAAATTCTGTTCCTCTTGAACCACTCTCAGTACAAAAATCTACATTAGTCAGGGTTTGTAGAGAAACAGAAGCAATAGGAGATTGATTCATGTGATTATGGAGGCGGGGGCATCTAAAAGCTAGAGACCCAGGAAAGATGGTGGTATAGTTCTAATCCAAATTCAACAGCCTGAGAACCAGGAGAACTGGTATGAGATGGTGTGAGTCCAAGTTTTAGCCCAAAGGCCTGAAAACTGGAGAGTCAATGGTGTGAGTTCCAGTCCAAGTCCAAAGGCAGGAATGCCAATGGTATAAATCCCAGTCCAAGACCAGGAGTATACTGGTGTCCAAGTTCACACAGTCAGGTGGAAAGAGAGAATTCTGATTATCTCTTCCTTTATGGATGATACCCACTCACACTGGGGTGGGAAACCTGCTTTACTCAGGCCACCAATTTAAATGCTAATCTATTCTGGAAACATACTCACAGATACAGCCAAAATAATGTTTAACTAGATATCTGTTCATCCCATGACCCAGTCAAATTGATGCATAAAATAACCATAAAAATTCAATAACCAAGAATAAGTGAACAAGTTCTTAGAAATATATAACCTCCCTAGACTGAATCACAGAGAACTGAGAAATCTAAATAGACCAATCAACAGTAAGGAAATGGAAACAATCATCAAAAACCCCCAAAAAGCAAAAGTCCAGGACCAGATGGCTTCACTAGTTAATTCTGTCAAAGATTTAATATATAATCTTCTCAAACTATTCCAAAAAAACTGAAGAAGAGACAATACTCCCTAACTCATTTTATGAGGCCAACATTACCCTAATACCAAAACCTGGTAAAGAGAACACAAAAAAGAGAACTACCAACCGATATCTCTGATGAATACAAATGCAAAAATCCTAAACAAAATACTAGCAAATTTGAAATGATAATACATTAAAAAGATTATATATCACCATCGAGTGGGTTCATTTCACGGATGCAAGGATGGTTCAACATATGCAAATGGATCAACGTGATATACCACTAAACAAAATAAAGGATAAAAATTATATGATCATATCAATAGATGCAGAAAAAGCATTTGACAAGGTACAGCATCCATTTTTGATTAAAACACTTAATAAAATAGGTATAGAAGGAAAGTACCACAACAAATAAAGGCCATATATAACAAACTGTCAGCTAATATAATACTTAGTGGTGAAAAACTGAAAGCTTTTCCTCTAAGATCAGGAACAAGACAAGGGTACCCCATCTCACCACTGTTATTTAACATACTGTGTTTCCCCAAAAATAAGACCAGGTCTTATATTAATTTTTGTTCCAAAAGACGCATTAGGGCATATTTTTAGGGGATGTCATATTTTTTCATGTACAACCATCTACATTTATTCAAATACAGTCATGTCATCTTCTTCTGGAACATCGTCATAACGTACTAAATGCGTCCATCTGGCTGACGATCTTAACTGGGGCTTATTTTTGGGGTAGGTCTTATTTTCAGGGAAACACGGTAGTATTGAAGTCCTAGCCAGAGCAATCAGGCAAGAGAAAGAAATAAAAGGCATCCAAACTGATAATGAAGAAGTCAAACTGTCACTTTTGGCAGATGACATGAATGTTTATATAGAAAATCCTAAAGACTCTACCAATAAACAATTACAAACAATAAACAAATACAGTAAATTTGCAGGATACAAAATCAATATTAAAAAATCCGTTGTGTTCCTACATACTAAAAATGAAATTTCAGAACAAGAAATGAAAAAAAAAATTGCTTTTGCAATTGCAACAAGAAGAATAAAATACGTAGGAATAAACTTAACAAAAGATGTAATGGACCTATGCACTGAAAACTACAGGACAGTACTAAAAGAAATTAAAGAAGACACAAAGAAATTAATGTTCATGGATTAGAATAATCAACATAATTAAAATGGCCATATTACCCAAAGTAGCATATAGGTTTAATGCAATCCCCATCAAAAAAAAAAAATCTGATGTTTTTTTTTTAAAGAAATAAAACAAAAAGTCATCAGATTTGTATGGAATCAAAAAGATCCCAAATACCTAAAGCAATCCTGAGGAAAAAGAACAAGGCAAGAGGCATCAAACTCCCTGACTTCAAATGATACTACAAAGTGACAATAATCAAAACAGCAGGGTATTGGCAGAAAAACAGACACACTGACCAATGGAACAGAATTGAGAACCCAGAAATAAACTCACATATATATGGGCAAATAAACTCCTTTTCAACAAAGGAGCCAAAACCATATACTGGAGAAAAGAAAGCCTCTTCAATAAGTGGTGCTGGGAAAATTGGAAAGCCACATATAAAGAATGAAATGATTGTTGTCACCATAGACCAACATTAAGTCAAAATGGGTCAAAGACTTAAATATAAGACCTGAAACAACAAATTACGTAGAAGAAATCATAGGTACTAAACTTATGGACCTTGGGTTCAGAGAGGATTTTATGAATTTGTCCGCAAGGGAAGTAAAAGCTGAAATAAATGAATGAGACTATATCAAACTAAAAAGCTTCTGCACAGCAAAAGAAACCGACAAAATAAAGAGGCAAACAATCCAATGGGAGAAGACATTTGCAAACAACACCTGTGATAAGGGGCTAATATGCAAAACTCATACAACTCAACAACAAAAAACAAACAATTGAATTAAAAAATGGGCAAAGAACCTGAACAGATACTTCTTCCAAAAAGACATACAAATGGCTAACAGTTATATGAAAAGATGCTCAACTTTTCTACCTAACTCCTAGGGAAATGCAAACCAAAACCACAATGAGATACCACCTTATACCTGTTAGAATGGCTATTATCAACAAGATAAGTAATAAGTATAGGAGAGCCTGTGGGGAAAAAAGAAAACCTCACATAGTGCTGGTGAGAATGTGAAGTGGTACAGCCACTATGAAAAACAGTATGGAGTTTTCTCAAAAAATTAAGAATAGAATTACCATGTGACCGAGCAATCCCTCTCCTGGGTATCTACACCCCAAAAATCTAAAAACATTTATCTGTAAAGATATATGTACCCCTATCTTCATTGCAGCATTATTCACAGTGGCCAAGACATGGAAACAAATTGTCCTTCCATAGATGATTATATAAAGAAGATGTGCTACATATATACAATGGAATATTATTCAGCCACAAGAAAAGATGAAATATTGCCATTTGTGATAACATGGATGAATTTTGAGATTATCATGCTAAGTGAAAGAAGTCAGACAGAAAAAGTACAGAGCCATATAATTTCTCTCATAAGTGGAATATAAAACTGAAAGCAACAAGCAAATAAGACAAACAAACAAACAAAAACTCATAGACACAGACAACAGTTTAGTGGTTACCAGAGGGTAAGGGGGTCAAATATATGGTGACAGATAGAGAATTGACTTTGAGTGGTGAACACAATGTAATTATAGATGATGTGTTATAGAATTATACACTTAAAACCTGTGTAATGTTACTAACCATTGTCACCTCAATTAATCTAATTAAAAAATAACCATCATGGTAAATATTGATGAACTTCTGTGAAAGGATGTTTTAATTGCTTCACACTGAAGGGTGATGATCCCATTTGAAATGATAAAGTGATTTTAATCCAGCTCCCTCCCTTTTGTGATACCTCTTCTGTAGCAGTTATATTTTTGTACTTTATATTATAGACATTTATGTTTATATTATAATTATATATAATATGCATTTATACTATAGACATAAATGTATTGCTGACAGTTTAGTTTTCTTCTGTGTTCTAACAAAAAGATCCACTGGCATAAGAATGTATTCTATAATTAGTAGAATAGAATTAGTCTTCTAAATTGTCTTCTCTGATGATAGTTTTTTCCCTCATTAAGATAATCCCAGTTCACTGATTCAGTCAAGTCAAAATAGTTTTGTTTTTTTAATACCATGCAAGTGCCTTCACAAAAATGTTTTTAGAAATACCTGAGCGAGGCTTATAATTTCCTAGGACGATTTATGATGCAAAGGGAGCTGAAAGCAGCAGGCTGTCCACATTGAGGAGATTTACTTGTTTTTTCAAGCTATGATAGGATTAATCATATCTCCTGATTTTATTCTAAAGGTCAAAAAAACTGCCTGTGTCTGGAAAATATCGGCTTTTTTTCCCCTTTTATTTTTTTGCTGAAGTAATAAAGAACTAACCTGCTTAAAATGCAAACAAGTATATACAGAACATGGAAGGATTTGCATTTCTTCTAGAAAACCACATTGAGATTTTGAACTAATTTTATGTTGTGAATAAAAAAAGTTATAGATAATATCTCTAACTCATTACATTTAATTTAACATAGGGGCTTAGTTATCACGTATCTTTTTATCACTTGGGACTAGGAATAGAAGTGTGTCCCCTCATCCTTAGGCATGCCTCTGAGAATGGGGTTTATGACAATTAAGTTTGCGAACTCATCCTAGAAAAAGTGCTACATACCTCATTGCTGAATATCACTATAGTCACCTTCGAAGTACTCCCCTTGGGAAGCTATGCACCGACACCAGTGCCTAGTCTACCCTTCAAAACAATTTTGGGACTCTTTTTCTGGAATGGACTAACAGCTGTCGTCGTAGTACACTTGATGTTCTGAATGTCATCAAAATGTCTTCCTTTCAATATTTCCTTTATCTTTCAGTAAAGAAAGAAATAATTGAAGGAAGATCAGGTGAGTAGGGAGGGTGTTCCAATACAGTTATTTGTTTACTGGCTAAAAACTCCCTCACATACAGTGCCATGTGAGCTGCTGCATTGTTGTGATGCAAGAGCCATGAATTGTTGACGAAAAGTTCAGGTCATCTAACTTTCTCACAGACTTTTCAGCACTTCCAAATAGTAAGCTTGGTTAACTGTTTGTCCAGTTGGTACAAATTCATAATGAATAATCTTTCTGATATCACAAAAGGTTAGCAACATCATTGCAACAAGTTCGTGAACTTAATTGTCTGACCTCATATGTTATTCTTATATTTCAATTGGACAAAATCACCATTGATCTTCAAAGTCCAAGCAAAGTTTTTTTTTCCTTTATGTAATCTTATACAAAGCTTTCCATTCTTTCTATTCATGCTTTCTCCTGGACATGATTATTTCTCTTCCCCTGCTCCTATGTCTTTATGCCTCCTTTAAAGAATTTACCATACTTAGGCTGCTATATGGTTAGATATATACATTTAGATTTCATTTAAAAATACATAGGGGTGGTATCTCTGTGTGTAGCCCCCATCTTGAATGTACTAGGTGATTCACTAAAATGTTGGTTAAAAGTCTTGATCCAAACTTTAGTTAAAATGATCAACTTAATAACCAATGTCTAAGTCAAATAAACTGTAAATTATTTATTTTTTTAAAAGGAAATAAATGTTAAGCTTGGAGGAAAAGAATCACTGCTAAAAAAAAAAAAGACTTCAAGATATGTTCAAGAATATTTAGTTTATTAGGCCATCAGGTCATGTGATATTTTTATAGAATCCACTGAAACTTTGAAAGGTTGTCCTCTTGCTTACCTGATGTACATTTTATTTCAAGTGACTTCATAAACATTAAGAACATCAAAAATACATTAGACATTTATATTTATATGTACTATAAAAAAATAAAGTACCTAAAGGTAAAAGTAGTAAAGTCACTAAAATAAAGAACACCCATACAACCCCAAATGCATTGTCATTTTTTGGTGAAAATGACTTTAATTAAGTCACTATTTAGGTAAATATTTGGATATCTTTACTTCTGTGCTAAGGAAAATCATTACTTCCAAAGTAAGGAAGGAACTAAACCTCCTAACCCTACTAAGACAGTCAGAATCCCCTGAGTGTGATTGATTTTAAGGCTCCAAACAAATGAACTCTCTTCATTCATCTCACCTTCTGGTTTTAAGCTAGTTGGAGAGAATGTAGGTGGCTGACATTTTGAAGTATATTGAAGGTATTATAACCTCCCACCCCATCCTAGTTCTGAGTAAAAAACACACAATATAAGGACACAGACACATACATACATATACATACAGGCACACATAAACACACACATATTTATTTTATTTAATTGAGTAATTCATGTTTTGGATCAATAAATCATTATATAAGTTGTAGTATCCTTAGTCAATATGATACATCACATATATTATTATATTTGTCAATTTATAGTCAGATGTAATTTTATTTTCTATGATCTTTCAAAATGTTTCTATGATGGATAATCTACAAATAAACATTTTAACTTTCTTGAAAGAGAAGTATCTAAGTTTTGTCAAAATTAATTTTGAAGTTTGCCATTTTAATATTGTTAATTCTTGATTTCCACCCAAAGTATCTATTGTAATATTTTTAGAGATGTGCACATGTTTAAAAAAAAGTAAAGTATTTTATGGGTGAGCATTTTAGAGTATCCTTAATTTTAGTTTCTTTTTTACTAATATAGCTTGGGTCTTTTACTGTGAATCACTTGATCTTGTACTATTTCACATATGGAGATTGTGTCACGATCAATGTCATTTCTTTTTCTCTTAAGTTTTGCATTTGGTAAACTATTCAAGTTGATCAATTCAACCTGGAAGTTATAATATTTTTCCATTTATATTGTCTTTTGACTGACTGGTCTAGTACTGTGGTTCTCAACACTTCTGTTCTCAGCACTTCTTTATACTAATAAAAATTAAAGAGGACTCCAAAGAACTTTTCTTTATGATGGTGATTCTATGTATGTTATCCATATTATATATTAAAACTGAAAAGAATTAACTTAAAGTATCACTAAGCCCATTCCATATATTGTAGATAAGTTGTTAATGAAAAATAACTAATGCCCAGGCAAAAATTTATTGAAAAAAGTAGTATTAGTTCACATTTTTGCAACTGTCTACGAGTACAATGTCTGGTTTAAAAAGAAGAGAACTGGATTCTCACAATTGCTTCTGCATTCAAACTGTTGTGCTATCACCTGGCATATAGCCTCTGAAAAATTTCCACTGTACCTTTGTAGAGGGTATTGTGCACAGGAAGAGGTTCTAACTGTGTAGGATTGCACACCAGGCCATTCATCATCAGAACCTAACCAGTCTTTTGCCCAACAGACCACTATTTCTTGTTCATCTAATCGTGCTGGATTACTTGGTTTTCCATAGTGTCCTCAGACTTTCATTGTATCATAGTTTCGGCATGTAATTTCCCCCCTTTTCTTCCTTAAGACAATTAACATGTCATTCTTTGTGAAACTGTTCAGAACCACAAGTGTCAGGATTTAATTCTAAGTTACTTAAACATCTATTAAGTACTGCTGTGTACCAGTTGCCATACTAAGGACTACCGTGTTTCCCTAAAAATAAGACCAACTGGATCATCAGCTCTAATGCATCTTTTGGAGCAAAAATTAATGTAAGATCCAGCCTTATTTTAATATAATATAAGACCGGGTCTATAATATAATTAATATAATATAATATAATATAATATAATATAATATAATATAATATAATATAATATATAATACTAGGTCTTTATAATATAATATAATACCGGGTCTTATATTAATTTTTGCTCCAAAAGACGCATTCGAGTTGATGGTCTGGCTAGGTTTTATTTTTAGGGAAACACCGTAAGTATAGTGTTCAGATATACAGTTGTTCTCTTCAAAAGAGAGTGCAATATGGAAAAACAGACATGTAGTAACATAGTAGTTCCATAAAAGTTAAGCATGTAGGTAATAAGGAGAATGCGATTATATTGCATAACGTGCTAATTACTATTATATGTATACCTACTACTTGTGTATATCTCTGGTATTCCTTTTGTGCAGTGAGTTCTATGTCTTACCCATTGCTGTATTTTCAGTGGTGAAATCATTAAAAGGGCTTAGCAAATATTATTGAATGAATAATAAGTTATATCCATGTATTCCTGACAAAATAAAAAGGCCTACTTATGTATTTATCTGACAAGAAACATGACCAGAAACAAAGAAATACACTGACAAAAATTAACAACTAAAATAACAGCAAAAAATATTTGTCTGGCAGTTTTGCTATTTTGTTAAGATACTAATTTTATTTATACTTTTAGTTTCATCTTTTTTGCTTGTTTGTTTTACATAAAGCATGTTATATTTCCTAGGTGTGTCCATCAATGAAAAGGCTGAGCTTTACTTTGTGTATATAATTAAGCTCTACACTACAAACCCAAATGCTGTAGATCTGAGGGGAAATGAATGAACTATACCTGGAAGCAAGTACTTCTTTAGCAGCAGTAGCAGAAATGAGCAAAATCAATCTTACCAGGATATGTGATATTTCCATATCTCCAGGTAGCAATTATTACCTAGCTAAAGATTTTCTTACAAATGTTTAATAAACACATGACAGTTTTTGTGTGTATATGAATGGTGGGCAGCACGAGAATACAGCAAAATTTATTATTTAAATATTCTGGGTCCTGCTCCTACACCCATGGTTTATTTACAGGATCCAAGCATATATATACATGTGTGTGCTTGGAGATATATATATATATATATATATATATATATATATATATATATATATATATATATATATATGATATATATATGATGGCATTTCTTCAATTTAGGGCATTTCAGGAAACTTTTGACATGATTTTATACAGCTTAAGTGCAAAACATGAATGCATTTCCTTTAACAGACTCTCATATCTTCTGAATCACAAGGTCAGCTGATTAAATCAGGCAGGGCAGAGTTGTAGAGGGTGTTATACCTTCCTGCCTAGTGATGGGGTATAGAAGAAAATGCAGACCTGAGCTCTTTTGTTTATAAATGATTATCACCCTTATTGAGGAAAAATAGGTGGTACTGAACTTTGCCCTTATGTAGTTACCCTAGTGCATTTTCTTCCTCCCTTCTAGGCTGAACTTGGTATTTGTTTTCACCTGATTTCATGTATGTGAAAATTTTAGAGCAAAACCTGATGTGACTTATGATTGTGCTGAAGCAGGCCCTGAAACCAACTAGAATGTTGCCTCTGCATTTGAGGCCTTCTTGCGGGAGATAGGCTTCCTCTTATGTGGACTGCTTTATTTTTCTTCTCTTAGCTCCTGTTAGGACAGGTCTTGCCATCAAAACCAGATGATAAGTTGTGTTAAAGGCCAACTTCTGTGTATGCCCAGATGTAATCTTTCGCTTGCTCCACTGAGATACTGCGTTAGCCATCACATTTTCTCACGTACATTGCATACTGCTTCTCTGTTTTTTTTCCCATTCAGCCTGTACATGCACAAGACTCTCCATTCTTTAAGGCAAAAATTACTCCTTAGTTTCCTCTAGTTTATATTTAAATTTTCTCATTTTCTTGAAGTAGGTGTTAATAATTGCTAGCTCCAAATTCTAAACTCCTCTATATTTCTCAAATCGACTGCAATCTGCCTTCCATTCTTATACATCTAATGGAAATTTTTAAACTAAGGTGCAGTGATTTTATAATTACTAAATCCGAGAGATACCATCTGATCTTTACCTTAGTAGAGCTGTATGTTGCATTTGACATTGGTATTTACAGTTTCTTCTTTCTTGGCTTCCAAAGCTAAGTGATCTGGAGATCTAGCTATCTATCGATCGATCGATATATTTAATAACATTTTAAGAAGTCTTACTTTGATTGCACTTTAACTTTGGTATTTCCTTTGGTCTCATATTGAGATCACTGCTTATCTCAAGCAGAGTCTATCAGAGATATAAAACCAGTAGGATTATATATATATATATATATATATATATATATATATATATATATACATATACATATATATACATATACGTATATACTGGGGATGCCAAAAAAATGTGTACACATTTTAAGAGATGTTAACACTTCGGTCAACATTGCTCAAGCAGTAGTTCGCCATGATCAGAAGTGTCTGGACACTGATGGTAACCACTTTGAGCACCTCTTGTGATTGCAGAAGTCAAACATGACGTATTCATCTTTTGTTATCCGTATATACTAATACAGATTTTTTCTTTCTTAAAACGTGTATACATTTTTCGGCACCCTGTGTAGACATATATATGTGTATATGTAAACACACACATACACATATATATGTACATATGTATACACACACACATACACATGAGCGCACGCACGGATTTATCACAGGTAATTGCTTTATACCAGTTGGCTTGCACCACTGAGGAGGTTAGTTAAATAGTCCCGCAAGACCCTCTTAGCTTCTGAGACATTGAAGCCTAAAGTTCACTGCGCAGGCAGGTAGACAGGAAGAAGAGAAGATCAGAAGCGGACTGGAATCCCACGTGCACACGCTTAATCCCACAAGCACAGGCTGAAGTGTGTGTGTGCATTCTTGTTGCTTCTGTCCTTGATGACAAGTGTGTCCTTCAGAAGCTGAAGCCTTTTGTCACAAAGTCACACACACGTCTGGTTGAGAGCTGTTGCTTCCTCGAAGTGAGGTATAGATCGGCGGCAACTAGTTTATGCTACAAAACAGCTGCCACCAACCTTCTGCCCTTCAAATTTTTAGTAGAATCTCGTGGCCTACACTAACCAGAAGCATACACCAAAGAGAATTTTGTTAAAGATTTTTATATCTACTTTCATGAGAGATACTGATCTGTAGTTTTCTTGGAATGTATTCATTAGTATTAAGTTAGCCTCTTATAAACAGTTGCAAAGTGTTTCTTTCCATTTTCTGAAAGGAACTGTAGAAACTATTATTTCTTTCTTAAATGGTAGAATTTATCAATGACACCATCTGGGGCTTTTGCTTTCTTTTTTGGAAGTTTTAAAAATTTTTGATTCAATTTCCTTATTAGATATAGGGCTAATTTCTCTCGTGTGTGTTTTGGCACTCTGTGTCTTTTAAGGAATTGTTCCATTTCATCTAAGTTATCAAATTTGTGGGCATAGATGTGTTCATAATATTTTTTAACTTTCCTTAACATTTGTGGGATCAGTGGTGACATGATCTCTTTCATTTCTAATTATGGTAATTTTTCTTTTTCCCCCGTTAGTCTATCTAGAGTTTTGTCAAATATGTTGATCTTTTTAGAGAGTCAGCATTTGATTTTTTAATTTTATCTATTGCCTTCCCATTTTCAGTTTTATTGATTTCTGCATTATTTTCAAAATTTTTCTTTTTCTTATTTAAGCTTAAATTCCCCTTCTTTCTCTAGTTTCTTTAACTGAAAGCTCAAGCTTATTTATTTTAGATCTTTCTTATTTTATAATATGTTCACATAATGCTGTAAACTACTAAGCATAGCTTTCGCTGCGTCAGACAAATTTTGATAAGGCGTATTTTCATTTTAATTTAGTTGAAAGTATTTTAAAATTTTCTCTTGAGAACAATTATTTACGATTTTTTTCTCCACTATCTCCCATTTTCTTTAACCTTTGCTTATACGTCATGGCATAAAAGTAAAAAGGTCAGTGACCTATTGATTGAACTGACCTCAGATATCAAGTTCATGTAAAAACTTTGGACTTATATTTATTTAAAATTCATGCATGGCATGAGCAATTTCATAGGGTAATACTTAAACTTTATAAAAATAGAAGTGCTGTATTTCTGGTTTGTTTATCTTTCCCTAAAACATGTGAAAGTCTCCTTTTGGCTAGATTAAATATTTCAATAAATTGAAGTATATTTAATAAATTGAAGTATAATTTTTTAAAGCAATGATTTTTCTCAATATGGAAGACATTTAGTACTCAAAAACTTAGCAGTATTAGTAAACAAATCAGGACTACCCTGCAATATATGGAGGAGTCAGAGAAAAAAATAATAACATTGTGCTAATGAAATACAACATGATTTAACAGGAAAGATTGTGTAGCAATGTCTTAGAGACATGGGTTCTTTTTCCAAATTTTCTGTTATCTAGCTTTGTAATCTTGCTAGGATAATTTCATTACTCTCAGTCTCAGAATTTTCAGATTCCAAGTCTTCTAATATATATTAATTTGTTATATATGCCAGAAACTTAGTGCTTTAGCATGTTTTATTACCTAGTAAGCCTGTGAAATAAAATTTCGAAATGTAATACAAGAGGTTTTTGGAAGATCTAAAATCTCATGGTGATATCTAGTGTTAGTATTGGATTTATATAGCAATGTTAGTAATTTGATTTTTATGTATGATTTATTTTTTCCATTGACTAAAAGAGTGTGAATATTATCATTATTATCATCACCATACAAACTCATAAAGGTAATGATACTACCAAATCAAGTGATACTACTTGATGAGAATGATTTCCCATCAACATAACGTATCTTTAAACTCCATCATAAGGGTCTAAAGTTCTTATAATTTGCATTGTCATTGAATTCATTTAAATAAATTAAATATGGACATATTAACCCATTAAGCCACAATGATCCCTGTATTACATTTCAATTTTTGGTTGGTTAGTAAAGATTTGAATATCTTAATAATAGGACCTAAGACAGATAAATTTTACTAGTTGGAAATGTAAAACTGGGTATATTAAATATCACAACTGATTATGGAAAACAAGTTTGCCTAAAATTTCACCCTGGGAGATCCTGGAAAGCTGGAGGGTGAATCTGCTTTGTTTGCTACCATTTGTTTTTCTTTTTTAGTTTATGTAGGTTCTATTTTGCCACTCATTTTATAGATACAAAATATCTTCAAATATGCTAACTATATCAACTTCTTTTCTTGTTGTGTTTTACACTGACAAATTGTAAAGCCTGAAAGTGATTTCCAGTTTAATTGCTCTACTTTAAACAAAAGCAGTTATAAGAGATTTCGACACATATGTTGAAATGTTCTTTGTGGAGCAAGAATGAGTGGACTCAGTATTAGAACCTGGTTCAAAGTTGTTCATTGTACATGGTGAACATAAAATATGTCAACGTCTGTTAGGTGTGCTGTCATGTCTCTGGACTAAAATGATGCCCTATATTATTATTATATGCTCTATTAATTAGACTAATAGACTCAATTAATTTGGATGAGAGAGAGTGGGTGGGGATAGGGACAGAAAGAGAGAAAGAGAGAGAGAGGGAGGGAGAGAGGAAAAGAGAGAGAGAGTGAGAAAAAGAGCTGGAAGGCAATGGAAGCAATAGAGCATGAGAAAAACTATGGTGTGGGATAATCTTTGTCCAGAGATAAGGATGAAAGGACATCCTCACGGTCCAGAATCAGAAATGACCTGCCCTTACATACTAAAAAAAACATAGAATGCATAGCACTTTTTATTATTTTAAATGATTTTTATTGACCATATATTTTAGTGTATTTTTTACAATAAACCTTATTACCCAAGGTAAAATAAGCATGCCTCTGATTCTAGCATCATGAAACAAATAACCTGAGACAGTTATTAAACGAAAATTTAGATTTTGGAAATACTATCAGGGTAGTGTTTGTGTTTTTATACATCTCTAGTTTTTGTTTAAAATTTCAGAAAGTAGTCAGAGCCATACTGTTTGTTTAGTCCTGTGGAGATGAGGGGGCAGAGTCAGCATTCAGAACTAAGATTCAATTGCCTACCAGTGTGAGAGGACAGGCTCAGAGTTTTGTTTTCCTTGATTAAAAAAATAGATTACAGGGGCACGTCTTACACATAAGAGTTTGGACTGACAGGATTGATGCTTTTATGCCAATTTCCTGGTTAAGTGGGATATGCAACCATTTGAAGCAGAATGGTTAAGAAACTGGATGTTGCTTAAAATATTAAATATGTAAAAGGAAAAGATCTTGACTAAATCTTAGAATAATATTCAGGATGATCAAATTCAAGTATCTAAACATGAAAATGTAACTTAAGAGACAAGTCTAAGAATGGCAAATTATTAGACTGGAGTAGATTTTAGATAATGGTTTTAAGGAAAGGAGGTTTTTCTAAACAAAAGTTGAAAGACCTTAACTGGTATTAATGTATCTCTACAGAAATAGGGTCAAGATTTGAATCTTTTCTGACTCTGAAGCCTATGGGCTTTCTCCTGAACTACACATAGCCTTAGAAATCTATTAGAAGTAACTAAATTGTACAATGAATCAACCCACCTATATTCAATTCATATATGGAGATATGTGGAGATACATTCATTCCATTATAAAGTGTATTTGTAACTTGAATATGTCCATTATTAGGTAGAAGATTCTAGTAAAAGAAAAGGGACTGATATTTTGTAAAATGTTCTTTGAGATATGTTGGTATATAATTTGAGACTTTTGGGTTTTTTGTTTTTAAAATCTCCCTTTCAACTGTATTTCAAGCCCTTTTTTGTTTTTATAAACTACTAGAGCAGAGAAGACAACGAAAACATGATGGAGAGGCTAGTGAGGGATTAACCTATTTAGAAGCAATGATTTTATTCTAAAATACCTCTGAAAATTCATTTTTGACTTCCTGAAATAATGCAAAGCTTTGCAGAACAACCTAAAATTTTCTAAATGAGGATTTATGATTGTCACTTTTTCTCCTAAATTTCACTTGTGAAAGTACTATGTCATAAAGAAATGATATAATTCTATAAAGCTCTTAAATAAAAATTTTATAGAATTTAATGTCATAATAAATAATATGGAAAAAGTCTAACAAAGGACTTATAGAGGCAGTCTTATTTATTCTTCCTTATTTTTTTATTTAGCCTCAAAGGATCTCATTTTTTTCTCATCTGTGATAATATAATACCAGCTTTTCCTACTTCACAGTATTTTTGTAAGAATACAACTGGAAAAAAATATGTGGAAATTCTTTAGTTACAAATCGTTATTCAAATGCAAATTTTAAAAAAATTATGCATCTGTTTTTTTCCAGAATTTCTTGATCCAGTTCACTGCTGTTCATTCTCTGATGTCACTTACGACACAGATAATTTCTGAATGTCGTACTCACCATTATTATTTTCTTTTCTAAGTGATTTCTCTGAAGCCTAATATTAATTTTTTGAATAAAATTCTTTTCTACCTTGTGCTAAGCATTTTCTTACATTAAATCCCTTTATATAAAATCCTTTGTACTACACATTTTCTCCTGAATAATCCGTCAGGGAAAGTTCTAACTTACTACAAAGATAATTGTTCGCCTTTCCCATTAGGGAATAATCAGTTCTCATGGAAAGGACCTGTCTGACTGACAGCCAGATCCTTTAAAAGAGTCCCCTTTAGTAAATAACAAATAGGCAATCTTCTTTCTTTATCCTCCAATAGCAACATTGAAGAGTTTGGTTATTTTCCTGTAGTGATGGTTTTTCAGAGGTTTAGTTGGAACTTTTATATGCATGAGAAACTGAAGAAAGTTAAATAGAGAAATCACTCTTCTCACTTGGGCCAAATTTGAAAAAAACAAATTGTGAAGATGTCCCAGAGTCTCAGAAATATGATTAAGAACAGTGATGATTTCCTCCTTCTCTCTTCTCAATTTCAAAATTGATTATCTCCTCTTACAACATAGCTATGTTGACATGGGACAGTGTGTTACAACATGCCTTGTTTTCTACATTTCTTTGGTTTTACATCAGAGTGTGGATTATCTCCAAAAATTGTTTGACTAAAGGGATCTTATATACTGAAACTAGGGTTTATACAGTTAAGAATGTTTCAAGCATTTCAAAGAAAAAAACTAGAAAATTGTTTAGTAATAAGCTCAATGAGGTTAGCAAACAAAATAAACTTATTTTTGTGGGGGGTGGTGAAATGGGTGAAGGTGGTCTAAAGGTACAAAATTCCAGTTATAAAATAAGTCATGGGGATGTGATGTATAACTAGGTGACTATAGTAAATAGTACTTTATATATTTGAAAGTTGCATCTCGAAAAGAAATTGTAACTAGGTATGTGATAGATGTTGGCTAGACTTCTTGTGGTGATCATCTGGTAAGTGTAGATTATTCAAGTGTATTTATTCAACAAATATTGAATAATTATGTTGTAACCTGAAACTAATATAATGTTTTATGTCAATTATAGCTCAATAAAAAACTAAGATTGTACTTAATTTGTTTCATATTTATCTTCCTTCATGAGGGTAGGGACATTTTTCTGCTATCAATCATTGTTCCAATACATGCGTTGGTCTTATTTTGGGTCAGGGAAGGAGACTGAGGATCTTAATAAGGCAATTTCTTTACTCCCTGCATTAGTTATCTATTGCTGCACAATAAATTACTCCCGGATTTAGTGGATTAAAACAGCAAAGTTTTTTTGTTTGTTTGTCTGTTTTAATCTCAGCAATGAGTGATATTAGAAGCTAAAAGATAATATCTTGGAAAAAGGCTTGTGGCTAGACTTATGGGAGACAGCCCAAAGCATGTAGGTCTCACATTAATGCCCACCAGAAAGCGTCCACTGCTTAAGAGAAAATCAGTAATTAGTATGTCACCAGCCTGCCTCACTGACCCTTCTGGTGCTCACACAGTGGAATCATGAACTCAGTGACCATGATGGTAGCAATGAGACTACTGGCCTGACAGCATGGGTTTCCTCTCCAAGGTTGATTTGGCTTCTGCCATTGCTGAATGCCTGATCTATCAACAGCAGAGACCAACTCTGAAGCCTCAATGAGGTACCTTTTCTCAAGAAGACCAGCTAACCTTTGAAAGCAAGTTCATCGCTATACATCAGACACCTTCTAAACCTGGAGAGGGCAGAAATTCATTCTTATTAGAACTGATACCCAAGGCCAGCAGCTTCATGGATTTGTGTTCTGTGCACAAGGCTGCATGCTTGGTTTAATGCTCTGTCATCGCTGTGAAATTCTTAGTACTTCTTGAACAAAGGACCCTGCGTTTTCAATTTGCACTGAGTACCACAAATTATATAGCCTGTTCTGTTGATACATATTCTAGCTATGGGCTTAATTTCCCTTTGCTTTGTGTTAGAGGCACGAAGAAGCAACATGAGTATCTGAGAACTTAAGAACACCTGATTTATTAATAGGAGATCTCACAAATGTCACCTCAAATCAAAAGATGTATGTGTATTGGCAAAATTAAGTGCAACAATGTGTGAAGGACCACAGCATCCAATGAACCCACCATATCCCACATCATTTCGAAGCAGCTGACTTGAAGAACTGCAGAAGGTGATTTAGAGGTGAAAGATATCAGAGCCAGGTGATAAAATGGGTGAATATGGTTTATTTTGGAAACCATTGCCTCCTAGAATTTCATTTTCCTGTGTTTCTCAATTGTACGTAATGCCATTTAAACTTCTAATCCTCTAAAACCGTATTTTCTCCAAGAATTTATTCTTTCCATTGGCAGTTTTTCTAACCATGTATTTAAAAATATATAACCCCCTGATTAGTTCTGGCTTTCTTTTTAAAATGTTTATCTTCTTCGTAGTATTATTCTAGCCAGCTGTTAAGAGTAATTAGAATGCAGTCTGTTAGGGTAGCAGGAATAGAAAATATTTGAGACATATTGAAAAATAAATCAATAGATCTTAAACTGTTGAGATATGGAGAACTAAAGTGTATAAATTAAAAATGACGTTTAGTTTGCAGCTCAAAAAATCAAACTGACCAGAAACCAAAAGATTTGAAAAGGCATCCAAATATTAGAAACCAAAATAATGAGTCATGGATTTTTTTTATGGTGATTTTGGCAATTTAATTTTAGAATGTTGCTGTAACTGAGGAATTACATGCAAGCTAAATTCTTGATTAAAAGATTTTGTTTTCAGTAGACTTTGAGAGCACATTATTCAATAATGCTATGGAAACTAATTAATTTATGTCCATATATTCCAGGCAAATGAGATTGGCAGTCTCTGAATTCTTTTCTCATTCTCCTAGGCAAAGGGAGAAGGGTTCTGTATAATTACTATGCAGGCTATAATTTGATTGTGCTGTCTTTCCAAATACTGAGTGCTGATAACCTTGGTCCAGGTAGGGGTCCCACTATTAAAGAAGCCCCACTATTTCACAGAAGTGAAATGTATCAAGAATAAAGAGCGAATGGAAACCATCTGTGAGGACCTGCAGGCAATTCTATTTGCAAAGCATACTAATGTATGCAAAGTTCATTTCAGACACTCCAGGCATCTGTTGTACTTCCAGGATAGCATAGAAACTCACCAATAAACAAAGCTCTTGAAGAGAGGGTATAGACTTCTAATTATTCTAAAATGTTACCTTCTAACCATCAACAAAGATGATAGCATTGTTCACAAAATTCAACATGTTTCCACCTCATGTTTCCCTTCCTTCAGGGGAAGGTGACTAATGGATTTTATTTTATTTTATTGCCATGTTTTCTTGGAGGGAAGAGTGAGTTTTGATTTTGTACCCTACTGCAGCATTGGATGACATGGGTTAAACATTCATCTGTTTTGTATGTGGAGAGAGTGTTTGGGAAGTCAGAAGACTTCAGTTCATATCCTATCCTGGGTTCAGTATTCACCAGCCCAATGACAGTGGCCATATGCATTTCTGTTCCCTGAATTTCAATTTCTTCATTTGTCAAATAGAAACTTTATTGTCTGTACCATTCCTCTTAAGGTTATGAGTTGGGAGAATCAAATAAGATGACATATGTGAAAGAGTTTTGAAAGTCACAATTACTACATATGTAGTAAAATCTTGAGTCCTCAGGTTTTAAATAGCAAATTAAATGCAACTATCTTAACCACATTTTTGTGTGTGTTATATCTCAAAACTGTAAGTAGAAAAGGGGAAAAAAGAAAACAGAATAGACTTTAGTCTTGTTCTTGCTATTCTTTTAAACAAAAAGACAGGTTATGGTTTGCCCCAAGCAGGATATATGACTTAGGGAGCAGAAACAGCCTGGTAAGTGTGATGTAATTTGAGTCAGAAGCCATTCAGAGCATTGTTCTCGGGTGGAGTGTGGGAAGCCAGTGGATTCCGATCATCCTTCTGGTTAGATGCAGACCTGATCAGAAAAAGGAGCCAGTGTCTTTACTGGGGAATCTGAAATGGAAGAGAAACATTATAATAATAAAAAATAATAATAAAACCTTAAAAGAGAGACTCAATTTAAAAAAAGGGAGGGGGTCAAGGTGAAGAGTACAGTAAGCAGAAACATTGGTGGGACTGTAAACAAAGTATGAAAGGTGAACAAACTTGGGAAAGTTTACTAAAGGGATTCAAAGAAGTGGTAAGTGATGTTTGATCAGGCAGCCTGCAAGCTGGCCCAAAGGGTTCCCACCTAAAGTGAGCTGGTTTGTTCTACCAGGTATTAAAATGTAAAATTTCTGTGTTCCCCTAAAAACAGTCTCCATGAAAGATTGTGTTCCAGTAATTTATTTAGGGATATGCTCCCAAGAAGTAGGGTTGTGGGATGGAGAAGTAAACAGAGAAGGTGAAATAGAAATACAAAAATAAAAAATGAAGTTCAGTTAAAGGACTCCAGTGTTTGATTTTGTAGGATCTTCCTTGTAAGGAACCTGGTGAAATGTATCTGTGAATTGTCTTCCTGTAGGAAGGAAAGAGGAAACTTTTATCCACTACTCTGTTCTTCCTCGGTCCAGGGTACCCCATGAATGTAACTCCTCCATCTAGCTGTGTATGCTGAGTGCAGCGAGGGTGCCCATGCACTTCAAGTCTTGAGGGCAGGAAACAACTGCTACTGAAACAGGGCCCAGGCCCAGGCCTGTCAAGGTGTATCTGCTTCTATGAAATGCAATCTTGTGTGGAACTGGTCACCAAAGGAGTGACAAGAATAAAAAATGGGACTGAGATCAGATGAAGTGGTGTTTCATGGTACAAAAGGGAAACTGTTTGAGTAAAGATACAATATCTTTTTTTAAAGGACACTTTAAAAATTATTTACTTTTGAAATAAGCCCAGATGGGTGGTTACCACAAGTTCTAATTAAAATGTGTAGTATACATGCTCTTGCATTTTCATTAGATGAGTAGGGATGTTTCATTATGTGTTTTATGATGAATATAGAAATCATAGATATTGGCTTACTGACTAGATAAGAGATTAGAATCTAAACTAGTGGGAATTGAATCCTCTGGAATTTCATTTGATTCTATATTTTGTGACAAGAGAGGGACAGCTGTGTCTCAATCTCAGTAATAAATTAAATTTTTAGTTTTATTTAGTGTGTTGTAGTTCTTCCACCTGTTGAAGTATGCATGTAGTTTTTAAAGAATAGAAGCTTTTACTTTCATTTCATAATGTTCCTTATTTTACACATCTTGAAGTCAGAATGGTAAAGATAAATGAACTCATATGAATGAAATTATGATTAAATAACTATAAGGTTTAAATAACTGTAGGAGAAACCACAGGTCTTAGTATGATGTTGGATGCTCCATTCAGCCATCAGAAGAATAAATCCAGCACTTTCTAAATCTGTGTATTGTATATATACTCATTCCTCTTAAAAGCCTCCAGGATCTTATCACTAAACTCTTTTGTCAAATTGCTACTTGTACTTGCTTTTCACATGTCACTTTATCAACCTATTTTCTTTCTTTTATTAATTCTCAGCTTGAGTTTCACATCGTAGAGGTGCCACATAACAGTGTTGTCTCTTGCTCTTGATTTCTGTGTTTACACCATTTATTCTGCTCTCCTCCTCAAAATGTGTGTGTGTGTGTGTGAGTGGTGTATAGGTGTGTGTACTTTGCACATCTACTTATTTGTGTTCTTAAGTCTGTAACTACCTAACCCCATAGATACTATGTACTCTTACTGCACATGATTTTTCCAGTTGTATTGATTTTCATCACTCACCAAGATATTTTTCTCTGTTTTAAATAGGTCATGAGAATTTCATAACTTCCAAGAGCCTATAATGTGACGATGTTTACTCTTACAAAGTCCACAGTTTCTGTTCAAGCTGTATCTTACTTCACTCAATAAGTTACTTCTTCAAGAGCACAAAATAGTAGCCTGTCTTTATGAAGTGTTAGTTTATCTTGCTTATGAGGAAATGAAAAGGAGTAATGCAAAATGTCAAGCTGAATTATTGTTACTAACATACATACGTAACTCTCAATATTATGTAAAATATTTTGCAATGATACTGTGACTTCAGAAGGAATTTCCATTCTCAACAAGAATAATCACAGTTGCCCTCTGTCCCTAAGCCAGAAGACATTAATAATAACTACTATTTAGTAGGTGCCATGATCATTATATACAAAATCTCTAACCCATACTATCCTGTGTGGCAAATCAGTAGCTTAATGGTACAAATGAGAAATCCCAGGAAATTATTGGACTTGTCCAAGACTATGCCATTATATTTCATCCCATTTAAGATGAAATTCAAAGTCCTTCCATGTCCCTACTGATTTCATCCTTAGCAAACATGCACTTTTATCAATGCTTGCTATAATTTAAGGAAAATATTGTTGAAAACATTACATAAACTAAATTTATTATTAAAATTTTTTTCCCATGAAAAAAGCTCCAGGACCAGATAGCTGCATCTCTAACCTCTATAAAATATTTAGGGATAAATAATGCCAATTTTACCCCAACTCTTTCAGATATTAAATTGGGGGAGCACTATTTTCCACCTCCTTTTTATGAAATCTGATGATTTTATTCCTACTTATGTATTCCATGGTATCATATTCACATGTACACCAAAAGGAATGTGAAAAGATTGTTCCTAAGGGCCTGAAAATGGGGTGTGTGTGTGTGTGTGTGTGTGTGTGTGTGTGTGTTTGGGGGGGTTAAAATCTCACTCAAAATAGATCATAAAATAACACAATTTTCTTATAGTAAAATATACAGCAGTGAGAATGAACAAACTGTAAGTACATGAATTATCATCTATTAATGTGACAAAAAAAATGTTGAGCAGTAAAAGCCAGCTATCATTCTTTTGATTGCATTTAATAAAGTTCCCAAACAAGCATATGACATGTATTATTTTATATTTTTATCTATATATATGTACGTATTTATATACTACTTTTCTGGTTCTTCTGTTTCTCTTCTATTTTTTTACTTTGTCTCGAAATGTTTTTGTTTCATCACCTGTGAAGAATATTTTTAATGCATATAGAATACTAATTTGGCAGTTGATTTCTTTCACTATATTGAAGGTATTCCATTATTTTCTGGTCTGCTTTTGTTTCCTTGGAGGTAATTTGTGTATTTTTCTTTTCCTTCAGCTAGTTTTAAGATTTTTTTCCTTCTTTGGGTTTCAATAAATGGTGTCATTAAGAAAGCATGCATGATGTTGTTAAGGGAATGTGCACATTTGGGTGAGTGTGTGTGTGTGTGTGTGTGTGTGTGTGTGTGTGTGTGTGTGTATGAAAGATGAGAGAGAGAGAGAGAGAGAGAGAGAGAGAGAGAGATTAAAGAGGCTGTTTTGATATGTTTTGTTTTTATTGGTCCTATAGGGGGTTCATAGCACCACTTGAATATGTAGCTTATTTTTTTAATCAGTTTTGGGAAATTCTTAGCTATTCTACCTTATAATAATGCTTTAGGCCCATTTGTTATCACCTTTCATTTTGAATCTCTAAATTAACCTCTGTATCTTTCTCTGCCACATTCTGCATATTTTTATTTGACCTACATTCTAGTCATTAGTTTTGTCTTCTGCTGTTAAACCCACCCAATGAGTTCTTAATATAACTTATATTTTTAGTTCATGAATTTCTATTTATTTTAAAATTTCTATTTCACGACTGGCATTTTCAACCTTACCTTCTGTTTTGTTTTTGAACATATTATGTGTAGTTATTTTAACATTAATTTTTGATTGCTCCATTACCTGGTTCTCCTATGGATCTGATTCTGTAGTGCCTTTCTTTGCTTGTTTTTTCCATCACGTTTCTGGTTTTCTATGGTTACTTGTATAGAACCTACCGTGTTTCCCCAAAAATAAGACTGGCTCTTAAATTAATTTTTGCTCCATTAGGGATTATTTTCAGGGGATGTCTTATTTTTTTCATGTCCAACAATCTACATTTATTCAAATACAGTCATGTCATCTTCTCCTGGAACATCGTTATAACATACTAAATGCATCTGTCTGGCAGATGATCTTAACTGGGGCTTATTTTCGGGGTAGATCTTATTTTTTGGGAAACACGGTAGGTACTGTTTAGGGAAAATTCTAAAGATAATTTGAAAATATGGATGATCTCAGCCTCTAAAAGAAAGGATTTTGTTTTGTTTTGGGCCAGCAGCTATACTAGCTCGGCACTAATGAGTCCTGATCAATTGAATCCAATCAGGTGTTTAGTTGACTCAAAGTGTGTGAGGGGGTGGTTATTCCCTATGAGGACATTCTGTTTCTGAGGTTTAATCTCGCAGGATTACAACCCAAAGCCTCTGTGGTTTACTAGGGTCTCTCCTCCTTAAAAGTCCCTGAACTCCAAATTTGTCCCCTTACAGCTATAGTCAGTAAAAACTGTGCTCGGCTTCTATCCTTTTTGTCACCTCTCCTATCACTGGCAGCAGAGTTTGTAGGAAAATGCAGTCTCAATTGTCAGGTTCACCTCTATAGGTTCCTTTCTTCTCCGAGTTTTTAACCCTATGGTTTTTCACTATCTCATTAACTCTCCAATCCCCTTTCACGGCTGATACTTACATTTTGCTTAAATTATTTAGTTGTTTTGGGCATGATCTTTGGCTTACAATACCTAGTCCCCTCTTACTGGAGTCCCACATCTCACTGTTGATTGAAACAAGCATTACTTAAGCCAACAGTTTTAAACTAGGATCTGTGTACAAAGTTCAAGGAATCCTTACATTTGGATGGGAAAAAATTACATCTACATGTTTACTAACTTTTGGTGAAAATTTAGCATTTTCTTTAGTTATGCTTATAGGTAACACACCACAAAATTGTTGCAAATTTTTTCCAAAGGGAGTGATGAGGAAGCAGTTCATGGGGGGTTCTGCTGGTCACTGGGCCAAGCTGGACACTGCAGATGCCATGTGTGCTGCAGGATCTAAGTACGAGAAAAGCTGCATTGGGCTGCAGGAGCTTGCCTAGAGGGGCACACCTGGCCCACAATGAGAAATCCCTTCCTTCTCCAGGTTATAAAATATTATGATCAAATAAAAAGCAGCTAATTTGTAGTCATTTCTTTGCCTCTACCTCCAGCCATCAATGACCTGTGTCTGTCACTGTAGCTTTGTCTTTTCTAGAATTTTAAGTATGTACTTGTCTATATACATCTGCTTTCATTTAGTATAATTGCCTTGAGAATTATTTATGTTGTGTGTACCCATAGTTTATTCTTTTAAAATTCTGGAGTATTCCAATGTATGGATGTAACACATTTTGTTTTTCTATTCATCTGTCAATAGGCTTTTGGGTTGTTTCTAGTTTTGTGTTGATATGAACAAAGTTGATTGAAATCTTATCTTTTATTCCACTCAGGTAAACACCTAGGAATGGGATTTGATGATCAGATGGTAAGTGTATTTTTCACTTTATAAACTGTCAAAATGGTATTGGAATTTTGCATTATATAATACCTCAATGTATATGAGTTTCAGTGGCTCTACACAAGGTAGTGTTGCCAATCTTCATAATTTTACCCGTTCTAGCAGATATGTTGTGAAACCTAATTGAGATTTTAATTTGCCTTCATTTAATGACCAGTGATATTTAATATATTTTCATGTGTGTATTTGCCATCTTTGGTGAAATAACTATTCAAATATCTTGCTCGTTTTGTTATAAGTAAAATTATTTTAACATGTATCTCTTTTGTAAATATTTTCCTTCAATACTGTATTGCCCTCTAAATTTTTAACTGTCTTTTGAAGAGCATATATTTAAAAAATTTAGTTGATTTCCGATTTGACTATTTCCTATGTGCTTTTTGTGTCCTAAGAAATAATTCCCTAACCCAAGAGCTGAACATTCTCTTCTATTATTTCTTCTAGAAACTTAAAGGTTTAGCTCTAACATTTAGGCCTATAATACATTTTGAGATTTTTGTTGTTGTTGTATATTGTTTAAAATAAAAGTTGAGTTTTAAGTTTTTGTTTTTTTTTAAAGTATGGATGTTCAATGTTTCTAGCACCGTTTGTTAAAAAACCTATCCTTTACCTACTGAATGACTTTGACATTTTGCCAAACGTCATTTGACCATATATTTGTAAACCTACTTTTGTCTCCTTTTCCATTACTGTATTTACCTACATAGTCTTGAAATTAGGTAGTATACATCCTCTAACTTTGTTCTTCTTTTTCAATATTATTTTGGCTATTCTACTTTCTTTCCCCTCCAATATGAATTTTAAAACCAGCTTACCAGTTTTGACAAAAAACACTGCTGAAATTTTGATTGGAATTTCTTTGAATATCTAGATTGATTTGGGGAAAATCACCTTCATTAGAGTATTGAGTTTTCTGATCCATTAGCATGGGATAACTCTCCACATAAGTAGATTTTCATTTATTCTCTCATCAATGTTTTTGCAGCTTTTAGTGTACACATCTTACACACATTTTGTTATGTTTATTCTTAAGGACTTAATATTTTTGATTGCTTGTAAATGGTATTTTTAAAAAATTCTAACTTCTAATTAACTGTTGCTTGTATATAGAAATACAGTTATATTTTATATATTCACCTTGCTAAATATACTAATTCATTGTGGCATCTTCTTTTTAAATATCTTAGGATTTTTTCTACAAGGGCTATCATGGTACATGCCAATAAAGTTTTATTTCTTCCATTCCAATCTTTTTCTTGCCTTATTGAATGGGTTAGGATCTCCTCTATTATAAAGTGTTTTTCATCATTAAATATTTTACTAGCTATAGGTTTTTGTAGACGTCCTTTATCAGATTTAGAAAATTACCAGCTATTTTTAGTTTTTATCATGTACAAAAGCTGATTTGCTTTTTTTTCCTATATCTACTCCAATGGCAATGTTTATTTATTTATTTTTTAATTTTTAGTATTTTAATATGTAATTATACTGATTGATTTTCAAATATGAAACCAACCTTGCTTTTCCAGGATAAACTTTATATTTTTTATATAACATATTGTCATTATTATATATTGCTAGATTTGATTTACTAAAAATCTTTAAGAATGTTCATATATGGTCATGACAGATATTGGTATGAAGTTTTTATTTATTTTATTTTATTTTTCCTTGCAATGTCTTTGTCTAGTTTTGGTATCACGGAAATCCTGGTCATATAAAAGGGTTTGGGAAGTATTGCCTCCTTTTTTAAAAATTTTCTACAAATATGTAGAAGAATGGGTTTTATTTCTTCATTAAATGTATGCTAAAATTCACCACTTGATCCTGTACCTTTTGTGTGTCAAATTTCCTTAACCACAAATTTAATGTCTTTAATGGATAAGAGACTAATCAGATTATCTATTTCTTTTTGAGTAAGACTTGGTAGTTTCTTTCATTATATCTAAATTATTTGATTTATTGGCATAATATTGAATTGTTCATATTTTTTCCTTATTAGCTTTTTAATGTCTATAGGATATCTGTAGTTGTCTAATTTTTTTACTCCTGATCAATTTTGTCTTCTCTCGTCTATCTTTTTCCTGTTTTCTTCCTTTTTTCTTTTTCTTTTCTACTGGCATTTGAATTGAGTCAATTTTACTGATTTTTCCAAAGACCCAACTGACATTATCTATTATTTTTTTGTTTTGAATTTCACTGATTTTTGTTCTTATCTTCACTATACATTTTCTGTGCTTATTTTGGGTTTAATTTCCTTATTGGTCTAGATTCTTAGAAACTTAGGTCATTGATTTTAGGCTGTTTCTCTAATATAAGCATTTAAAGTGATACATGTCCCTCTAAGTTCTGCCTTAGCTGGTTCCTAAAAGTTGTGATATTCCATTTTCATTTCTATAAAGTTCAAAATATTTTCTAATTACCCTTGTGATTTCTTTTTTCACTCATGGATTATTCAGAAGTGTGTTCTTTAATTTAGAAATATTTTGGAATTTTCTAGATATATTTCTGTTTTTGGAATTCAGTTTAATATCTTGTGGTTAGTAAACATATTTTGTATTATTTTTAAACCTCTTAAATTCATTCAGATTTATTTTACAGTCAGAATATAATATAACTCAGTGACTGTTAAACATGCACTTGAAAATAATGCTTGTTGCATGAATTTTTCTTAAAACTTAAATTAGGTTAACGAGGTTGATAGGGTTGTTCAGGTATTCCATGTGCTTACTGATTTTTTTTTTTTGACACCTGGCTCTGTTTGATTTCCCTTCTCTGCGCTGTGTCCTAGAAACTATCTTCTTTCAATAAATTGGGGGAAATTGTAGGTTTCAATTTCTTTCTTTTCCTTTTGTTAGGAGAAGCAATCTTAGGTTGCCTACTTGCTAATATCTGAAAACACATTTTTATATATTTGTCCATTTCACATTGTATAAGGAGTTGGTAAAATAGTCATTGTTACTGTATTACAGTAATGTCCCCTTATTCATGGTTTCACTTTAAACAATTTCAGTTACCCACAGTCAACAGTAGTTCCAAAATATTAAATGGAAAATTCCAGAAATAAACAATTCATGGGTTTTAAATTGTGCTCCCTTCTGAGTCACATGATGACATCTCACATTGTCCCACTCTGTCTCATCCCAGCCATGAATAATCCATTTCTCCAGCGTATTCATGCTGTATATATTTCCCAGACTTTAGTTACTTAGTGTTTGTCTGGGTTGTCAGATCGACTGTTGCATTATCACCATGCTTCTTATTTAATTAATAATAGCCCCAAAGTGCAAAAGTAGTGATGCTGGCAATGCAAATATGCCAAAGAAAACCATAAAGTGCTTCCTTTAAATGAAAGTGTCAAAGTTGTCAACCTAATAAAGCATTTTATCATCTTACATCATCATAAGAAGGGTGAGTAAAGGAAGATATTTTGAGAGACACATTCACGTAACTTTAATTACAGTGTATTATTATAATTGTTCTATTTTATTATTAGTTATTGTTGTTAGTTTCTTACTGTGACTAATTTATAAATTAAGATTTATTCATAGACATGTATGTGTAGGAAAAGCAGTATATATAGGATTTGGTATTATCCATGGATAGAAGCATCCACTGGGAAGCTTGGAACACATCCCCTGAGGATGCAGGGGGACCTCTATAACTCAAATTTGAAGAAACTCTCTCTCATTTTTATCTCTTATTTTTCTTCTGAAATCTTCATGTAAATTATTTTGATGACTCACTTTTCCCCCAGGTCATCTCGTTAATTTCCATCATTGCATTTTCATTTTTTCTTTATTCATCTCATTGAGATCCCTTTTTGTATAATTGTCATGTCTCTATAAGATTTTCTGATTGTCTTCTTTAGAGTTTACATCTTGCCTTTATTTTCCAAAAGTGTCCTGTGTCTCTTCTATGAATTTTTGTTGAGTGTTATACTTTTCTTTTGAATCTTCAGGATAATTTTTACCATCTTTTTTCTTCTTAATATTTTTATTAAAATATTAGACTTTTTAAATTGAGCATAAAATGCAGAGGGTTTGCAGTCTCCTCTTCCACTCTGTTTTCCTTTTTATTATCATTTTGCATTGATATAATATATTACCATTGATGAGCCAATGCTGATTAATTATTATTAACCCAAACCATGCTTTACATTAAGGTTCATTCTTTGTCAATAAGGCAGGAATGTATGAAACCTATGTAAAACAAGATGAATCTATGGGACAGATAAATTATGCCTTCTCTTCAGAGAAAAGAACAAAAAAAGGTGATAATCAAATTTTTTGTATATTAAAAGACAAATGGAAAGAGTTAAATAATTGAGCCTAGTAGCTTTAGTTTTATTCTGAAGTGTATATAAGGTAGGCTGCTGGGAAATACACAGACACTCACACACACACACCAAGGAAAAAAACACATTTTGAAGGAAATTGTACATAAAATAAGTAATAAATATTTTAATGTTCTAAAGCCTTTTTGCATAAATGTTTTTTTAATGCCATTGCTCACTTAAATAAAATTTCATTACAAAAACTCTACCTATGTACACAAGTGAGGGAGAACATTCAAATAGTACATTGATGTGAATTGCTAGTGTCTTAACCGTCTAGCAATGAGTCTAACTGTGAGTAATCCTGGATCTAATTCTCAGGTACCTAGGGGACCCTTCAAAGTTTAGGTAAGCTCCAAATTTCATTCTCAGTCAGTAAGAGGGAGATATGTCTTCTTGAGAAATGGTTTTACTTTTAGAGGTGTCTGCAGGGTCCAATTTTGTTAGTTTGTTCTGGAAAGTATTGGAAAACTAGTTTGTGGTATATTTAGTCTGAGTTCCTAGAGAAGACATGATCATTCTACGTTTCATTTTTCTCAAATATATGTGAGAGTCAACCTGTGCATTCTACAATTAATGAAAATATAACACATGTTTTTATAACATTTTGCAATTCAATTATGATACTGCTTATAGTCTGTATAAAGGGTTTTTTATTAGTAGTACTGAATTCATCATGAGTTTCATGTATTTTAAAATTGGCATTCTTAATTTTATCACAAATTATAATTTTTAAAATTATTCCTTTGGTGTAACTTTATTGACTTGAAATGTAATGATTTTTCCCAAAATACTCAAGCCATTTTCTCATTAGCACTAGGAAAAAACAAACAAACAAACAAACAAACAAACAAACAAACAAAAAACTACCTTCTAATTAAATTTTTTTAGAAATTTTAATTTTTCTATTATATTGAAATAAAACAAGATATCTTCAAAATGAAACAAAATTTATTCAAAATAATTAAATTGAAGTATGAATTAAAATAGTTGCTTTTTAAATATTAAAATTACCAGTATTTCTTAATGCCGATCTGCCATCCTTATGATTCTGTAGAATTCTCTGGTCTGCTTTTCTTAATCCTTCTCAGAATTTCCATGCTCAATATGTGGTTTTAAAATAATTTTACTTCCTCCTAGCATTTATTTTTTAAAAAACATAGAAAGTTCCATCAAAGAACTTACTGCCAAGGGGGAAAATAAGTTAAAGAAAATAACAAAAAGACATCCAGTGGCCAATGTTTGGAAAGAGTGCTTAAGCTATTTGTACACACAAAGGTTGGTATTGTAAATCTATGTAATAAGAAAATATGAGTTTTCTTAAAATCAGGAAACTTCTTTAGTGGCTCCATCAGGTCTGAAGGGAATGAGATAGTTATAAAAGTGGAAAAAGGAAAAGAGGCAAAAGAACTTTGTAAGATGTTAGACTCCCCAGTTCAGTTTCATCAGCCAGTCAATCAGTAACAGACAACTTAGATGCATTGCTCTTTTCCATAGAAATCAGCCAGTAATGCCTCTTCTCTAAGACATGGTTTGCAATCAGGGGACAGTTCACAAGGTCTAGAGACATTTTGGGTTGTCACAGTGGGAGTAGGGAAATGCTACTAGCATCCAGTGGGCAGAAGCAGGAATGACAACTGAACATCCTACAGTGAACAGGACAGGCCACCATAACAAAGAATTATCTGGAGACAAAATGCCGGTAATGCTGAGGTTGAAAAACAATGTTCTAAGGCAAAATGAGAACAGTTTTTATCTTAATTTATACACCTCGTGCTCTTTTTTTACCCAAAAAAATACTCCCACCCCACTTCCTTGAGTCTACTCATTTTATTTTAACTTGATTTCACTTGTAAACAGAAGATATTATGTAAATGATGGTGGGAGCTGAGAAGAGTGACAACAACTATGTAATTGCAATGCATTCCCTTTGGATGTTATTGAAGATGATTTTTAATATCTTCATTGGAAAATACATTATTTCTATAATGTATATTTACAACATTTGAAATGTAGCTTCTGCCTAATAATATATTTCTGCCTAATAGTAAATTTCTCTGCATGATGATACTTTCCAATTCATTTTCTGGCCTGAGGTAATTTTTTTTTCCTCATTTGGACTTGGTTCACCTACCTTTCTAAAAAAGCATTTTTGACCCTAAAATTTCTGCCATCCATATTCCAGGACAAATGATAACAACTCCTCTCTGCTTAAAAAGAGGTGCAAGATGTAATGATGCAACAACATATGAGTTAAACCACCAAAATGTCATTAGTGCTAAAATGATTGATCAGACTCAGTTAAAGACATTTTTGAAGCAAGACCAGAGGGATGAGTTATGGGAGTATGTTTATGACCCAGCCATGATGCAAGATGCTTAATAAGAATAAAATCATGTCTTTAGTTCCAGTGTATACATCGCACAAGAAATCACAAAAGCCCATGAAGTAGAGCAATTCACTCGTAGGAGGTATCTGATGTTCCTGGGATTGGGTTGGGTTATTTCTCCAGCTTGAACACTATCTATTAAACTAATTTTTACTTGAAGTAGGCATTCAGTTTTATTGATTTAACCTACATTTGTAGTGTGGGCTTGAAACCATATTAAACTTTATAGATATACTGTGGGACCTTATTTTTAATTATATTTTTCATGGTTTTCTTTTTAAGAAATGACACACAATCACAAATATATATGTCAAGTATCTACTATCTTGAAATTGAGTAAAACGCAATGTTGCATAGCAATAAAGTGACTTGAGTTACGTGCCAGACAAGTCAATATTTGCTTTTCTGCTCCACAATTTAATAGTTGGATATTCTTAGGAAAATGTTTCTACTTTCTAGGCTTGTAACATGATGCTAGGAATCAATGATATTTGTCATTGGTTATTTTTTTCCCCCAGAACAAACATAGTTTAAATGATTTGTTTTTACATTTTCTCTCTCTCTCTCCATCTCTCCCCTCCTCTTTTTCTCTTTCTCTCTACCCTCTCCATTCCCTCCTACATACACATAGACATAGCCACAGATACACACAAGCTGACATATGTAAAGTTTTTATATTACATGTCCACCTACTAATAATTTTATGAGGATTAAATAAGACAATGCATGTAAAGTGGTATATTCTTTGTCATAAACATATTAATAGTTCAGTAACTTTCCATCATTATTATTCCAAATGCCAAACATATCATACTGAAATAATTTTTTTGATAATTTATTACAAATAGCGCACTTAAAAATAGCAAATATGTTTCTTTTTATTAATAATCCTTATTCTTTAAGGCTCATATTTGATTTTTAAAAAGTCACAGGATGTGGAGTACAGCATAGGGAATAGAGTCAATGGAATTGTAACTTATATATGATGTCAGAGGGGTAGTAGATTGGGGGAGGGAGGTTATCACTGTGTGAGGGGTGTAAATGTCTATTACATTGTTTTGTACACAAAAAACTAATAAGTAAAAAGATGGACAAAAATGAAAAAAAAGTATATCACAGAATTCTACATTTTAAGGCATTTTTGGTGTCATTTAGTCTCATCTACTTTTTTAGGTGAGGGAACTGAAAGCCAAATATTTTTCAGAAATATGCCAGAATTATCGTTGAAGCAATGCCTGTTCATATTTGATCCCAATGATCTATTTTCCTTTCACTGAGAAGTCAAGAGGGCTTGTCTCTGTTGAGATGATAAGGGGAAAGTAGGAATATTAGCTTGGGCATATCTAAGTTCAAATGACATAATACAACACAATGAGGCACATGCTTGTTTCCACATTTGTCCAAACTTTTGAATGAATGATAAAATGCTTAGGGAGGATTCTTAATATCTCAGTCACTTGCAAGAAACAAGCTATCCTTTATTTGTTCCCTTTCAATTTGATGTGTGTTTTCCTCTCAATTTAAAATAGATTTAAATAAGTTGACTAACTAGTAAAAGCAATGCTGACTGAAAAAACGAGTGCCTCCTCTGTAGACTAAGTAATCATAACTTAAGAGTTTTAATGGATAGTGAAAAGGAAGAGAAATCTGAGCTTGTTTCAGGACAAACCAAATTTAAGCATGGCTGTTGACAAGTTTCTAATTTGCAACCTGAATGTTTCTTCATGATTTTTGTTTTTCCAAATGTACATATATGCATCTACTTTTATATATACCTAAAATGGTTATAGTTATGTACAGAATGAAGAATTTGCTTATTGCTACAGTTAACCATTTACACATACTATTGCAAAACTGAGAACTTAAAGTTGGTATTTTATTCTTTCACACTTGTGTGAATTCTTGAGGTTGAGAAATTGTGGATTAGGTACTCAGACAAACCTTCCTACAGAAGCAGGTTATGGGTGTATATGCACATGAAATTATATATTTTATTAGTTATTAATTTACCAAGGCATAAAAGTACTTCGTATTTGCAAAAGTATTGTGTATTTACAGGAGATTTATGGATTACCTTGTTCAACGTACATTCCTACTCACTTTCAGCCAGAAATCAGAAAGACAAATTATATATTTTTCAGATTTCCTTCCTGCTTGCATTCTTGATGAGGGGTACACCAATCAAATGCATTCTTTGTTTTTTTTTCTTTAAATCAGGAAATCTCTCAAGTTTATTTTTTATTGTGGTAAAATATGCATAACATAATACTTACCATTTTAACCACTATTTAAAAAATTTATTGGGGTGACAATTGTTAGCAAAATCACATAGATTTCAGGTGTACAATTCTGTATTACATCATCTATAAATACCATTGTGTGTTCACCACCCAGAGTTAGTTCTCCTTCCATCACCATATATTTGATCCCCCTAACCTTCATCTCCCACCCCCACCCCCTTACCCTCTGGTAACCACTAAACTATTGTCTATGTCTATGAGTTTTTGTTTCTCATTTGTTTGTCTTGGTCTTTTGCTGTTTTCGGTTTATATACCACATATCAGTGAAATCATATTGTTCTCTGCTCTTTCTGTCTGACTTATTTCGCTTAGCATCATACTCTCAAGATGCATCCATGTTGTCACAAATGTTCCTATATCATCTTTTCTTACCGCCGAATAGTATTCCATTGTGTATATATACCACAACTTCTTTATCCATTCATCTATCGAAGGACATTTTGGTTGTTTCCATGTCTTGGCCACCGTAAACAAAGCTGCAATGAACATTGGAGCACACGTGTCTTTATGGATAAATGTTTTCAGATTTTTTGGGTAGATACCCAGGAGAGGGATTGCTGGGTCATATGGTAATTCTATTCGTAATTTTTTGAGGAACCTCCACATTGCCTTCTATAGTGGCTGCACCAATCTGCATTCCCACCAAGAGTGTATGAGGGTTCCTTTTTCTCCACAGCCTCTCCAACACTTGTTACTATTTGTCTTGTTGATGATAGATGTTCTAACTGGGGTGAGGTGATATCTCATTGTGGTTTTTATTTGCATTTCTCTGATGATTAGTGATGTTGAGCATTTTTTCATGTCTATTTGCCATTTGTATGTCCTCTTTGGAGAAATCTGTTCAGGTCCTCTGCCCATTTTTCAATTGGATTTTTGTTTTTCTGGTGTTGAGTTTCATGAGTTCCTTGTATATTTTGGATATTAGCTCCTTATCGGAGGCACTGTTTGCAAACACCTTCTCCCATTCAGTTGGTTGCCTCTTTATTTTGTCGATGGTTTCTTTTGTTGTGTAGAAGCTTTTAAGTTTCATATAGTCCCATTCGTTTATTTCAGCTTTTAATTCCGTTGCCTTTGGAGTCAAATTCATAACATGCTCTTTGAATCCAGGGTCCAAAAGTTTAGTACCTATGTTTTCTTCTATGCAGTTTATTGTGTCAGGTCTTATGCTTAAGTCTTTGATCCATTTTGAATTAATTTTGGTACATGGTGAAGATACTAGTCCAGTTTCATTCTTTTGTATATGGCTTTCCAATTCTGCCAGCAACATTTATTGAAGAGGCTGTCTTTCTTCCATTGTATGTTTTTAGCTTCTTTGTCAAAAATTACCTGTCCATATTTATGTGGTATTATTTCTGGGTTCTCAATTCTATTCCATTGGTCTATGTGTCTGTTTTTCTGCCAATACCATGCTGTTTTGATTATTGTAGCCCTGTAGTACAATCTAAAGTCAGGGAGTGTGATACCTCCAGTATTGTTCTTTTTTCTTAAGATTGCTTTGGCTATTCGGGGTCTTTTGTGGTTCCAAACAAATCTGATGATTTTTTGTTCTATTTCTTTAAAAAATGCCATTGGGATTTTGATGGAGATTGCATTCAATCTGTATATTGCTTTGGGTAATATGGTCATTTTAACTATGCTGATTCTTCCAATCCATGAGCATGGAACGTCTTTCTATTTCTTTGTGTCTTCTTCAATTTCTTTAAAAAATGTCTTATAGTTTTCAGCATGTAGGTCCTTCACATCCTTATAGCATCATGTCATTAGCAAAGAGTGATAATTTAACTTCTTCATTCCCAATTTGGATGCCTTTTATTCCTTTCTCTTGCCTAATTGCTCTGGCAAGGACTTCCAACACTATGTTGAAAAGCAGAGGTGATAGGGGACAGCCCTGTCGTGTTCCTGAACATAGAGAGAACAGCTTCAGTTTTTCACCATTAATTATGAGATTATCTGAGGGCTTGTCATATATGGCCCTTATTATGTTAAGGTATTTTCCTTCTATACCTATTTTATTAAGTGTTTTAATCATAAATAGATGTTGTATCTTGTCAAATGTTTTTTCTGCATCAATTGATATAATCATATGATTTTTGTCCTTTATTTTGTTTGTGTGATGGATCACATTGATGGATTTGTGGATGTTGAACCATCCTTGTGTCCCAGGGATGAACCCCACTTGGTTGTGATGAATAATCTTTTTAATTCATTGTTGTACTCGATTTGCTGGAATTTTGTTTAGGATTTTTGCATCTGTAGTCATCAGAGATATTGGTCTGTAGTTTTCTTTTTTTGCGTTGTCCTTACGAGGTTTTGATATCAGGGTAATGTTGGCCTCATAAAATGAGTTAGGGAGTACTGTCTCTTCTTCAATTTTTTGGAAGAGTTTGAACAGGATTGGTATTAGATCCTCTTTGAAGGTTTGGTAGAATTCACTAGTGAAGCCATCTGGTCCCGGACTTTTGCTTTTGGGAAGGTTTTGGATGACTGATTCAATTTTTTACTGGTGATCGGTCTTAGATTTTCCAGTTCTTCATGGTTCAGCCTTGGAAGGCTATATGTTTCTAAGAACTTGTCCATTTCTTCTAGGTTATTAAATTTGGTGGCATATAGGCCTTCATAGTATTCTTAGATGATCCTTTGTATTTCTGTGGTGTCCGTGATAACTTCCCCTTTTACGTTTCTGATTTTGTTAATCAGTGTCTTCTCTCTTTTTATCTTAGTAAGTCCTGCCAAGGGTTTGCCAATTTTGTTAATCTTTTCAAAGAACCTGCTCTTTGTCACATTAATTTTTTCTACTGTCTTTTTGTTCTCTATTTCATTTAGTTCTGCTCTGATTTTTGTTATTTCCTGTCTTCTGCTGACCTTGGGTTTCACTTGTTCTTCTGTTTCTAGTTCTTTAAGGTGTAACATGAGGTTATTTATTTGAGATTTTTCTTGTTTCTTCAGATAGGCCTGTAATGATATAAATTTCCCTCTTAAAACTGCTTTCGCTGCATCCCCAAAATTTTGGTAAAATATATTTTTATTGTCATTTGTTTCTATGTATCTTTTGATCTCTCTTCTAATTTCTTCTTTGACGTGGTCATTCTTTAAAAGTATGTTGTTTAATCTCCATGTATTTGTGTTTTTTCCTGCTTTCTTTTTGCAGTTGATATCCAATTTCAAAGCCTTGTGATCAGAGAATATACTTGGTATGATTTCAATGTTCTTAAATTTGCTGAGGCTGATTTTATGTCCCAATATATGGTCTATCCTTGAGAATGTTCCATGTACACTAGAAAAGAATGTATAGTCTGATGTTTTAGGATGAAGTGCTCTATATGTCAATTATGTCCATTTCATCTAATATGTCATTTAGGACTGCTATTTCGTTATTTATTTTCTGTTTGGATGATCTATCCATAGCTGTCAATGATGTATTTAAGTCCCCTAGTGTAATTGTGTTTTGGTCAATTTCTCCCTTTAGTTCTGTTAGTAGTTGCTTAGTATATTTTGGTGTTCCCTGATTGGGGGCATAAATATTGATGACTGTTATGTCTTCTTGTTGTATAATCCCCTTTACCATTATGAAATGTCCATCTTTGTCTCTTGTTACCTTTTTCACCCTAAAGTCTGTTTCATCTGATATCATTATGGTTACTCCTGATTTTCTCTGGGTACCATTTGCTTGGAGTGTCAATTTCCACCCTTTCACTTTGAGTCTATGCTTGTCCTTATAGCTGAGATGTGTCTCTTGGAGACAGCATATGGTTGGGTTTAGTGTTTTGATCCAATCTGCTACTCTGTGCCTTTTTATTGGTGAGTTCAGTCCATTTACATTTAGGGTGATGATTGATATGTGAGGATTTCCTGTCATTCTATCTTTAGTTTTCTGGTAAGGCTGTGTCTCCATTGTTTCTTTGCCTTTTTGTTGTTGTCTATTATTTCTGTATGGTTGTATTCTATGATGTTTCCCTCTGTTTCTTCTTTTATTACTGTATATATTTCAGTTCTGGATTTTTTTTCAGTGGTTACCATTAAGTTTATGTAAAAGGAAGTTTGATATTTAGACTATTCCATTTTCTTCAGCACGCTTACTTTCCCCATTCCCATATTCTGGTTCAGGCCTTTACTCTCCCCCTTTTTATGGTTGCCACAAATTGTCCCTGTTAACAGTGCTCGAATAGCCTCCTTTAGTATTTCTCGTAGTGCAGGTCATGTATTAGAAAATTCCCTCAGCTTCTGTAGGTCTGGAAAGGTCTTTATTCCTCTTTCATATCTAAAGGATATCTTTGCTGGGTATATTATTCTTCGCTCATAATTTCTCTCTTTGAATAGTTTGAATATTTGGTTCCACTCCCTCCTGGCTTGTAGAGTTTCTTGTGAAAAATCTGATGGTAATCTAATGGGCTTTCCTTTGTAGGTTACTGTCTTCTTTTCCCTGGCTGCCTTGAGGATTCTTTCTTTGTTGTTGATTTTAGACAGCTTCAATACAATGTGCCTTGGAGAAGGCCTGTTGGGATTGAGGTAATTAGGTGTTCTATTTGCTTCTTGGATTCGAGGATCCAGTTCTGTCCACAAGTTTGGGAAGTTCTCATCGACAATTTGTTTGAATATATTCTCTGTTCCCTTCTCTCTTTCTTCTCCTTCTGGTATGCCCATTATTCTTATATTGCTCTTTCTGATGGAGTCAGAAAGTTCTTGTGGAGTTCTTTCATTTCTTTTACGTCTCAAGTCTCTTTCTTCTTCCATCCATGTCATTTCCAGGTTTCTATCTTCAATGTCACTGTTTCTTTCTTTCCTCCATCTGGTCAATTCTACTACCTAAGCTGGCTATTTCATTCTTAATTTCTCTATTGAGTTCTTAACCTCCAGAAGTTCCATTTGGTTCTGTTTCTAAATTTCAATCTCTTTGGTAAAATGCTCATGTTGTTCTTTGATTGTTTTTCTGAGTTCATTAAACTGCCTTTCTGTGTTTTCTTGCATCTCGTTGAGTTTTTTTCAGAATTGCAATCTTGAATTCTCTGTCATTTAAGTCACATATTTCCATATCTTTAAGTTCCTTTTCTGGAGACTTTTCACTTTCTTTCTGAGCTGTCTTGTTGCCTTGGTGATTCATGGCAATTTCTGATTTATTATTTCTCTTTCTAGACATCTACAGGAGTGGCTTCTGCAACAGGTTGATAGGAAGAGGTCTTTATTTTGTTTTTCAGTACTTGTTGGTAGAATGTTTTATTTTCTCTCCGACTGCAGCCTTTTTTTCCTCTCTCACATGGTAGTGCTATGTTTTCTCTGCACTATTCCAGCTTCTCACACAATGGGGGGATTCCCTGGTAGACAGGCTTCTCCTCTGTTAATAGTTCACCTGGGTCACAGGATGCAGTGTCCGTGTGGGTATGCAGAGAGCTTCTGAAGTTCCAAAGCTCTTCCTGCACTAGATTCAGAGCCCGTATGTTTCAGCAGTTCTGTTTACTCCTGCAGGGATCCGCCCAGATAGGTGGGGTCAGGGGCAGGGTGGGTTGTGAGAGGTGGCCCAGAGCAATGGCAGCGACCACCACCACAGCCGGTCCTGCTTCCACAGCTCCCTCCCCTTTGCCGGAACTAGTTGGGCTGCCAATCTGTGTCTGCATCCCACAGTTCTCAGAACAGCAAATATTCTGTTCTTTTGATCTGACACTGCTACTATTCCACTTCGAGCACCAGGCAGGTGGGAGCATGACGAGCTCTGCGAGGGTAGGGAGGGGGCGGCGAGACTCAGGCCTAAGGCTTCCGTTCTCTGCTCGGCAGTGAGGGCTTAAACCACCGTTTTCTGCCTTCTTCCCTCAGTCTTTTCTCCGAGGTCTCTGCCGTGAGTGTTGGGTTCAGCTGTGTCATATGCTGCCCCCTCAGCCCTGTGGGCCATAAGCGGAGCCCTAGCAGTCCGAGTTCTTCCCTCTCCTGCAGCTGCGGTAGCTCTGGGAAGCAGCGAGCTCGGCACCTGTCCATGAATTCAGTAGTGGGCCTCTTCGTCTTGCCTGTCTGCTGTGCAGGGAGTCCTTTGTGGAGTTATTGTTGTTTGATTAGTTGTAAATTCCAGGGGAGCTTTACAGAAGCTCACCTCCCGCTGCCATTTTGATGACCGGACTCACCAAATGCATTCTTAGAAGTCTTGGATTTGAACTGAATATGGCAAGGAGAGAGGCAAGATGCAGGCCATCTCTTTTGCTGGAGAAGGTCATGGAGCTGTCAGCAGTTGTAACAGTGTCCAGATTCACCAGGCTGCTTTCTGATTGTGGAAGTTTTTCTGGAAGATCGGCCTAGAGGTTGTTTCTTCATTGCTCTCTACAATTTTGCAAGACAGTTAATCTTGAGTCAATTCTTATGTATACTACATAGAGAGGCATAGTTCTCTGCAACTACTGTCCAATACTTTTTAGAGGTAATTATGAAAATATATCAATATAAGGTAGATAATTAATTTTTAAATGGAACCTAAATAAAATCATTAATTATTAAGCCTGAATGTATGTGAATATGAGGTAAACCTAACCTGCGTCTCATTTATAGCTATAAGAAAGAGAATAATCTAATTCTGGAGGCACAGAACCTTGTTCAGATATTAAATTGAAATTCTGTAGTGGTTACAGTGATTTTTGTTAGTTTTCTTTGCTTATTTATTCTGTGTTTTGGTACCATTTTGTCCACTGCTGAGTCACACAACAGAGGTTAAATAGCTGGCTTAGTCTATGGAATATTTTCCCATCAAGATGTATTATAACTTCAGGTCTCTGGACCTGAAGGCAAATAGCACATGCCGTTAATTCCTACATGGACTGTCTTTTATTCAATGAAATTTCATTGAATTACTCATTTAGTGGTGCCCGTTAGTGCGATCTTGTCTGGACCTCAGCAGCCTGCTGCTACAATCAGTGTCCCAGATAATATTGAGTGATTTATGGCTAGGCTCCAGAGGACTGGTGTGTCATTGCTCTACTTCCACTCATTATAGGAATGCGGGTTCAGTGAGAAGCACGATTCCCAAGGACCCCTGCAAACTCCTGCTCTTCTTCAAGTTCTGCATGTTCTCTTAGTGTCCCATGGTGCTGACATCACACTCATCCAGTCCCACTGGGCTGGTGTCCAAGTCCCGATGCTGCCCAGAGCTGCTGTCTGTTTTCATGCTGTTTCCCTCAGAGCAGCCATATTTCTGAGAAGCTGGTCTTGGTTTATTTGCATCTCCTTTTGTTTCCCTATACTTTTGCTACATTAGAAATCCTTCTCAGGGAGTCAAACTACTTTAATCTAGTGCCAAAGTGGATGGCACAGGCCAGTCATGTTTTTGCATGGTTCCTGGCACCACATAGTAGCAGGAAATGAATTCAAACCTCTCTTTTCCTCTCAACTACAGCAGCATTATTCTCATTAGTCTCCCTCCTTCCTGAGACTTATGCCTTTATTCTCCACATGTCCATTCAGTTATGGCAAAATTAGATCCCATCCACCTCAATTATTGTGGTTTTCTTTTTATGGCATTTGCTATACTCTTCTCCTTCCAGAAAGGGCCATAACATGTTTGTGCAGTTCTACATTGAAAAAAAATTAACGATATAGAGTCAGAATAGTTGTGCTGACATATTAATGGCATCATAAAATAATTTATATTTTAGATAGCATGCTACTTTTGGAATAGTTTCTTATTTTGCCTGTCATCTCATAGACGTAGTAATTAATCAAATCACAACTGTTTATGATGCTTAGAAGACTGAAAACTGCTTTCAATTATCAATGGCGTGGCATTATGTGACTTATTCCACCATTAATGGGTTTATCCTTGGGCTAAATTGATTACATTTCCTAATATACACTTAGTTCCCATCCTCCAGCCACAGTGCAAATTGGCGGGCACCACAGCTTTTGCTTTATCTTTATTGATTCAGATTTTGAATCTATGGTCTTTCAAGTGCTCCATTAGTGGTAACTGGTGGTGTTTAGTTTAATAATCCAGACTGAAGTTTTTCATATAACAGGACCTTTTGGTTTTTGAATAAATATACATCATAAAATTGAAATTATTAGTACTTAAAAGTACTTAACTGGCAACTGAGAAAGAGATTCAGGGCGATTCAGTGACATGCTCAAGAATACATAGCTGATTAGAGATAATTGTGAGGCTCAATCAAGTTTCTCAACATCCAGAGAGATATATTCTCCTAAAAACCTTACTGCTTTACCCTGAATGTTCTCTTTCATTTAGGTTTGCCAGTTCTGGCAAATAAAAACACAGTGTGCTCAGTGATATTTGAATTCAATATAGACATGAATGTTTTTTTAGTTTAAGTATGCTCCATGCAATATATAGAACATATTTAAATGTTAAAATATGCAATGTTAAGTAATACTAAATACTGCTCAATACTAAAATGTGCAATACTAATCGAGCTAAAAATTCCAATATTTGCAACATATTTATACTAAAAATTATTTATTGTTTGTCTGTAATTCAAACTGAATTGAGCGTTCTGTATTTTATCTAGCACTCTAATTTTCATCACTAATGTTTTATAAAATTCTTAAGTTTTATATTCATTTTTTATTTTTTAAATGATATTTTTGGAGGGACATTGGTTAGTAAAATCATGTAGGTTTCAAGTGTACATTTCTATAATACATCATCTATGTATTGCATTGTGTGTTCACCATCTAGAGACAGTTCATTTCTTCTATTTCTGGCAGTCCTTGTTCATTTTTCATTCATCTAAATTGTCCGCAAAATAGATATGTACAAGGCATAATTGATGTGATACTCATATACCCCATATGAAAATCAATCTTATTAATTTTCTGCCATGCTCATGCTCACCACAAAAAAAGTTGTCCTTTCTTCTTCTTGGCATGTTTTTCATAGTCATCTATATGTTTATAATCATCTGCACAAGGTTCTTACAATTACAGATATATTTGGATCTTATGCTATAACTGGTTGGAAAACCCAAGGTAGGAAAACACTATTGGTTACTTTGTGAGACATTAAGTGCAAACGATCCCTTTTATTTTGGACATGACTGTTTTCCTGGAACTCGTTTCAATGTACCATTTTTCCTGCCAATCTCAAGTATAGAAAACCCAGAGTGGGTTCAGCCAATTCATCATTAACTAGACCATGTTAGTTTGCTGCCAAACAGCTTGCCCCCATATTCCTCTAGGATGCTTATAACTCTAGTGTGTCATCATTCTTCAACTGTGAATGCTGCCTGCAATCAGAGCCACCAGAGAAGAGGGCTCTTGGAATTTATTGCCACATCAATTGACGTAGCTCTGAGAGTTTGGCTTGCATTGCTTCTAAGACTCACCAAATAGTGTCGGAACTTCCTTTTATTCTGAAGGTATAATTCAAGGACTCTTAGGACAAATTGCTTTCTTGTGTTAAATGAGAATTTTTGCCCTCTCAGGGAGAAGGAGCTGGGTAGGGAGCCATTAGTAGGGAAATTCACACAGCTGTGTGAATAGAGTTGTTTGTCTCAGTTTTTCCACAACATTTTTCATTTGTTTCACATGGTCATGGAGCTTATAAAAGTGAAGGGAAAAAAATGAGTGCATTTTCACTCAGAATTGTTCTTTTCATTCAAAAAAGGATTAGTTCATTCACACTTTATCATAACAGTCATTCTTTAGCCTTAGCATTTGAGCAAATGCATTAGAAGTTGTGAAATTGCATCCTATCAGACCTATGAACTCTTTGATAACCTTAACACTATCTCATGCAAAACAGCGGACTGCAGAAGGCAGCTGTTACTCAACTGAATTCCAGAAATTCTGATTTTGTGTGATTGTATTGGGCAAGATGCTTGTGATTTAGGTTAAACAGCCTAAGAATCATATTGAGAAGAAATGCAAGTACATATAGAGAAAGGAAAGGAAGATTTTGAGTATAGATGCTTGGATTCTAGTAGTATTCTACTTGCACCACAAATTAATTCTATTTCCTTGGGCAAGGCTCTTTAATCTATTTGTTTTAGTGTTGCTATTGTTGTTGTTGTTGTTTGAATCATAAGTAAGGATTGGAGGTTAATAATAATTATAGCTGGCCTCTTTGAGAATCTAGAGGAAACATTATTCCTTCCTCTCTTGCTTGCTTTCTATCACAGTTTGCATATTATGTTACTCTATTATTAAAATATATATATATATATATATATATATATATATATATATATATATATATAATCACATTTAATGCTGTCATTTTGGTATAAGCACCCTTCATCTCATGCCTAAGTCATTGCATTTAGACTTCTGATTGGTCTCCCTTCTTATACCCTTATCTACATCCTACTTTTTAAAATGCCCTTTAAAAACATGAATCAGATCCTGTCCCTCCTGCACTCAAGACCTCCAGCAGTTTCCCATCTCATTCAGAGTAAAAGTGAAGGTCCTCACAATGGCCTATCAATAAAACTGTTTGTATTGGTCCTCTGTTGATTCCTCTACCTTTACCTCCTTCAACTGTTACTCTCACAGCTTCTGCAGGCTTACCAGGCATTCTCCAACCTTGAGCCTTTGCACTTGCCCACTCCTCTCCCTGAAATACTCCCCTTACTAAATCTACGTGGCTCTCCAACACTTGTTATCGTCTGTCTTGTTGATGATAGCCATTCTAACTGGTGTGAGGTGATAAGTGTTGGAGAGGCTGTGGAGAAAAAGGAACCCTCATATACTGTTGGTGGGAATCCAGATTTGTGAAGCCGCTATGGAAGGCAGTGTGGAGGTTCCTCAAAAAATTAAGAATAGAATTGCCATATGACCCAGCAATCACTCTCCTGGGTATCTCCCAAAAAAATCTGAAAACAGTTATCTGTATATGTGCTCCAATGTTCATTGCAGCTTTATTTACGGTGGCCAAAACATGGAAACAACAAAAGTGTCCTTCGATAGATGAATGGTTGAAGATATGGTATTATATACACAATGGAATATTATTCTGCCATAAGAAAAGATGAAATAATGCCATTTGTGACAACATGGATGGATCTTGAGATTATTATGCTAAATGAAATAAGTCAGACAGAAAAAGTAGAGAACCATATGATTTCACTGATATGTTTTATGTAAAACTGAAAACAACAAATGAACGAGACAAACAAATGAAAAAAACAAAAACTCATAGACACAGACAATAGTTTAGTGGTTACCAGAGGGTAAGGGGGGAGGGAGGAGGGTCATAGATGAGGATAAAAGAGTCAAATATATGGTGATGGAAGGAAAACTGACTCTGGGTGGTGAACACACAGTGTGATATATAGATGATATATTACAGAATTGTACACCTGAAACCTATGTAACTTTACTAACAATTGTCATCCCAATAAACTTTAATTAAAAAAAATCTACATGGCTTACTATCTCACCTTTTTGAAGCCTCTGTTCAATTCTCATCTGTTTGATGCCATTTCTAATTACCCTATTAAACATTATGACTCTTTACACTCCACACTTCATATCCTCTTGTCTGATTTACTTTCTCCATAACACTTACCACGTTCTATCCTACAATATGATTATCATCTACCTTTTAATTATCTCTCACCCCACATTCAAATTAGTTTTCACAAGCACAATAGTTGTTTCTTTCTGTGTTGTTCACTGATTTATTCCCCAAGATGAGGACAGTTCTTAACACATTGTACATGTTATTATTTGTTGAGTGAAACAGTAAAAGAATGAATGAGTCTATGAATAATGAACAGAATGCATGTGACATTTTATACATTATCATGTTTAAATCTCTCAATAACACTAGTAAAAAGGTGTCACTATTTTAGCTCTGTGTTGGAGTTAATGAAGAAACAAACTAAAAGGTTTAAGTTCACACATTTACTCTAAGCATATAGATGTTTGGCTTCAAAATTAACAATTCTGATCCTTCCACTATACTGTCTTTACTGAGATAAATTATGATGAATTAGTTTGTAAAGGAGAAAGCACTGTCCTAAATGTGTAATATATAGTTAAATAGAAGGATTACTTTTTCTGCTCTGAAGAATTAAAAATAAAGCAAGATACTTTATGTTGTCTTTTAACTTCGATCTCTATTCAAAGGCGGATGTTACTATACAATAACATTATATGCATAAATCTACCCTTATATGCTATTTTCTACTATTTTTGCTATAAGATATTTTAAAATTCTATTTTTTTGTATGTGTGTGTGTGTGTGTGTGTGTGTGTGTGTGGCATTTCTCAACTTTAGATGCAAGAAGAGAGTGAGCAGGAATAGTTGTTAAAGTTCATACACTGAGTCATCTTCTTTATAATACATTCCATATAATCTACACTAGATGTGTATTTTTCATGGAGAACTGCATACGTTTTTCCCTTACTATGTTATAGGAAGACTCTCAGCTTGAGCCAGACATAGGTCAGAGCAAATACGACTTTCAGGAGACATTATAATGCAAATCAGTATTTCAACTTATTTATTGCTTTCATGACTTTTGCTTAACCATATTTGAAATATAATATTGTTTATATAATATTTTTTATTTAAATAGACTATTTTTAGTTAAATACATACACTACCTAAGCAATAAAGTTATAGATTTAATGTGCCAGTCATTTTTTAATATACATTAAATGACATTTAAATTAAGATTTTTATCCATATGCCAATGGAACTTACCAAGTTTTCCATACATGAGGTTTGCATTTCATATATGTTTGCCTCATTTTGGAAAACACTGATAAAATAGAATTAAATTAATCTTTAAGGAGACATTGAGAATATCTATACGATCAAGATGTTGTCATGATCCTTGTATGTACCGTACAACCTTAAGGTGGAGGTGAAAAAATAAATATTTTGGTGGATGTCAAATAGTTGAGTAGTAAAAGGCAATAATCCACTAAAGCAAAAACTTTATTTCAAAAATTGAGCTTATCATATATAATAAGTATATTTGTCAGGTTTCCAAGAGAAACAGAACTAGTGTGAGCCATATACATATTTGTATATATATTTGTTGTTTGTTTGTTTGTTTGTTTTTCTGTTAGAAAAATGTTGACATTCCAAAACAATCAAAATGCCTTCATAGAATTTTAGCCTTCCCACTCCAGTAATCTTCATCTATGTTTTACTCAATCACACCAGGAAAAACTTTCCTTTTATTCCTTAATAAAAATTGAAAATGGATCTAGGTCCTCTATAGAATTATGTATTTTAAAAATCTCCTCTTTCTATCAGTATTTCTCATACACTTGTCACTGTTTCATGTTTCTAAGTTGCCAACTTTGCTGGATGAAACAAGCCTTAACTGTTTGGTTCCAAAACGAATTGAAACCCCTTATTCATTTTTTTTTTCCACACAGCCCAAATTGTTTACAGTGACTGTCAGTAGTTTGTATTCTCACTAGAATTGTAGATCCATGAAAACCCTAATTAAAGATGTTGGCAGAATGTAAATGTGTGGAGTGGATATCATCAAGGAATAGTAACGGAGAGATAAATAATTGTTTGTTCTTCTGGGAACATATTTGGCTAAGTTATTCAGATCAACTCTTCCCTAAAAAGAAACTTAAAAAAATCTGCATACGACATTAGAGGAATAAAACATCAAAGAGCTCCTTAGATATTTATGGAAATAGTTATAAGGTGAGCATCAAAGCCTATCTCTATATGACTACAGGGTAAGGGGTAGAAGTACTCAGATAAAACCACAAGACAGCTCTCTCTTGGATTTTCAGCTCAAATTATACGGTTCAAAAATTCTGAATCCATGATGTACCTTTAAGTGGTTCAAGAACCTTAGTGAGTTTCTTTGGCATTTAGGGTAGTAACTACCTCTTCGTGTGAGGGAGGTAGTTGTGAATCAGGACAAATATATGAGGACCTTCTAGCAACAATTGTTTTCTTGATGTGGGGTGTGTGTGACTTTTTTCAATAATTATTTAAAGTATATGTATTAAAATTATATGTATGAGTGTTATATATCATGAAGAAAATGTGTTCTGGAATCATTTTCCTCGTTGAAAGATATAGAATGTTTTCTATTGGAGAGTTTTAAAAGGAAGTTGGTGTCAGTGAAAGGAACTTTCAATAAAGTGAATTAAAGGTGAATAAAATATGTATGAAACAATTGATATTAATGATCTTTCTTTTATAAAAGAGTGGTGCCCTATCACAAGGTATAGAGGATTAAAAGAAAGGCATATTAGGCCCATGCAGCCAAGGTTTAGGTGAACAATGTAAACTTGGGAACATGGTTTTTTTAAAAGGTGGGAGAGAAAGATTTCTATGAAGAGTAACAATTGGAGATCTCATGATTAAAGGAGATTAGAGGGTTAGACAGTGCAATCATTAAAGATTGGCACCCTCTAGTCTTCGTCAGTCTTCTTGCCACAACTTCCATAATACAAATAAAATCTAAATAAAACACTTTCTCAGCCATTCCCACCACTAATTCCAAATAGATTGCCAACTTGATGACTGTCTTATTTAGAAATTGTGGCGCTTTCCCAGGGTTGAGCAATATTCCAGACAGCTTATTATCAAGGGTCAGAGAGGGGCAAGGATAAAGATAAAAGATAGGGACCAAGATTGTGATTTGTTTAGTGACTGGATTTATCTTTTAACTCCTTAATGTTTACTACTACTTACCATGTAAGGTCAGTTCTTATTATAGGATAACAAAAGGGAGATGCTTATTCTTAGTGGACAATATTGTTAACTGTATTTTTAAACAATTGAGCATCCCTACAATAAGTATTAACAGAGGATTACAATTTAAAGATGAAAGCAAAGTTACTTAACTAAAAGCTATAAGGGACTAAAATAGGAATTGAAAAAAAAAAAATAAGCCTGTAGTCTTAACCTTGACATTGATTAGCTGTGGCTTTAGATTTATATTCTATGGAGTTAATATAATCTTCTGTGAGATCACGATATCAGGAGGCTGGTCTAGGTCAGTGGATTTCACACAGAGCTTTATTATATCTGGAGTGTTTTGTTCATCTTTGACTTGTTTTCTTGGAACTTCAGAGAGCCTGCCCGACTGGTGGTTTTGTTGAAAGAGTGATGTGATGTAGAGTACATTTGACATTATTACAGATCTCCAATACCCACTTCAAATAGAACAGATATATTTTTATTTGTTTACTGTCCTGGGAAAGATTTCAACTGACCAAACATTTCAGCAGCTAACAAAGCAATAGACTAGCTGATCCCAAGTATCACTTTCTAAAATTCTAAAACATTTTCACCTTTTAAGGTGGAAGACGTTATTGAATCCCAAAAGATACTCTTCTTGTTCAAGATGGAATTCAAATAATTGTATTAGTTTAAAATGTATACGTCTGCTTTTATTTTCTGTATGAAAAGCTGTTTAATGTCTATCAAATGTTTTTGTTTTTATTATTCTATATTTGCTATAAAATGCAATAAGCAATTTTTGATTATTAACTCTATGTAAAGTACCCTTACAGACCTTTTTTAAACATAGTTTTGGAATCCTGAAAAATGTTCTAACAGTTTGCTCTAGTAAAATATGAAGTCTCTTTTTACAACGAGAGCTGAACAAATTATTTAACATATTATACTTATAGTTTATTCAATAATGTCACGTTTTAGGAGGAGAGTTATGTCTTGTGTTTTGTTCTCTGATTTCCCAATTTTATAGCAGTGATTATTTGCACACTTTGAAATATGAATGTACCTTATTTCCTGAGAAAAATATAGAACTTCAGGAAATATGTTCTAACTAGGAAGGAATGAAGTGAGAGCCAGGACGTATATAATGAATTTGACACTAACAACAAAATGAAAATGAAGGATTGCATTAGATAGGTTTATATATAATAACTGAAAACAAACAAACAAAACTTATATATAAATCAGAGCTTTTGAAAACCTATTAAAATGTATTCATAGTTTTCAAATTATCTAAAGGTTTTGCTCTCTCTCTCTCTCTCTCTCTCTCTCTCTCTCTCTCTCTCCCCCTCTAATGTACAAAGATATCTATACACATATGCACATCAGTAAGCATTCTTGCACACTTCCCCTGTACAAGGGCACTCAGCTCTCCACTCACAGGATGAAAGGAAACTGAAGGATCACATTGTGCTCTGACAAGAAAGCAGTGGGTATGACTATCTCTTAGGTCATTCGGAGTCACCATCTGCAAGTGTTTGTATGGAAGGAACAGCCCAAACTTTAGTCTTGTCAGATGCGTCAAAAGCTGGAAAACAGGGAGCTGAGTTGTCCTCTTTAGAAATGAATGCTTTTTGCTTCCTGTCACATTGACCTAATAGCATCTCAACAGCATCTAAACTGCCCCACTGTGAAGTTTAGCAGCTTGAAGGCAGGATAACGTGTGCTGGGCAGGGTACGTTGGGCTTTCAGGTAGACCTTAGCATGACTCACTCCTACTGCTCCTGACGCACAGGCGTACTTTATAATTCCTTGATGGTACTTGAAGTGACCTTGTTATTTTCCCTATTTTACCATGCCTTTTGACCGTTTTCTTACTGAAAATGCCTTTGTTATTGTTGAACATTTTGGTTTACAGACTTCCCATCAGACATAGCAGAAATTTCAGACAAAATCCAGTTAATTATCCTTAAATTTCTATTTCCCCCAAATGTCTAAAAAAAGTGTTTAATGAAAATAGATATCTAAAAGTCATTCTTATCTATATAGAACTGACTGTTTTACCCAGAGATGTTATTCAAATCGTTTTAGCAAGGTGAGTGTATGTATATATATATATATATATATATATATATATATATATATATATATACATACACACACACACACACATACATATCACTAGCACTACCACTAAAAGAGAGGCAGTTGTTCTTTCCTCCAAATATATGATGAAACAATATTTTCATGTGATAATATGCAAAAGAACAAAAGGAGACATAATCAAATGGCCAATTTATCAACTAAATTTGTAAATTAAATTATTTTAAGTAGAATTGGGTGTGGAAGTTAGAGAAAAGCAAGACTATTAATACACTGATGGATACACTAGACATAATTGAGAAAATCAGAGAAAACAATTTCACTTCTACACATTTGCATAAGCTCTCTTTGGTACCTATCAGTCTGTCAGCAAAGACACTTTTTTTTTTAATAGCTGTACAGAGAATGGTGAGCTACTTTGTGTTCTCGAACAATTAATGAGACCAGGCCTCATTTCATTTTCCTGGAATCAACCTTGATATCTTTTTTGTTTTGTTTTGTTTTGGATTGTCCCTGACTTCCTTGGCAGGTTCTAACAGGGGGAAATTTAACATCATCCTGGAGAATATTTTTATTGACATTCTAGTACTTGTTCTTACTTTAAATTTTAATACTAGTCCCTACTTTTTTTTTTTTTTTTTTGGTAAAGTGATGGGCAGATAGAGATAATTATTAGTAACAGGTTTTTGTTTTTAATCCTGTTTAATTAACTGAGAAAGCTTTTCTTAATCCTACCTTTAGAATCTGCTTCATTCAGACTACGAAGTGCTCTATGGGGAAACAAAGCAAACAAAGCAATTATTGAATGATATGTGGAGTAGACTTTATGTATTTTTAAAAGTGTATGTATTTGTTTATTCTTTCTTCAATATACCTTGGTGTAGCTGCTTCATGATTATCAAAACTTCATCTGGATCTTTCATTGTTATTCAGCTTTTAAATATCAAGACATTTTTAGAAGTAATAGAACAATGCTTTAAAAAGGTATTTTAAAGCATAAGTATGCTTGCTGTTATGGCATATTCACTACTGAACCCAATCTACTGAAGCGTAGAACACTGAGGCAGCCTGGCATGATATAAAGCAGTATAGACTTTGGAAACAACTCACTCACAGTTATATCCCAGATTCCCCTTAGGGGTTGAGTGATTTTAGACAAGTCACTTAATCTCTCTTAGTTTCAGCTTCTTCAATGGAAAATTGGGATTAGAAATAATGTGTTTTTTAGTACTTGGAGCTATAAGGAAGTTACCAGAAGGAAACAGGTGATACAGGCCAAAAGTTAACTAAAGATTGTTGAATGAAAGGACTGTTTTCAGAACTTTGGTCATGGGAATCAACAAGGGATAGTGAAGCACCCAGAGTGTTGCAGCAGCGTTAAGCCATCGGTACCCTCTGCCTACAAGGGCCAGGGGCTGGGAAGCAGGGCCCCTTAAGGGCACCTGTGGGGTTTGGGAGAGTAACGTGGCTTCTGCCAGACTATGGTGAGGTGGAGAGGGAGCAGGGGATAAACACCGTTCCTTGCTTCTGCTCTGCTCTGACCTCTGACTCGAGCCTCCTACTGGCTGAGTACAACAGGGAGCCAGTGGACAAAGGACCTGAGCGATGCAGATCAGAGTGTCCTGGGGCTCAGAGCACACCAGGGCGAATGGAGAATGGAGCACAGGATGATACTCAGTGGAAATTGGCACCACACTCAAAGACATGTATTAAATATCCACTCTATAACAGGACGAACGAAACAGTCTTGTAAACCCTACATCTTTGCAGTGGCACAAACTTTCTTCAAATATTTAATGAATCTCATACATGTGCATTGGTCTCTTGGTATTTTCTTCCCCTCCGTGAAAATCAAGATAAGGGTCTGGGTTTTATATTTGAGTTAATGCCAGAGCAGAGATGATGAAACAACTGCAAGACTCAGAACAGAAAATATGATATCAGCACAGTCAGAAAGTCAGAGCCAGAGAAGGGCTTGATGTCACAAGACCCTAAAAGAGTTAGAGAAGTTTTGGAACACTGGATTTTCTGAAAAAAAAAGAAAAAAAGAAAAGAAAAAAGAAAGTCAAGTTTTAGAAGCAAGTAGAACATTAGAAGCAAGAAGAACATAGTTGATATTTGGGTTATAAATAAGTGATAGCTATCCTAAGTGTATATTTTGGGGTACTGATTTATTCTACTGTTCTGTGACAGGATGAAAAAGAATGTGCTCTGTCAGCCCTTTATTGACCCATAGTCCCTGCCATCTGCCATTGCCATGAAGAATTAGCAAAAATAGAGAATGAATTTGATTCAAGTCCTATAGTATGGCTACTGGGTAAAGGCCACCAGAGCCTACTTCACAGAACAATAGCGAACCCCTGGTCAGACAGATGGAAAGGGCAAACTGGGCCTCTTTTGCTTTAACCCTGTCTGGTTTTCCTAAGGCCAGTGGTCCTACATTGGTGGCAACCCAAGTCCTGTTTTATCACAGCAGACCTTGAGAGCAAGATCTCAGAAGTTAAAGGAATCCAAGAGGAAGGACAAAATAAACTTTAAATGAACTTGGGAAGTTGATAACTTGGGAACACAACAACCTTTATTCCAAAAGTTCCTAATTGTCAGGCTGTTCATTGGGATTCAACATCTCCTTTGGTTCTCACACTGATTTAAAAAAGCACATTGGTTGTCAACTCTTTTAAATAAAACAACATCACCTAAAGAATGAAATTATTGACTTTTGTTGAAAAAAAATTTTTAGTATACTTGGCCTACATTTTTAGATGGCAAAATTTGGGGTTGCTCACTTAGGTAAATTCAGTGATTTTTTTTTTTTTTTTCTTCTTGTGACAGTAGCCATCACTCTAGATTGTCCCTTAAACACTGAGGCATTTGGCCAGTTACCATCTTCCACACACTTACGCTTTTTCCTTATAGCTAAACTGCACAGTAGAAATTGCTTCTCTGATTTACCTTATCAGCCTATTCCTTCCATGCGTCTGAGTTTACAAACCCTGCTTTAACCTGCTTGCACTTGACTCTGAAAGGCAGTCACCCACGGGCCCTACAGCCAGTAGTGACTTTAACTCTGATCTGGGTAGTTGGGATTGGCCCATGCCTTGACCTCCTGCAAGAGGAAATGAACCCCTACTGCTTTCCATCTTCTAGTGATAGACCTTAGGCCCTGCACTGATCATAGAGAGGGCACAATTGGATCTGCAGTTCTGTTGAAGAAGCAGAGGTTCATAGTGATATTATTCTTGGAGTTTTTGCAAGAGATAAGTATTTTTCTCACAAAGAAGAAATACTCTCCCTGGCTCACATTCACTGTTTAAATATTGAATGAAAATCTTAAGAATTCTTCTGACATTATTGATGCATTTTTATCTTATTTTTTCATGTTTTTCCACACTTTAGGTTTAATAACAGACATGGTTCTATTAATAACATTCTACTGCGCCCGTACAGTGAGTGGGAAGCTTGGGATGGAGCCTAGACTCACTTCACTAGCCATCCACCCACGTCACAGCTGTCCTTGGCCCTGAGCCTTTGAGGCAAGTTGAGGTACATTAAAGCAATGCTGTTACCCTTAGTTCATGAAATGCTGGTTCACATCAAAGTGCCTGGTTACGACCTCCCTCTGGCATGTCAGTGCTACTCAGCTGATTCTAAGTTTTTGATGCAGAATTTAAATTTAAGCTGGAAAGTGGGTACAATCATTTAGAAATGAAGTCAGCATATTTACATTAGAGTAGTTGCCTATCAGGAGAGAAAGCTGTATTGTAATGACTACATTAGGCCAGTACAGTGAAGCTGAAAATTATCCTAGACATAATATGTCAAGATAATCAGGGGTGTGGTCCTGTTAAAAATTCAAGCTTTAATTTTAAAATCAGATACACACACACACACACACACACACACACACACACACACAGACAAAAAAAAAAGTATACATATTTTAAGAAAGGAAAGCTGTATTAAAATTGTAATACTCAATATATACCAATAATAAAGATAAATACAAGTCATGTTGGACTTCTGCAATTATAAGAGGTTCTTAAAAGTGGTTACCATCAGCGTCCAGACACTTCTGATTACGGTGAACAACTGCTTGAGCAACGCTGACCAAAGTGTCCACTTGTATATATTTTTTTTGGCATCCCTGGTATATATTTATCCAAGTTTTGCAAACAACAAATTTTAAGGGCAAAAGCACATGTAGAAGGGTAGTGGGTGTCAGAACTAACACCCAAGACCTGAAGGTCACAGGAGTGAGCTGGGATTAAGGAGCTGACTGGCACCTCTATTCCAGAAAGGGTTGCTTAGCAGGAAGGGCGTGATTGGCCAGAATAAAGTCTAGATCTCTAACCATGGTTTGGGAGATGTTGACGCCCTGATAATCAGTGAGTTTTGTTCATTACACGAAAAGTGTGAGGACTTATGCACAGGTCGTGATAGTAAATGTTAGATTGTGGGGCCCAGGGCCAGGAGTCAGGTAAAGAATAACACACTAAATTAATCCAGTTAGTGAGGCATATGGTTGCTGCTGAATTTTTAAGCCCCGTATCAGGGTTCTTGGCTTTTAAATTCCTGGAGGTCTTTTTCTATTGGATCTTTGGAGAACTGAGCTAGGATTGATAGCTAAGAAACAATTTTAAATTATCTTCCCTTGAAAATCATAGCCCCTAGTTAACAGTTCTAAAGTCTAAATATGTGAAAACGTCCAAGGTGAAAATTTGTTAACATCTTACTGATTTGTATAGAAAGAAAGCTGTCAACAATGATCTATAGCATTTAGGGGAACAAAAAGAACTATTGGTGATACTTTCTAAAGAGTACAAGCATGGGAAATCTAAGCTTATATAACAGTACAGAACAAAAAAAATATCAGTTTACTATGTTCCAACAAGACAAGCATTATATTGTCTTAAAAAATAACTATATCTCCTGTCACTTGAAAAATGTTTCTGAAGTTGAAATTAAAGTAGAAGTAATTTGTATGTCATCGAGCCTGCGATAAAAACATAAGAGCTTAATTGTACAATAAGAAATAAGAGCTTTCTCAAAATATAAGTTGGATGAAGAAAGGTATTCATACAGGATTGCAACTATTTGAAAATAGCAAAGGTTTACCTTAGAAAAAACTAAATTATTTGTTAAAAAATTCCATCACTGATTTATCTGTTTGCCTATATTACTTAGTGCAAGTCTTTGTCCATAGCAGGTGGCAAATGCTTTGTCCATATGCTTGATGGTATAGCTTTGAGATGTGGAAATTGTGACTCTGCAATTACTAGCGCTCTCATAGCAGCTGCCTGGATTATCTGCCTCTGAAGAGGAAGTAAAGTGTTGGATTCAGTTACCTTTAATTGGGTTCAGTCATACGGTAAAAATTCTACCAGGCATTTTCATATATATAATGTGATTGACTGTTACTTCTGAAGTAGGTGTTATTGTTTTGGTTGTACAAATGAAGGTAGTGAGGTTTATTGAAGTTGAACAATTTACCCTAATCACATAATAAGTGGCAGAAATAGAATTAAAACATATTTTTCACTTTCATAACCTGTATTCTTTCCAGCCCCTTTTGCCTAGCTTATGGGCATTTTCATTTCTGCAACCCTGGTAGATACCACTAATAGATCTTGACACATTTTGCCACTAATCCAGGCTTGTCCCCAAAATTCTGCTCCACACAGTGGTTTAGGCCAGAGCTGCCAATTAATTAGATATGTCAATCCAGTTGAAAATTCTTGGTCAATTCTGCATAATTACATTCTGTCTCCTTTCTTAAAATAACTTGGTAAATAAGAGCTCTTATCGCTAAACTCACAATCAAACCACAGGTAAAGAATTTAAAAATATGATATTTATCTCCTAGAACTTTCATAGGGAAAGGAAGGAAATAAAGACATGACTGAAAGATAGAAACAAGTTCTACCTTAAGAATTGTACTTATATCTGAACATATTTTTAAAAACGATTTCAGCAAGTGGCACCAAATTGTTTTTGTTTAGGAAAACATGTTCATAAGCTGCTTGGTCTAGAAGGTGAGACCTCGAATTTATAGAAGATAATCAAATAAAAAAGACAATGAAATTGCTCAGGATGTGAGAGAGAGAGAGAGAGAGAGGAGAGAAGAAGAGAGAAGAAGAGAGAAGAAGTGAGAAGAAGAGAGAAAGGAAGAGAGGGAGCAGGGAGGAAAGAAGGAGAGGAGAGGAGAGACCCTTGAGAAAAAGAGATATGAGAGAACACATTTGAGAGATTAGTACATTCTGCTATCCTTTCAAACCCCAGGAGAACCTGCTGAAAATTTGGAGTGAGAGTTCTCTTTCCTGTATCCTTGGATTCCATTGAAAGCAGAGCCTGATATGTGATCTTAGACACAGGTAATTTTTTTTGAGAAGTGATTCCAGGAAGGGAAAGTAAAAGGGAGAGTGAGACAAGGAAGGGACAACAAGCAAATAACTGTGAACAAATGACACTTAATTCCTCAGGGACCTTCTGACGACCATATAGTGCACCTGCTCTCCTGTGCTTCTGGGGTTTGTCTATGTTGGCGCGGTCCTTTGTTCTGACTCCATAGAAAGCCCCTAGGTGGTAAAGCAGACTCTTCGTGACCTAGTGGTGAAGAGCTAACAAGGTACATGGAACAGATCACCAGAGCTGTGATAAGATCTTGTGGACCAAGGGAGTAAGGCAGGGGCACGGCAGGCACCTGCTATGCATTGTAATTTCACATTCTTTTCCTATGGTAACTTGCATGGGGCTTTAAAAGTTCATTGCAAACATAAAGCCTGAAATAGGAGAACCACCTGAATAAAACGTTGGTCCTCTGATTATTTGCTATTTTTAATTAATATCTTTCTGTGATTATTTGTCTTTTTTGTGCTATTTAATTATCTAACCAGGTAAAATCATATCCCTTTGAAGAAAAAAGTGAGCTAATAAATTTAACATGCTCTTCTCTTCACTTTAAAAATAAATCATCTTGATAATTTACATTTAAATAATTAACATAGCTAAGATCCATGAATAGAATTTATTTATTATGGGGAATATTCTAATGTGAGGAAAAATATTTTCAGGGAAATATTCTGAATTAATGAGAAGACAACAATTATATCTATAACATTTATTCTTTTTATAAATGTCAGGTGTACAACATTATAATTCAACATCTGTATGCACTACAAAGTGATCACCCCAAAAGTCTAGTTACCATCCAGTACCATGTAATTGACCCCCTTTACCTGTTTGCCCACCTCTAACCCCTTTCCCCTCTGGTAGCCACAGATCTGGTTTTCATGTCTGTGAGTTTGTGTTGTATTATTGTTTGTTCATTTTTTAGATTCCATATATAAGTGAAATCATGTTGTATTTGTCTTTCTCCTTCTGACCTATTTCATTTAACATTATGGTCCGTTCTTGTTGCAAATGGCAAGATTTCATTTTTTATGTCTGAGTAGTATTCTAGTGTGTGTGTGTGTGTGTGTGTGTGTGTGTGTGTGTGTGTGTGATGTTTTTTTTATCCATCCATCCATTGATGGGCACTTAGATTGTTTCTACATCTCAGCTATTGTAAATATTGCAATGAACTGCAATGAACATAAGGGTACATATATATTTTTGAATAGTGTTTTCATGTTTTTCAGATAAATATCCAGAAGTGGCATAGCTGTGTCATATGGTAGTGCTAATATTTTTTAAATTAAATATTTTTTCAATTGCAGTTGACATTAAACATTATTTTATATTAGTTTCAGGTGTACAGCTAGTTCTATTCTTAATTTTTTGAGGACTGTCCATATTGTTTTCCATAGTGGCTGCATCAATTTACATTCCCACCAAAAGTGTATGATGGTTCCCTTTTTTCCACAGCCTCTTGAACACTTGCTATTACTTGTTTTTTTGATAATAGGTATTCTAACAAGTGTAATGTCTCATTGTAGTTTTGATTTGAATTATTTCCCTAATAATTAGTGAAGTTGAATGTCTTCCCATATGCCTGTTCGCCATTCTGTTATGTCTCCTTTGGAAAATGTTTATTCATATCCTCTGACCATTTTTTAATTAGGTTGTTTGTTTTCTTATTGTTGAGTTGTATAAGTTCTTTATCTGTTTTGGATATTAACCACTTATTGAATGTATAACTTGCAAATATCTTTTCCTACTCAGTAGTTTGCCTTTTCATTTGCATGGTGGTTTTCTTCACTGTGCAAAAACTTTTTAGTTTGAAGTAGTTTTATTTTATTTTTTTTCGAATTTTTGCTTTTTTCCCTTGCCTCTGGAGTCAGATCCACAAAAGCATTACTAAAACTGATGGATGTCAAAGAGTTTACTGCCTATGTTTTCTTCAGGGAATTTTACGTTTTCAGACCTTATGTTCAAGTCTGTTTTGAGTGAATTTTTGTGTATAGTATTAGACAAAGGTCTAGTTTCATTATTTTGTATATCTAGTTTTCTCAGCATAATTTATTGAAGAGACTGTTATTTCTCCATTATATATCTTTGGCTCCTTTGTAGTAAATTAATTATTTGTATATTTGTGAGTTTGTTTTTGGACTCTCAATTCTGTTCCATTGATCTGTGTATCTGGTTTCGTACCATACCATTTTGATTACTGTAACTTGGTGCTACAGTTTGAAGTCAAGAAGTGTGACGCCTCCAGCTTTGTTCTTCTTTCTCAATTGCTGTGGCTATTTGGGATCTCCTGTGGTTTCAGACAAGTTTTAGTATTATTTGTTCTAGTTCTGTGTAACATGCCTTTGGAACTTTGATGGGTATTGCATTGAATCTGTAGATTGCTTTGGGTAGTATGGACATTTTAACATTATTCTTCCAATCCATGAACACAGAATATCTTTCCATTTATTTGTACATTTTTTAGTTTCTTTCATCGGTGTCTTATAGTTTTCAGTGTATAGGTTTTTAATCTCCTTCATTAAATTTATTCCAGGTATTTTATTCTTTTTGATAAAATTATAAATGAGATTGTTTTCTTAATTTCTTTTCCTGATAATTTGTTGTTAGTGTACAGTAATGCTACAGATTTCTCTATATTGATTTTATATCCTGAAACTTTACTGAATTCACTTATTAGCTTTAGTTTTTTGGTGGAGCCTTAAGGGTTTCTACATATAGTATCATGTCATCTGCAAACAGTGACATGCTTCTTTCCAATTTGGATGCCTGTGCTTTTGTTTCTTTCTTTCTAATTTAATGCCTGTACTTTTTTTTTTTTTTTTTTTTTGCCCAATTGCTATGGCTGGGACTTTCAATACTATCTTGAGTAAAAGTGGCAAAAGGGTCATTCTTGTTTTGTTCCTGATGACACTGCTACTTTTAATAAGAGTGTACAGACCTATTATTTTATAGAAATTTGGATTTTTTTTATTATGGGGATATAATTGACATATAACATTATATTCATTTCAGATGTATAACATAATGATTTGGCATGTGTATATTGTGAAATAATCACCACAATAAGTCTAGTTAACATAATAACAATATAATAAGTCTAGGTCTCTGATAATTTTATTTTTCCAGAGAAGCCAAAGTGATGTGTTTTTAAAGTGAAAATGAAATCATGGTGTTGTCTCTTAAAATATTTTAATAAATTCTATTCCCATCAGAGGAAAGCTATAATCCTTAATATGCCCCAAGAGGTCCATCTCTTCATCTTCACCTAGAGCTACATTCCTCCTTATCTGGCTCCTCCAGCCTTCCTCTTTCGATCTGTAAGTTCTTCACACTTGCCGTTTCCTCTGCCTGGAGCTTTGTTCTATCTCTATCCAGATGATGGTTATTTGTTTTTGATATCTAACCTTTCTGTCTCCTTTCTGGGTATTTTTCCTTTGTCTTTTAGAGTATGTTGGGCCCTTCTTGATGTATTGATATCATACATTTCCTAGTGATTAAACTAGTTATTTATATTTTAAAAGTGCATTTTTTATTAAATAGATGATCTGTTGTATGATAACTGAGCTGATGTTGTTTTGTTTTGATTTGTTTCTTGACTACTATGTCTCTAGCACGTAGCACAGTCTAGGACATAAAGTGAGCAACTGCTAAATAATTGTTGTTTGGCTAAGTGATCAATGAATTCATTATGGGGAAGTTGCTTTAGATATTAATACAGAGGGTGCCAAAAAATATACACATTTTAAGAAAGAAAACTGTATTAAAATTATAATACTCAATATATACCGATAACAAAAGATGAATACAAGTCACATTTGACTTCTGCAATTACAAGAGGTGCTCAGAGTAGTTACCATCAGCGTCCAGACACGTCTGATTATGGCAAACTACTGCTTGAGCAACATTGACCAAAGTATTCACTTGTATACATTTTTTTTGGCACCATTGGTATAGCTACTTGAATGAAGTGCCTGGACTACCTGAATTTCATAGCAGCTGATAATGTCAGACTGTTTTGTACTTTTAAATTTACATCAGATACACATTTTCAGTTTGGTATGTGCACGCACTGTGTTGTGAAAAATGGGAAAGTGAGGAAAACTAGGTTTTTTGTGACTGGGAAAAAGAGAGTGATATATATATATATATATATTTTGTTCCTAATTTTTATTCTTCTTTCCTACAGAGGGCTAAGTAGGTTGAGCAGTGTTTTCTTTCATGGTGCTTTTCACTTTTTAATTTGAGTTCTAATAAATTCCAGTCTCTCTACTCTTATTTTGTCCCTCATATGAAATCATTCCAGGGCTTTGATGTATTACATGGATAAACCTATTCTTCACATGGTGAAACTTTAATATGTATATAAATAGACAGAAAACTAATGCCTACTTACATTTCAGTTGGAAGTAGCAGCTAGTTGTATATAGCTAAAACAGACAAAGTTCATCTAATACACTGAAACTTTTCCTGCTGATATATATATATATATATATACACATTTGAAGTATGGTATGGAAGTATTAATGCATGTCTTATATGCAATAAAAAGTATGTATGTATGTATGAAAATTGGCATAGTAAGTTCCAGAAAAGGGAACAGTATAACCATTAAGATGTAACCCAATGAAGTAATCATAGGGGAATCATGAGGAAATGCCAATATTGGGACATGTTTGTTTTATAATTACAACATTTAAAATTAAACAGTAGCATTGTATTACATACATTGATTTTGAACAAGTTGACTTCAGAACACTTCAAATCTGTAGAATAACTGGCATAGAAATGTTATATCCTCTTAAAAGTACTTTATATGTTCAATTGGGGGTAAGTATGAGGAAAATATCTAAAACAATGTGAACTGAAATCAGCAAACAGACTCTTAAACTTGAATGATGTATCAGAGGTCATGCATCCAAGCTGTTCACATTGCAAGTGAGAATGCCGAAACTTTGAGAAGTTTCTTTGATCAAGATGTGTATTTGACAAGCAGCAGAATTTATTAAAATCCCAGTCTATTGACATAAACTAATGCTTTTATTTCTTTCTTTCTCTGTTAAACATTTCACTGGGCTAAACTTCATGAGAGGAAGAGAATACATTAATGCCATATTTACATGCACAGAATGTTGAGCTATACTTTGTATTAATTTAGCAAAATACGTAGAGCACTTGCCATATAGGAGCTTTTAAAAATTGTGGTATGTTTTATACAATAAGACATGAATAGTTATTATGGGCATTAAGGCATTATGAAAAACTAAAAAAAATGTGTAAAGGTAGTAGAAAAAACTGTAAAATGTAAAAAATACAAAAGGACATTTTAATGATATATTTAGGGGGAACTGATGTGTGGTAAGTGATGATGAATATTTAGACAGGAAGGAGAAAGGGAACTCATTACTTGTAATTCATTTTTAGAATTATTCTTTGAGGAAGTGAGATGTCAGAATATATTTGAATCAAAGGATGCAGAATTCTTAGCAAATGGGAAATGAATTATAAATTGTGCTAAGTATCTTTGGTTTTCCCTTCCAAGTCAACCTCTCTAACCTTTTGCAAATTATCCTGTGTTGTAGAAGATTGACATGTATTGATTTCATCAGTGAGATTCCAGGCTCTGTGGCTTCTGGTTTCTAATTGAGTTGGACCATGAACACTACTGCAGAAGATCTAAATGAGAGAGGAGAGTGAACTCAGGGCGTTTATTTTACTACCATGTTTCCCCGAAAATAAGACCGGGTCTTGTATTAAGGTTTGCTCCAAAAGACGCATTAGGGCTTATGTTCGGGGATGTCACCCTGAAAAACCATGCTAGGGCTTATTTTCTGGTTAGGTCTTATTTTCAGGGAAACATGGTAGCTGCCTTTGACTGGCTGCATCCCTCAGCAGAAGTCCGCTGCTCCTCTTAAGGTTGCCTGTCCCACATAACCTTTTCTTTTTCTGGGTTCAGAAAAGTCTTTTTTTTGTTCCCTAGTCCTTCAGATGTTGACATTTCTGCAGCTAGTAGTCCTATTTCTGTATAATCCTTCGTCTTCTCCCTGCTCTAACCTTTGTAATCTTTCCCTTTGTGAATACGTTCTCTTTGACATATCTGGACTTTTATCATTCCATTTGTTTCCTGTTGGGCCCCTGATTAATACAATAACCACTACTGGAAGTGCCCTCAAGAAAAAGGTCTTTACAATGGGATTCTGGCATTGTGTTTCTCATATAATAAGGAGTACATGGATAACTCCCTTTGCAGGGGAAAATAAAACCCGTCAATCATAGCATGTGAAAAAAAAGTCATAGTTATTTAAATTATCACTAGAAGAACATCAAAAAATGCATGCAGAGAACAAGATCTTGAAAGAATAAGTGGCCATAGCACTGAGTTACTATGTTTTGTACTATGTGCACAAAACAGTTAACAGGCCTGAGACTGCTATCCTCAAGAAGTGTGCTTGTAAGATTGGCTCTTGGCTGGCATCTGGGAATCTGGCTTTTGGGAGGGTTCTCACCATTCCTAGAACAGCTGAGACAGGCTCACTGTGCCTAAACTTTTTTGGTACAATGTGTTTTTTCCCCAGTTTTACTGAGGTATAATTGGCAAATAAAAATTGTGTATATTTAAGATATATAACTTGATGTTTTGATGAAATAAACAATATGTTTTATGTTTAACACCAGCTTTCCTTTGGGAGCCTGGAATTTTGGAATGTGCTAGACAGTGAGTGCCTACATGACTGGCCCTCAGTAAAAGTCCTGGGAAACAAGCGTCTAATGAGCTCCCCTGGTAGACATTTTCTATGTGTTGTCACAACATGTTGCTGGAGGAATGAAACAGGTCCCGTGTGACTTCACTTGAAAAGGACTCTTGGGACTTTGCCTGGTTTCCCCTGTACTTCACTCAGTGTGTCTTCCCTTTGCTAATTTTACTTCGTATCTTTCTATTGTAATAAATCATACTGTTAGTATGACTATATAAGAATCCTGTAATCTTAGTCCCAGTAAATCACTGAACCAGGAGGTGGTTTGGGGGCTCCTCCACGCACGGTAACAAAAAAGCTTTGTAATAGTTGAGGATCACCTGGTTACTTCTTAACACATGGGACAACATACATAGAAAAACAAAGACAAATTGAAAACTGTGACCATAAAATTAAGAACACATGTGGAGAACCAAAGGTCTCTGAGCAATTTTTAAAGCTGTTATCTCAAGTAGTCACAGGGTAGACAGAACCTGTGAATCAGGCTCAAAATTGTGAGGTTCTCAAAGTAGCAGCATAAATTATATACTCTGTCATGACAAGTTTCTTACACTAAAGTAATGATGCTAACGGGAAAAGGGTGGGGCTCTGGGGCATTGGCTAGAGACACATGGGCAGGCATAGTGGAGAGTGAGAAACCTGACACCCAGGTTTCCTTTAAGTGTTCATGCTGTGGGTGGCAAACTGTTCCTTTCTATGAGGGGTCCTTAGTTCAGCTCTGCACGAAAGCTCTCCTGAGTAAAGGGTTTCCCCAGCTGATCCCAAATTTCACAGGACCCACTTTTCTTCCTTTTTCTACAGGACGATACTTGACTTTGATCCTGACACGACCTACTGTGACCAATAGCCCAGAGGGAGCTAACGTATACATTAACAGAATCACAAAACTTCCCTAATCTTTATCTGCAGGATCATCTTTTATTAACATCATGATAATATTGAATAACAACAGGAATAACACAGGGAATTATAAAATTCTTAGTAAAATATTATAAATAGCAGCAGAAATATTTATATATGTTGGGAAGTAATGTTCAGTTTTGGAGAAAGCTAACTCTTGTAAGGTTAGTGGGGCAAAACTGATTCGGAGCTATAAAGAAACAATAAAGATAATAAGATAGAAAATTAGCTTATATAATATAATGTCAAAGCCTCAAAGGACAGTAACAGGTTTGAAAGCTAATAGAAGAGTATTCATTTAGCCACAAATATTTATTGACTTACTTTTTTGTGCTCAGTACTCAGATGAATTCAGAGGCTGCACAAGTCAGCAAAAGAGGCAGGGCCTCAGTTTTTAACTGTTTTCATTCATGATAATGTAAATAAGATTGTTATCATTATTTTTTTATCTATCCTTGGTCGTTCAATAAAGTCAGTTGAGAACTAGTTTAAATGACAATGTTGCCAGTCATGGAGGTCCCCTTCTCCAGTTTCTACTAGTCGTCTATTAGGAAGCAGTTTACATAGATGTGAGCTTATCTATGAAAGAGAGATGAAGAAAGGGGGAAAAAAAACCGAGAAAACAAAACAAAACGCTGCTGCTTATCAAGATAAGAAAGTAAAGCATGAAAAGATAAAACTGGAGTACAAAATAAAACAACATTTTTCAGTTTTCCAAAGTTTGTATTTCTCCACAGTTCTGAACTTACAGGGTAATTACAAATCAGGCTCATAGTAGTTAGAATTAAAGTGTCCATTACTTTGGAGTTGCTCAAACAGTTTGTTTAATTTATTCTCCTTGTGGAAACTCCCAAAGTCCCTTCCTTTCATTGCCTCAAATAATTCTTATTCTTAGATTGAAAAGATAATGGCTAATAAATGCAATTAACGAGTTTTTAATTTGTAGGATTTTTCTGTATTTATTTTATTTTATTTTGACAGTCAACATTATTTTATATTAATTTTAGGTGTACTGCATAGTGCTTAGACATTTATATAATTTAAGAAATGATCCCCCTGACTGGTCTAGTACCCACCTAGTACTATACATAGTTATGGCCATATCCCTATGCTTTACTTTATATCCCCATGACTGTTTTATAACTACCAACTTATACTTCTTAATCTCTTCACCGTTTTCATGCTGCCCCAAATCCCCTTTCATCTATCACCCCAAAAATCTAATACCCATCTGACACCATACATAGTTAATACAATATTATTGGCTATATTGCTTATGCTATACTCTACATCCCCATGACTACTGTGTAACAACCAATTTGTACTTATTAATCCCTTCCCCGTTTTTCACCCACAGCTCCAACCCTTCTCCCATCTGGCAACTATCAAAATGTTCTCTTTATTTATGAGTTTGTTTCTGTTTTGTTTGTTTATTTTGTTCTTTAGATTCCACCTATAAGTAAAATCACATTGCATCTGTCTGAGCAACCTTCGTGTATGCTGCTTGTGGAGCTAACTGGGTAGTGCTCTGCTGTGGTCTGAAGCCAACTTCCAAGTATGTTAGTTCTGGGGCTTCTTGGAAGGGGATCCAGTGCAGGTCCACGTGACTCACTGCCTATGATCAGCTGGGGTCTACCTGATATGAGCTACAAAGTGATCCACAGTTGTTCACTGCCTATGCTAAACCAGGAGGCATGTGGGAAATGTCATGCTGTGAACTGAGGATGTCTGTCATTAGTACTGGGCCTGGGGTAGCTCTTCAAAAAGCCAGGACACCCTGAGGACTGCTGCCACCTGCAGACTCCCTTAAGTTCAGCCACTGATAAAGCCTCGTGTGGTATGGAAGTTGGATGGGGCAAGGTCTCAGGGAATCACTGGAGTGTTCACCAGTTTAATCTAAATTCTGGTTTGGTGGCAGTGCTGAGCCTGGAGCGACTCAGCAAAAGTCTCAGAGCATACTGAGGCCAGTTTCTGCCCACCTGAGGTGCATGAACTTCTGTAGATTTCCCAAAAAAGTGCAATGTCCATGGGGCTGGCTGCTCCCTGAGAAGTGCCTCTGGCGTTGGGTGGGGCAGGGTTCTAGTGGGGCTCAGCAGACCAATTCAAATTCAGATTTGGCCAGTGTGGGAGGGCTCAACACAGGAAATATGGTGCCTGCCTGCCAGCTTCACGGGAGAAAGACCCCATACAGGGAAAATTGGGACACTCCTCCAGCCCTTGTCTTGAAGTCACATACCTCAGTCTGCCTCACCCCCCGCCACCCCCTATGCCTCCAACAACCCCTGAGTCATCGTCCATCTGCTGGAGCCCAAGGTGGGCACCTACTAGGAGTGAGCCTTTGCTCGGGCTGTTTATGAGGATGTTTGGGTTTCCTGCAGCTTTCCATTCCACCTGGATGGTTGGAATCTTCATTGTTTTTCACAGCCAGATGTTGTGGGGGCTCCTCTTCCCAGCACCAGTACTCTAGGCGGGGAAGTCTGTGTGGGTCTGGGGTCCCTCAGTCCTCAGGGGGAAACTCTGTGACTGAGATATCCTTCCTGATTCTCAACCACTACATGGAGGTTTGGGGCCTGTTCCACATCTCTGCCCCTCCTACCATTCTCAACATGGCTTCTTTATATTTTCAGTTATAGGACTTCTGTCCAATTAGACTTCCGATGGTTCTCCAGGTTGATTGCTCTATAATTTAGTTGTAATTTTAATGTGTTCATGGAAGGACGCAGGCCCAGTGTTTAGCTACTCTGCCATCTTGGATCATTTTTCACACTTTCTGTATTTTTAAGGTGATGATGAAGGTAATCAGCCTAAGGCACAGCATTAGTCTCATCCATTGGAACTGGTTTCTATATGTCTTTTAAAACTAGTATTTGTGAGAGAAAACAAGTTAAAAATAGGGCTTGACATGTGAGGGTCCTTTTCTTTTCCCTCTGCTAACATGAGGGATAAAATAATTATACATCTACAATAAGGAGAATAAAGAGGAAGCTATTAGAAGATGTGCTCTATCAAAATTAAGGAGTTAATTCAGATAAGAAAAGTATGAATAATCAGGAAATAGCTTATCCAACACAAGAGAGGAAAGAAGAGAATTCATGGGATCACAGCCATGTGGTAGGCAAGAGAGGAATAGTTAGATTAGAAGAGGAGGATCGATATCTTAAGGAAGAAGATTTACAAAAAAAACCAAACATACAGCTATTGTGTATGTAAGTGAAATGTGTTCACATTTGATTTTTGTTTCTGAACTAAAATCAAATAGGCTAATTTGATCAGTATTCTTTCTATAAAAACCTGATCAAATTAGCCTATGAACTCGCCAATTCATTATTTCCAATATGTATGAATAAATTAGGTAAGAGTTTCCTTTTTTGGGTGCGTGCAAATATTAAACAAATTTTTGAAAAATAGAAAAAATGGCATTGTTTATATGGCAGAAATATAACATTAACAGTGAAAAGGCCTTAGGAGCCAAACAAATGTTTTATAAAAAAATACATAAATCTTTTTTTAAAATAAATTTTATTGGGGAATATTGGGGAACAGTGTGTTTCTCCAGGGCCCTTCAGCTCCAGTTAGTTGTCCTTTAATCTAGTTGTGGAGGGTGCAGCTCAGCTCCAAGTCCAGGCAAAGCTGTTCATACTCTGAGCCATCTGACCACCCATAAATCTTTTTAATCATCCTCATTATTATTTCTCTATCTCTAACTAAAAAATCTGTATGAAAACACACTTTCCTCAAGAAAAGTCTATTCTCATAATGGTTTAATTTTAACATCAAAGTAGAGTATGTCTAGAGAAGTTTTCTTTCCCAGTTTTCTTGAGGCTGGTGACAATTCTAGTAATTAGAATATTACAGAAAGATGATGCCTAAAAAGGACTGAAGAAAAAAAAATCAACAGCAATAACAGTAGAACTCTAAGGCAAAAAAATTGAGGGTTACCCCACCTAGTCATAACATTCAGAAGATAAAATCTTTTATAATAATAATTTTCTAAGTTCTTGCAAAAGTCATGCCTTGTTTCTATCATGAGTGACCAATTGAAAATCACATCCTCACCTGCTAGAGTCAGCCAATAACCATGAGATGAAAAGTGTTGTACCAAAGGTCCAAAGACAAGAAGAGAGTGACAGTGTTGGACGTTACATAAACCCTCTACTTCTGGAAAACAGCAATGATAAAGAAATCCCCCTACTCTTTGTGTTACAGGAAAGGGCTTAGTGCAAAGAACCACACTTTTCCCATATGACCTGGATGAGACTTGGGGATGTCCCTCTTGCTTACCTAGGACAAGGCCAGACACAGGTGCTCCAAATTCCCTTTTGTCTCATCAATGACTAGCTGAACTGTTTGTATCTGTTGGTACAAAATTCCCATTATCTTGACTTTACCAAATTCTAGTAGGTTTCTCTGTTCCTGGGGAACTTTGACCCACGCTAATGTTTAAGCAGGCAGTGGGCACTTAAGCAGATAATGGAGTGTGAAACAACCCTCCCCATTCTCAAAGCTTCCTCCGGATAATTTGCTGACAGCAAAGAAAGACATTTCCTGCTCAACTATCCAGTCACACCACCTGTTCATCCCACTTCCCCATACCTGGTCTTCTCTATCCTTCTTTACTTTTCCCTATAAAAGAAAACCGTTTTCTATCTGATCTTTGAGACACTTTCAAGTCTTTTGGTTGGAACACTTTCCCTATTGCAATAGTCACTCTCCCCCTATTTCAATTGTCTTTTCGAATATAGTCTCTCCTTTAGGTCTGAATTTCTTTTCTGTTTCACAAGGAAATCTCCAACCCTAGAGCCTCCTAGTGAAACAAAGTTTATTCCCCACCCTCTTTTTCATTTCCAATATGTCAGCAAAATTTAACTTTGCTAATATCAGGGCATATGTAATATAAAAATTATGCCAGGTGCTAATTTTGCTTCATAAAGTTATGGATTAAACTGTTAGCAGCTTGTCTTTTTAAGTTTTTGAAAATTTATTAAATACCAGGGACTTCATTTAGTACTTATGCTGTATAACCCCCACCACAATACTGTACAGTGGGTAGTATTATTTAAACCCGTTTTACAAATGAGAATACTTAAAATGAATGAGATAAGTAAATTTCCCAAGTCACTCAGCTAGTATATGGTAGATCTATGATTTCAATTCAGGTTTGTCTAATGCCAGATTGCTCTTAAATTTATGTGTTTTGTTTTTTACGCATGCATATATAAAGAGGTGTATATTATACACACTTTTTGTAGTAGTATTTATTTATTTATTTATTTATTTATTTATTTATTTAGCTATCTATCATTGGGGAATATTGGGGAACAGTGTGTTTCTCCAGGGCCCATCAGCTCCAAGTTGTTGTTCTTCAATCTAGTTGTGGAGGGCGCAGCTCAGCTCCAAATCCAGTTGCTATTTTCAATCTTTAGTTGCAGGGGGTGCAGCCCACAACTCCATGTGGGAATTGAACTGGCAACCTTGTTGTTGAGAGCTCATGTTCTAACTAGCTGAGCCATCCGACTGCCCCTACACTCATTTTTTATTAGTCCTAGAAGTTAAGAGTGACAGAATAATCAAACAACCATACATTAATTGGTGGTACTTTATTATTTTAGTAATCTCTAAATATTTAACAATAGTTAGCATAGCAATCACCCTTCTAATCAGTTAAATAATAGGTTAAACTTTAGTTATTTACCTTAGATAAAATGGGTGTGGATGTGGTCATTGTGAAGGAAATGCCGAATTAAATTAAAACAAAAATAGTTGAAAGTGGAACCCTATGGATCACTAATATTTAAGAGATAGTCACAGAAAGGTTAAGAAAGTGTCTTTAAAAGAGTATCTGGAAAACTAGAATAAGTGTAATCACTGAAGCTAAACAAAAGTGGAATTTCAAGGATAAAATGGTGGATAACAATTAAATGGAGAAAGGTAACATAAAAAAAGACTACACAATTTTTACATTTGGCAATTAGGCCTCATTCATAATCCTGACATAGGAAGTTTAAATAAAAAACAAAAAGCAAAATTTAGAGGTATAAAAGGGCGAGGGAAAGAAGTGTTAATATAAACTATTCCACATGAATATAGAAATATGACTATAAATAAAGAATAGATGGATATATAGGACTAGATAGAGGGAGATACAGGTATAAGAAAAGTTTATTTTTTAATACCCATATTAAAATGTGGGCATATTTATATACTGGGCTTAAGGAACAAATCTAGAGGAAGATGGTGAGGATGATGATATGGAGAAGAAAAGTAATTATGGAATAAGTTTACTGCACAGGCAAGAGATAATGAAATCAAGCCAACCTGTAGAATGACTGGCCATTAAGATGAAAAATCAGAGGGAAAGAGAAAGTGATGCAATCAAATCAGAATGATGAGAGAAAGGTGAGGGATTTTGTATCTGATGAACTGTATTTTCTCACAGATGTGAGAAAAATGGTCATGTGCTAAGAGATAGGGTTCATACATAGCTGTATTAGTGAGATTTGCCAGAGCTGCCAGGGAGAGTTGGAGAGAATGCACTAGTGACTTGTAGATTCTGGTTGGGCACTGAGTTTTAGCTAAGATTGAGGATCGTAAATTGGTAGTTGCACTTTTCTGTTGTAGCATTCAGCTTCAGAAAAGAAATTTCTTATTTCATGAACAACTGTTTTTTCCATCACTTTCAATGGCAGTGAATATTTAATTCAAACACAAATTCTTGGCTCATCTCACTTTCTTTTAAAAACTGGAAATCAAATCTATTTGAAATGTTAAAGTATGAAATTTTATAGTATGCAAAGTTAAAGCATGACATTTTGTATCCACATTTATGTGTCCCTAGATTTGATAGAAATGTTAACTGAAGGAACCAGTGTTTTCATTTTGATGATTGCCAGGAATCTAGCTATGCATTTTGATATGATGATTGAAAATCCAATTTGACAGGAACTAAAAAAATTCTGATCAATAAATTTCCTTGGTTTTACTCACCCCCTGTATGAATAAAAATTAAATTTAAAAAAGCTGCATGAAATTGCTTTTACTACACTGTAGAGATATTATTTGGTTGTTTTTCTTTACAGGCATCAGATAAACATTTATACTGTTCCATCTTCTGTAGTTTATCTTACTCTAATCAAATTTATTTCAGATAGGCTGTCATAGCCCTAAGGTATACAATTTCCTTTTGAAATGCAAATGAATAATTTTTGTAAGGATTATTTAACTCAAATTGCTTTAAAGAATTAGATTTTCAATGAAATCTTTAGGGATAGTAAAATATCATACATTATTTATTAATTGTCAGGTTCACATAGTTTACATTACCTAATGTAATTTCATAGTGTACTGTGCTGTTTGTAAGGTTAAAATTTTAAGATATGTATACTCTAAAGTAATTGACTTTAGGGATTACACAGCTCAAAAATATGGATATATTGCTGGCATATTTTAGAGATTTGTATTAAAATTTCTAAAATATGAAGTATTGATTTACTTAGTTTCATATATTTAAATATAGACTATATTGTCATTAAATCCTATGTGCATGCCAAATCTAAAGAGAAAGTTAAAGTCTTTATTTGCTTTGTCTTAATTTCACTTAACATTAGATAAGATAGAAATAATATAATAAGCAGGTAAGTGATGGAAATATATTCATAATATAAACTGGGGAATTATCTTCTAAATAATGGCATGGCTTCTATTGCAATTTGGTAGCTGGACTGTGTAAGATGTTTTGTACACTATTGCCAGTGCTGGTAAAATAATAATTATGAACATTAAAAAAAAATTTTTTTCATTGGGGAATATTGGGAAACAGTGTGTTTTTCCAGGACCCATCAGCTCCAAGTCAAGTCGTTATTTTCAATCTAGTTATGGGGGGTACAGCTCAGCTCCAAGTCAAGTAGTTGTCTTCAACCTAGTTGTGGAGGGCGCAGCTCACTGGCCCATGTGGGAATTGAACCGACAACCTTGGTGTTACGAGCAGTGTGCTCTAACCAGCTGAGCCAACCAGCCACCACCGAAAATGTTTTACTTATGCTTTAGCGTGTCTTGTGCCACATGATGGTGTAGTGGATGGAAAAAGCATGCCAAGTATTGATGCATGTTAAAGGGTCATGGATTAAATATATCTATGTAGTTCTTTGTCAGAAAACATGAAGGACAAAAGTGCCAAAGGCAGTGCTTTCTAACCATAAATGACAGAGGAATTAGATTTTGTCCATTTGAAGCACTGAGCTAGACATTTGTTGATACTGTGGAGTGAGGAGTGGGGCATAGTGGGTAATGCGGTTCAGAACTCATGCCTGTATTATGTCATTTTGTGTAATTTTAATAAATATATTACTTTCTAATACCCTATTGGTCATATTAGAGCAACTTGAATAACTCACCAGTTGGTTAACAGGGATAAGATGAGCTCTTCATTCTTTTGATTGTTTTATTTCCTCTGGAGTTTGATAAGGTGTCTCAGGGAGGCGAAAGCCTTGGAACCTAAAGCCAGCTCAAAATTCAGGGCCACGAAAGAAGCCCAAAGTCTCCAGAGTGAAGAGTTTCAGTACCTCAGAATTGTCATATAACATGGTGCTTGATCTTGGGCACTTAGTGCATAGAAAGACTTTCAGTTGTTATATGTAGCTTGTGCACATTATTCCAGGAATTCACCATGATCTGGAATGAAAATGTATGCCTTCCAATTAAAAAGTTCCTCACCTTCCACTTTAACCCACCTTAACATGAGAATCATTTCAAAATAGAGATTTTAAGTCAAGAAGTTTACTTATGATAAATAAGACTTTTGTTTAATATGGTAAATTTTAGGAAGGTACAGGTCAATATATGTAAGAATCGGCCTTTGTTAAATTACATATCACTAAGTGTGTAAACTTCATTGACAATTTTATCTTAATATATCCTCTGAAAAATTTATATTCTCTTTCTGAGATAAAACAGCCTTTGGCTTTAAACTTCAAAGGGTTCCATTACCCACTCTGACTGCTGACATCCTGAGGAGTTCCCGGAGGTGACACGTGGCCATGTCAGAAATCGTAAAAATAAACACAAAATCTATGACACCTCTACTTTGAATCAATGATTTACTTGATGCATCCATTCTATAAATGCATTTAAATATGAGAGACTTGGATGCTCAGTTGAAAATACTGTTCTTGACCTTTGGGAACAATTTCAAATAACACAGCCTCTTTCATCCTCAAAGCTCTTTTAGATAAGCACGGATGACCTGCTAAATAACCATGACAGTCAAATTTCACACAGGAGAACATGCAAACAGATTATTTTTTGGGTTTATAACTGGTTCATTGATATGCTTGAAGAACAAGGAAACTATAAACCAACTAAAGTAAACTACGTTGTATAGTTACATTCATGGAGAAACAAATGGTAAAACATTTATTATCATTCTTAATTGAGGATTTTCTTAAGTATTGTCCAAAAAAAGCTCTAACTTACAGAATAGAAAACCAAATCATACAGGTCAGCATGATTTTTGGGATAATAGGAAAGTGTGATGATGTGGCTTCCACTGCAGGAACAAACCAGTGGTCTACAATCAATGTTATATATCTTATAAATTTAACTCTGCCTTTGACATTACATCTGGTTTCTTTGGAAGTTTCATTACCAGCAAATATAAACCATAATCTATATACAGCTCTAAGTGGCTTGCCTATATTTGTAACTATGAAGTCATGGAAAATGATTGTGGTTATAATTCAGAGGTAGTAAACTGAAATTCTTCACAGAACATACATAGAAAACAAACGTAAGCAAATTCCAGGAGCCAACTATTACAGGGTGAATTGACCTGAGATAAGTGGAAAAAGGGTGGGCACCAATATTTACAGTTGATATTTGCAAAGAGCAACCCCAGAATAGATATCCTTGCCCAATATCCAAAGATAGATTCAGTATTTAAAAAGGGGTATACCATAAAGCAGTTTATAGAGCTTTTGGAGTGGATGCTAAAAGGAAGATAATATTTTTGTTTTGAATATGTGATCACAACCATATGTAAGTGTGTGTCTGTTTACATATATATATATGTATATATATATATAGTAGTGTGTGTGTATATATGTATATATATATATAGAGAGAGACAGAGACAGAGAGAGAGAGATAGAGAGAAAGCACATAACTATTAAACAAGAAGATGAAATGATTATTTCTATTGACATAATACTTTGGAGGTTTCAACTCCCCAAAATTGTACCTAGTCCTTATAAAATGGACTAGGTTTATACTAACTTCAACTACTCACTTTTAGCATGTTTCTATTTTCATAAAAAAGTCAGTTGTTTAAGCCTTTTGTTAGTAAAAATGAGAGGAAAGATTTTAACAGGAAATATATGACTCATTGGACAGTCAGAGAAAATGAGTAAGACAGCTGGTTCATCATAGTGTCATTTTAGATAACGCAAGGATCACTGCATTTTTAAACAGTGGTGACAATGCTGACAGGTCTTATATTAAAAGTCTGCACAGTTTATATATATATATATATATATATATATATATATACACACACATATATGTATATATGTATATATACACACACACACATATATATATACATATATATAACAGATGACATCTATATGACATATATAGCTAGCTCTAAAAAGTAGTGTTACAGGATGTTGTTTAGTCACACTACAGATACATAAAGAGATTTATCACTAAATGTAATGACTATGTTTATTGATAGTTAACTCACTGCTGTTTTTCTTCTCTGTTGAGGATAACACACTGCATGAAGGGGCATCTTGATAACAGAAAGCCATAGTATCAAACTGTATTCATTTATGTATTCTTTAAACAAAACTTTATTATCTACTAGGCGTGTGCTCCATACTGGAGTTATAATTAACAATGAGTAAGGCAGGCATGTGGTCTAACCTCAAGTTGCTTGTGGCATTAGAAGGTGGGATAAAAGTGAATCAATTGGCCACTCCAATGTAACGTGATGGGTACTTCAGTAGAGAACATGTACAGTTCTGTGGAAGAACTGAATGCTACCTAACACACTTCCTTGAGTAATTGGTATTTATGGGGAGAGCTAACGGGTAAGATGCAGTGAGCCAGGTAACAAGAAGTGTGGTGTCTATACCTGTGCTTTCCTTAGCATTATGGATAACGAGGTGCTCTGAATATACTTTCCTTTGCAGAACAACCAGACTCTAGGTAGATAAGATACACCCTTTGTATCGGGGATGTAGACATATGGGGGAATAGTAATTATAAAGACAGTGGAGTTAGGTGGTTATTACTCTGCTCAGTTGATGCTCTCATGAAAAGGTAAATAAAAACAAAGAATGATTATCAATTAAAACAATTAATTGTAAAAGTTAAAGACCTCCCTGGTGGCGTATGAAGAGCATCCATCTTCTGCAGCAGAAGAAGAGAGAAAGCTCCCAAGAAGGTTAAACTCTCAGTCAAGATAGATCTGCCATGTGAAGTTCAGGGCTCTGTTTGTGAAAGAATGAGATGCTGACACATGTGTTGATGAGTCAAAATTCTTGAATCCTGTACAAGGAACTCATGCAACTCAACAACACAAAAACAAAACAACCCAATTGAAAAATGGGCAGAGGACCTGAATAGACATTTCTCCAAAGAGGACATACAAATGGCAAATAGACATATGAAAAAATGCTCAACATCACTAATCATCAGGAAATGCAAATAAAAACCACAATGAGATATCACCTCACCCCAATCAGAATGGCTATCATGAACAAGACAAATAGTCACAAGTGTTGGAGAGGCTGTGGAGAAAAAGGAACCCTCATACACTGTTGGTGGGAATGCAGACTGGTGCAGCTGTTATGGAAGGTAGTGTGGAGGTTCCTCACAAAATTACGAGTAGAATTACCATATTACCCAGCAATTCCTCTCCTGGGCATCTACCCCAAAAAATCTGAAAACATTTATAGATAAAGACACGTGTGCTCCAATGTTCATTGCAGCTTTGTTTACGGTGGCCAAGACATGGAAACAACCAAAATGTCCTTTGGTAGATGAATGGATAAAGAAGTTGTGGTATATATACACAATGGAATACTATTCAGTGGTAAGAAAAAATGAAATAAGACCATTTGTGACAATGTGGCTGGATCTTGAGATTATAATGCTAAGCGAAATAAGTCAGACAGAAAAAGCAGAGAACCATGTGATTTCACTGACATGTGGTATATAAACCAAAAACAACAAAAGAACAAGACAAACAAATGAGAAACAAAGAGTCATAGACACAGACAATAGTTTAGTGGTTACCAGAGGGTAAGGGGGGTGGGGGGTGGGAGGTGAGGGTAAGGGGATCAAATATATGGTGATGGAAGGAGAACTGACTCTGGATGGTGAACACACAATGGGATTTATAGATGATGTAATACATAATTGTACACCTGAAATCTATGTAACTTTACCAACGTGTCATTCCAATAAACTTTAATTTAAAAAAAAATATTGATTCTTTCATTTTTTTTCTGAACTCTGGCATCCTGCAGAAGTAGCCCACTCCCCTGCCTTTGCTTAAAGATGATGCAGCTGTCTCTCACCTGCAGAATAGCATGCACTCCATCAAGACCTGCCTGCACACAGCTAACACGTGAGTTAAGACGCAGTGTAACATGGCTGTGGGTGTGCTGGACCTGCTGCAGGAGAACAGGGACTATAGCCCTAAGGAACCGCAGAACCTAGACAACATGTTCTGGCCAGAGCTCTGTAAATAAGTACAGGACTGAATTCTGAGGGCACTGGATGGAGAGAGATGTAACTGAATTTGGGGGAAAAGGTAGCTAGCTTACTGATATAAGCACCCCCCTTTGGGTGTAGGATTTGATAGCACAGCAAGGACCCTGGAAAACTATGCAAACACACTGCTAGGAAAATTCCCTAGAAGCGTGGAAATATCATGACCTATATTAAGTAAGATAAAAATGCCAGAGTTTGTGTGACAGACTATAGAAGTAGGGATTAAAGGCAAACAGAGGCATGCACATATTAGTAATGCATATAGGATACATAAGGCTGGAAAATCTCCAAAGGCTATTTTGCTATGCATCCTGGAGGATGCATCATGTTCCAAAGCAATAATGGATTAGTGCTGAGAGGAGCACCGGTGTCACTGAATTCAGTGATGGCTCTGTTCTCTAGGGCAGAGCTGACAAAAGAAGATGCCACTGAAAGCCTAGACTTACAAATAGTAAGGAGGTTGATAGACGCACCTGAGACAGAGGCCTGGTAACAGCATTTAACTGTAGAGGCAACTACTGAAATGAGGGGCAAGGTCAAAGTGGCAGCCAAGAATGTTGGACCTACAGAGAATGATGGAGATGCGGGAGATGGCTAATAGTTCAAGGCACCCCTCAAGCAACAACCTGATATCGCTTATTCTGCATAATCAAAATTAAGGAAAGATCATCAGGTTGTTGATAATTTCTAACAACAAAAAGTCAATAAAAATTTCTTGGCCCTATTTCTGGACCTGAGCCCGCCTACCTTTCTTTCCTCCTCTTCCACCCCACAACCCGCTTTATTCCTTCCTTCTTCCTCCCTCCCTCCCTCCCTCCCTCCCTCCCTTCCTCCTTCCCACCTTCCCTTGCTCCCTCCCTCCCTCTCTTCCTTCCTTTCCTTATTATTTTTAATCCAGACTCTATCAATGAAAGCAGAAGCTGGTTCCCAAAGATGGCTGCTTTTAGAGGTTTTCTGGTTAGCATAGGGATAATGGGCTTAAGATTTCCTATTCTTTCTTTATGCAAATATCAATTATTTACCATGTAAATACTCTAGCCCATCTTCATCTTCTTCACTTCTGAGAACTACATGTTGTATCTGTATTGCTCTTTCTCAGGTTCTACATTCCCAGACATATTCCTGCCTATGGGTTAGAGGGGGGTGATATTAGGCACCTGTGAACTGAGTAGGGCAGAGGATCAACTAATTCTACATAAACTTTCAGCCTACACTTCCTCCATTTTTCATACTGTGACAGACCCCGATTTTCTACCATAGCAGAAAATCCTCAATTCCTCAGGTGTTATTCAAGACGAGTCATTTTTCTACCTATGTACATAGGTTGCAGCTTTCTCCATGCTGCTAAATGAATGATTTCCCTCCATATCTCCTCTACTGTTCTTTGTCTGAGGAGATATATTGAACACAGATTCAGAAAATATTTCTTACCCTCTGGCCCTGTCCCATCAACTTTACAAAGATAAATATAGTTGGGCTGTTAGACTCTTTCTTATAATTGATTTTTTTTTCAAATTTATGCAAGACTCTCAGTGACTTTACTGTGGGATGTCTCGTTGACATTGGGACTCCATGTGCAGGGTACAGTTGTAACTATATTAGCCCTTCGTGCTCCAGCAAGGACATAAAAAGGAGCTAATGTCCCCTTCTAGAAGTGAACATGTGGACTGTAGACAGTAAATAAGAGAGTGAGAGAACTATTTTGGGCAGGAAATAGTTCTCAAACCTTCGGTTTGTGAGACAAACCCTGCTTCCATACAAGTGGTTCCCCTTTCTCAGAACTTGATTTGAGGTTTTCTGTCTTTGACACTTAGGTATTAGGTGATATGCCAGAATTAAAGCATGGAAAATGATATAGAAAACATGTATTACTGAGAGTGAAGGTAAATGTTGGATAATGAAATGAAGGAGCAGGTGTCAATTCCAAATTGAGGGCACCAGGAGACCCATTTAATATCTCATTTATCTATAATGAGTAGATGTACCTTATAAAGACAATCTAGATAAATCAGGGGTGATCTCCAGAGCCTCTCTGTTCTTTAAGGAGATTAATGGTTTTTTTGTAAGCATCCACATGGTTCCTCCTGTGGAAAATTATATTAGGATGGGATTTCATTTTCCTTCTTTGTCTTCCAGGAGCTCAGTAACTATTCACTTATACTCCAGTACGACGGTCATTGCTAGAATGAAAGAAGGAGTTTTGTTATAAGATAGACAATATTAGTTATCTTTGTCTTTCATATCTGTCTCTCCAAAGCTGAGAGAGGCAAGCTATTTTTCTTATTTATTCCTTCTACGTGTATGTGTAGGGCCTTGTCTTCACATGTCCTCACAACATGTCCTTACAACAGAAATCTTCATCCAGGAGAAATGTTTTAGGCTGAAACACTAACAAATGTCTGAGAGCAGGATGAAGAGATAGTCTTTGTAGAACAGTGGGCTATAGGATCCAGGGAAACTGTGGGAAGAGACAGAGGGGGAGAGAGGGGTGCCAGAAAAGGGTTTCCCTAACATCGTACGAGAGACTGACAGGTGTCAAGTGGATGTAAATAAGAAACAATGTTGCACTCTCATCTCTAGTGTGTGAATATGTTTAATCATGTAATTGTAAAGATTTTCTCTCTGGTAGTAGATCATCCCTATTTGACCTTGAAAAAATTAAGGACATTATTAAGAGGATATAAATATAGTTTAACAATATTAGAGCATTGTACAGTAGGGTTCTCTAAAAGCATACTGGCTGGAGTAGCAGATGGGCATTGAACTGATTTTGATTTTCTTTATTGAAAATCCTGTTTCTGCTTCTACTTGAGTGACACACATATTGCAACATTGTCTGAGTTACATATTGATTGCAGATGATGAAAGTGATGCCTTAATCTTTTATAGTTACTCTAAGTGTGTCTCAATAACAATAGAATTTAAATTCTCTGTGTGTTTTATTATTCTGGTTACTTTTGTGACTACAGGCTTAGATGCTGCAAAAAAAAAAGATTCAAATGATAAAAAGGAAAGAGACACAATGCTTTTCTAATCTGAATGCTTTGACATGCTCTATGCTAAATACTTATGCTTGTGTAAATACTTTCCAGAATTTTATCTGAAGCTTTGATAATATAGCTTTAAAATCTAGGTTCCCCTAAAAGCAGGACCTAAGACAAAATTTTATATGGGAAGGGATCAAAGAGAGCAGAAATGAGGGAGAGGGAGTGAAATGGAAAATAGCAAAGGCATTAAGAAGACGTGTTATTGATTTGGCCATTCATATCAGCAAGTGATGTTCAAATCAATTGTAGGTCAGCGTAGCAGTTTTGAGTCTCCATCTAACTCTTCCCACCTCTTATTCTTCACAGGTGTTGTTTCCTCTCCCTGCAGTGCTTTCTCCTCTCCCATCCTGTGCCTCTTTACAGTCTCAGTTTTTTAGTTTGAATGACATTTATTGGAGGAGTTCTTGAGCTTCCTTATAGCTCTTTCTATCCCCTAGTGACACCTTCATACAACTGTTCTTTTTCTTTGTAGTACTTGTCACACTTGTAATTGCTTGGAAATTATTGGTTTCACTTTTACCTTTCACTTGGTGGAGAGTTATCAAAGGCAGGCTCCATGTTTGTTTGATGTGCCACAAATAGCATACTTCTTGGTGTGTATCAGCATTTTGTATCCACTGTTTGTGAGTTAGGCCAACATCCCTGAATATGAATGAATGTAACTATAAAAAAAATGAGACTGTTGAATGTAGTTCTTGATAAGATGCAGTCTTATTACATTAAAGCCATACGAGGTTGACATCTATATATGAGTAAATAACATCTATAATGACATAGTTTTATTAATATATCCTTCATAAAGTTTCACATACATTTTCCATTGTCTATTTTATTTCTTATGATATGTCTACCCACAAAAGTTTGTTTAGGAAACTACAAAAAGTCATTTCCATTGTGGTGCCAATCTTATTGTATATTCTGTTAATTTTAGTTATGTCTGCTTCCATGGCCTGCCACATTTTTAGTTTTAAGTTCAAATTTACATGAAAATATGTTTCTGCAAAATGTTAGACAAACTTTTTCCCCATGTACAAAGTCTGACATATACATTTGTGAACTTGTTACAATCATGTTGTTAATTTTTTTTTTGATATTAGAGGAATTATTCATTATGAATTTTTACTAACTGGACAAACAGTTAACCAAGTTTACTATTTGGAAGTGCTGAAAAGCCTGCATGAAAAAGTTAGACGACCTGAACTTTTAGCCAACAATTCATGGCTCTTGCACCACGACAATGCACCAGCTCACACGGCACTGTCTGTGAGGGAGTTTTTAGCCAGTAAACAAATAACTGTATTGGAACACCCTCCCTACTCACCTGATCTGGCCCCCAATGACTTCTTTCTTTACCTGAAGATAAAGAAAATATTGAAAGGAAGACATTTTGATGACATTCAGGACATCAAATGTAATACGGGGACAGTTCTGATGGCCATTCCAGTGAAAGAGTTCCAAAACAGCTTTGAAGGGTGGACTAGGCCCTGGCATCAGTGCACAGCTTCCCAAAGGGAGTACTTCGAAGGTGACCACAGTGATATTCAGCAATGAGGTATGCAGCACTTTTTCTAGGATGAGCTCCTGAACTTAATTGTCTGACCTCGTATGCAGTGCTAAAGACTAGATAGGGCAAATATTGGGAAGATATTGAAGGCCTACCAATGTATCTATTAGGTGTGACATGTGTATAATTCTATTCCCATTCAGAATATCTATTAGTTTAAACTGGAATCTCCCTAATTCTACCTGCCTATCAGTAAATTATGATGTGCTCCCATAAGACTGTCAGCTGATTTCTCAACAGAAAATTTACAGGCCAGAAGGGATTGTCAGGAAATATTCAAAGTAATGAAAAGCAAGGACCTACAACCAAAATTACTTTACCCAGCAAAGCTGTCATTTAGAATCAAAGCACAGATAAAGAGCTACCCAGACAAGAAAAAGCTAAGGAGTTCATCGCCACCAAACCCATGTTACAAGAATCTTAGAGGGACTTAAGAAAAAGAAAATAATAATAATAAAATAAAAATATGAATAATAAAATGACAATAACTATGTAAAAATAAAATATAATAAAATAAATAAAAATGAGTTTATTTAAAGGCCTCTTATACTTAGTATGGTGGCAAACTTTGAATGTCATTTTAGTGAATAAGAATGAAACAGTGAATGTATATTTCTTACAATTGAAATGTTAAACATGAATTGGATTAAATATCTAACAAAATTCCTCTTAAGTTTATTAGCCTAGTTACAGAGCTACTTCCAATTCTGCTGATTATTAGAATCATATACAGGAGTTTCTTATATATTCAGATTTTCTGAGCCTAAGGCTGGAGTTCTGATTCAGCATGAATAGAACGGATCCTGAGATTCTGCTTTTCAAAACTTTTTGAAAATGATTCTGATTGTCAGTCAGAGTTATGGCCCTTGGTCTAACACTTTACACACACTATTTGACCAAATACTATAATTATGTTGTGATAGTTTCATAAGAATACAAAAAAGAAAGAGAGAAATGTTAGAATATTTACTATGAATAATTATCACGTAAGTCCCTTAGTTGTTCTAGTGTAGGAGTTAATACTCTCTAGACCTAATTATCTCTTTGGAAAAAAGTCCAGAAAACTTGGGTTCTAGTTACACAATATTAACTTGTTCTACATTGATATAATAGTTACTTTTCCAGTGCTTTTACTCCTAGTTGAGGAGCAGTGAAAGATTATAAAAGCTTCACGTGTCAAAAATTTAAATATAGTTTACATCCTTTATACTCAGTTGAATTACTATAATACTATTTTTTTCTTCTAAAAATTATACGATATTGGCATATTCTAAGAGCTGCTCACTCAATAAGTGCAATTTTATTTTAGAAATATGTATTGTGAAATTTTTAGGAAATATATGTGTCAGTAATGACATGAGTACAGCATATTCATTTGCAGTGATATTGTGTATTCTTTCTGTGGCATTGTAACTTGATTTTTAGAACAACCTTCCGTTCTGTACCAAGCACAGCCAAATAATGAAAGAATGTTCTTTGAGAAAGTAGGAGAACAAATCCAGGAGGGGATTACTGCCATCGAGTACTAAAATAATGCCTTTCAATTTGTAAATGACTTTTATAGTTCATGATTGGATTCAACTATTCTCCAGTTAAATTTAATATGCATTAATATGGCAGGAAAATTTTATTCCAGGACTATGTAGAGAAACCTGGTGCTTGTTATTTCTGTTGGGTGATTGTGACTGTAAGCAGGGATGTGATGACAAACTTACTGCATTTCTTAATATGAACACAAAAACACATTCCTGTACAAGCCTGGTGTGGCATTAGAAGTAGACAAATAATGTGGTGCTTACATAATATGATTTCTGGAGAAGCCAGAAAAACTTGTCTTCTTTTTTCTTCTTGCCTTTCCAGAGTCAGTGTATAGTAGTTATTGAGTATACAGATGCTGAAGAAAGTGGACTCAAATTCTAGCTCAGCCATTAACTAGCTGTGAAAAGAATGTTTAACAAATTAATTAACCTTACCGTGCCTTTGTTTCCTCATATATGAATCTTACCTTCTTGAAAAGGTGAATACCAATTGTACCTACTTCACAGGAGTGTTGTGAGGCCGCCAGGAGTTAACACAGTTAGTACATGTAAAGTATTTAGAATAATACAGGTCCTATGAAGAGCAGCTTAGTAAGAGTCAGTTGTTATTTTTCTCCCCTGAAACTTTGCTTTGTGTTAACTAAGCTTTGGTTTAAATTTGCCATTTATTTAAATGCAAACGCACCAGTGCAGGGTTTGGCATGCCAAAACTTGTCAGTCATTTACACCTTAATGCAAATACTCATATAAAATATTTCTTTCCAGTAGTTTTTGAGGAAGGATAGGGATGGAGAACGAAATCACTGGGCAACATTTGAGAGATCAATTCATGGATGTCAGCAAAAAACAGGCAACATTAAGGTCACAGATGTCAAAGGAAACTGGAAGCCCTTACGTCTAGACGCCCAGGGCCATGTCTGCACAGGGCCAGTGGCCACACTTTATTATAAGAAGTAAAAACCCACGTGGACCCACGGCCACTTCAGTTATGGGTCAGTGGCGAGGGAGAGCGGTGCTGGCTTTCCGGTCTCCTGAGCACTGAATAGCTTTTTCCAAGTGTCAGGTTCTAGGCCTGGTCCTGCAATTTCATGTGCTGAGGAAAGTTAGTTACAGCTGCACTGAAAGGAGAGAGCTGTGTGCCAACTACTGTTTTCTCTCTTGATGAGCTAGTGGCTTAGAAGCAAAACTATATAGTTTTAGGAGATCTCAGGTTTTCTCATTGACTCTCACTGAAAAATTGGGTCATAGAGTAAAAGGAAATTGGTAGATATGTAAGATTTAATCAAAAGATTTTTCTTTATAACAGAATTTGCCCTACCACAAATGTTCTTATATTTCCACAAATTAAGTGGTAACCCATATAGATTTAGTCAGCATCCAAGATATTGAAACTAATGTATAGAGAGTATTTTATTTCTTTGTAAAGTTATCATTTCTTTACTTGTTTGAGGAAGTCCACATTTTTAAAAAAGATGCTTAGGATTTGGCCATTTTCTTATACAAGCTATTTTTTAAAATATATGTATCTATAGAAGATTCAGCAGTTGGCTTGTTTTAGAATCTACAACACTTACCAGTTACTTGAAAATACAAGCTGACCCATTGTTTTCATCTGATTTGAACTGGAATATTTTGTGAGTTTGGAAACAAGATAATAACCCCTTTTACTTTCTTTCTGTACAGTTGAAGGATAAACATAGATATCACGCAGATGAATGTTAAATATTATCATTATAACTAAAAAAGAAAAAAAATGAAAAACTGCTCTGGAGGACATGATTTTAATTTATAGTTGAATGGGATTTTCTTCCAAAACAAACTTCCTGTTCTTTGTTGGGAGACAGTTCTTCTGTGGCTGTCTTATTTCTCCGCATTTTCTGAGCAAGAGGCATTGGTAGCTTTTTCCTCTTTTTTTTTTTTTTTTTTTTCCAAAATATGTTAGCATAGCAGACTGCTTTGGAAGTTAGTATCTCCTTCTGGTCAGAAGCCAAGATAATGTCCCCTGTGGGGCAAATGTTAGTCAGATGTGCTAGTAGCTCACTTACAGGTGTTGGGGTTTCCTCAGCTGTGACAAACCTATTGCTCTACCTCACCTCCACGGTATTTGTGGGGGTGGGGGAAGGGTGCAGGGGAAGAAAGAACTCATGAAAACACGAAGTTGATACTACTGCTGTGAGTTGGTGGTTTTGCATCTTCAATCAGAATCTATGAAACTGTCAGGGTAACTTTAGATTGCACAGTTCCTAATGTTATAGTTTCTGCCTCCTCAGACAAAAGCTTTATTAGTCTGCCTACATTCAAGTTTCTTTTCCTGGCATTTGGATTAAAATTCCTTTCAATGTTTATCTCTAAATCTTTGTTTTTTGATTTGAACAGAGCCAGGGCATAAAAACAGCCATCAGGGTGTATCTTGTGAGAGAAAATTAGGAAAGAAATGCACAGAAAAAAAACCTAACATTTCAGGATATGATCTTGCCACATACAATGTAACTTACACATTTTCTGTACAACATCATATATGTATATGTCTTCCTACCTAGATCCCCTCCAGATGGAAAAGCACAATTCCATTGGACAAAAAGCTCATACAGCCTTTCAGATTCCTTCCCCCACCTTTATCTTTCTTTGTCTTTGGTGACAGCAATCCCACGTGGAATCATACTTCCAACACCAGGCTTGTGTAAAATGCCAAACTGGAGGTCATGGGATCTTGCTTCTGGAGTGATTACCAAGATGAAGTGAGTGAAGTTAGCCAGTTAGGGAGTGAATCTTGACCAATGAGAAATCGGATACATAAGATTGGATAAGTCCCCTTTCCCTTTGCCCCCCTTCAGGTGTAAATCTTTTGGCAGCCCTTGCCACAAGTCCCTTGGGCTGAATGTTTACAGGTGCCAAGACACCTATGGTATATCTATAAAGCAACTGGTGAGGCAGTACCCAGTGTAGTAACACAGCACTTCTCTTTGATTTGCACCTATCCTGGCCTCACTTCTTTCCCCCTTACCTTAACTGCCTTGGACTTGTAATTCCCAAATGAAGAATTAACATTTTAATCCACTCTTAGACACATTTTTCTAGAGAATGCTAAGGTACTTTATGTGTTTTCCAACCTACGTGAACCTAAAAACACCTATAGGCTCTTGGAAAACAAGATCCAAAAATGTGAGCATCAGAGAGAGACAAGAGTTCCGTCTCATGCCTAAGTGAATTAATACCCACTCTCTATGTTCTGGCTTCATAGCTAAGGGCACATACCAAAGGAAAATTAAACATTTAAGTCATTCAGGAAAAAAAAAATCAAGTCAATTTACAATATTGGTAGAAAAAAAGAGATTCAATTAAAGAAAATGTTTTGGGCACTTGGGTTTCAGGAAAGTTGTGTGCAGAAGTCCTGATGAAAAAAACGTTTCCAGAGAAGATTGGATTATGGAGAATTCAAGTGAAGAATTTATGAGAAGTATTGCTATTAATTATGATATGTCTTTCAAAAGTCTCCAGTAAAGAAAAATTTTCTAAATTAAAAACTAATTTTGTAAAGTAATACATTATAGATCCACTTAATTTAAAAACAAAACAAAACAAAAAAAACTATATAGAAAATAACATGAAAAGCAACAATCCCTTATTATATCTTTTCTCCCAGTAGTCTAATTGATTTTGCTTTATTTCTTATGCTGGTTATATATAAACATCTAAAATTAGGCTAACTCAGCTTTTTTTTGGATGTGTTTTTTTTTTTTCTAGGCTGTTTGAATAACATTTTTTCCTTCAGATTGAGGATACTATTAAAAATTCACAGGAGAGTGTGACCTTTTTGTTTTTTCAGAGTAAGTATAGAGTAAAAGACAAATCTTGTTCACTGGAATAATTTCCTTGGTTGCCTTTTGAGAAGGTTATTGTATGAGGTTATACTTCTTTCATTGCATCCCTCAACCCAGCGACTCATACCTTTTTTTGTTTTTTTCACTTTCTTGTGTGGAAGAGGGAGAGTCTCAGATCCACCTTTGCTCTCTTGTTGCTAATTAAAAATTATATATAATGTCAGAGAGAATAAGGATATATTAAAATAAGGATGATATAATAGGGTTGCTAGACTGTACTTTTTAAAAATGACAATGCCATGAAAATCAAACATAACTGAAGAACTGTACTTAATTAATGGAGACTGAAGAGATGTCACAACTTTAGGCGATGCATGCTTTTTAGTGGATCCTGGATTTTAGAAAATAAAGCTGTAAAGAAAATTACTTGAGCAATTAGAGACATTTTAATATGATTTTTGTGTTAGGTATAGTCTTATATTACTGTTAAATTTCCTGGAGTTATACATATAATTTGGTTATGTCAGAAAACACCTTTTTTCTTAGGCGATGTATGCTGAAATATTTAGTGGTGAAGTGTCATGAGGGCTGCAAGTAAGTACATTCAAAGTGGCATAAAACAGGCATTTATTATGTAACTGTGAAGTAGTAAGAACCATGGAGTTTGGAGAAAATAACTCACAAGCAGTATCATCCACGTCTACTCAAATTCTGCATCTAGGGTTTTGGGCTCTGAAAGGAGTCACAAACTTCCAGAAACGATGTTGTCGTAATTGGGAAGTGAGTAAAATGAAGCCTATCTCTCAAGTTGTCATGAGGTTAAGTGAACACTGTATGTGAAATTATTTTGTAAAAGCTAAAGTATTATGTGATGTTAGTTCTTCATTCTCCTTTTCTGCCTTTGTGTTCTTACCATCATCATCGTCATCATCATCATCATTCAAACTGTTCTCCCATAAAGCTTTGTCAGCCAAAGATACAGGGTAGAAGAAATGGTATGAGTAAATATGTGAAGTGTTTGTGTGTCCTGTGTTAGAACGCATAAATAATATTTAAATTAATCACACTACTGCATTATATGAAACATCCCAGTCACTTGTTATATCCCATTTTTTGGTCTAATATTGATTAGTAACTCTCTATGTTTGTAGTGAATGATAATTAAGACCATAACTGAAACATGCTGGTTGTTCCTGAAATTTCAGTTGTTCCTGAAATTTAGTATAATTAGGAAATACTGGCAATTGTTTCCAACTACAAAACAAAAGGTTATTTTATGATAAATGAAGCTGCACACTTTACAAATAAAAGGAAAAAGAATAATTAAAAAAAGTAGCTTTCCAAGATCACTTCCAAAGCTCTTTTCAAATGTTTGTAAAAGGTCAACATTGACTTTATAAAAACAAAAAAACAAAAAACAAAAAAAACACACAAAAAAACACACACACACAAAACACAAGCACTGGCTACATAAATTTAGAATGTGACCTGATGAAGATCAACATGAGATTTTCAAAAGAAACCAGAGGGTTGTAGTTTGTTATTGAATAGGATGGCAGATGGACTGCAGATTGAGCAAGGGTAATTTTACTTTACAATGCCAACTGCAAGTCAAGTATGGCACTGCAATATCGTTCCTAGATGAGTCCTTTTTGTAACTTTCACAAGCGATCTGATTGACAAAGTAGGGAGTACTTCAGTCAGACTCTCAGAAGATGAAGATTTATGAGTGATCACGCATCCCAAAGAGAACATTATTAAAATTATCCATGAATAAATGGAAGACTAGGGAATGAGGCCCTCTGTCATCTGGTTTCCTCTCCTGTCTCTGGAGCTTTGTGGCAGTGGAAGGAGCAGGACGCACTCAGGCAGAAGCACAGGCTTTAAGAGAGCTAGCTCAGCACTGCCTAGCTCTTGGTAATTTAAGAAGGATTATTTTCTATCCACCATTAAATAATTCCTGCTGACACACTTTCTTTTAGTTCAACTACATGTATGCCAGACAATATACAGGTCAGTATAGATACAAATTGCATAAAACACAATTGCTATTATATTAGGATAAGAAAGACAAATGTGTAATAAATAAATGCAAGACAAAACGTACACACATATGGTTATGGAAAGCACTTAGATATTAGAGGGTGGAAAATTAACTGTTTTATCAGATAGAGCCAGAAGTAAGGGAAGGATTAGGTGTTATTTGAGTATTTTTTAGAAGAATAAAATAATGTGTTTAACCAGCTGACTTGGTGAATGTGATGGTACTTTCTAGACAAAGAAACTACATGCACGCAAATGAAGTTACCTGCAGTGTGTCCAAATGAAGAACCCAGGTGGCTCGTAATTACTGTATGTAAAGGAAAGAAGCAAGAAATGAGGCTGCAGAGAAATTCTGCAGGCAGAATACAGGACTAGCTAATGGAGACAGGAAAGAAACATAATTAGTGTATAAATAATGCTATATTCGATATTAAAAATAAAAAATATACAAAGTTGGGAAAGTTGATTATTGTCTTATATATATTATTTAAGATTATCTGAATATCAGACAATCAAGATTTTCCTCAGACTTTTTATATACTAATCTAATTCTCTCTCTCTCTCTCTTTCTCTCAGCTTCTCTTTATCTGTCCATAGTATATTTGATCCTTCTATTACTTTCAATAATTTCTAAAATGTTTGCTGCATTATGAATACTCCAGAAATGAAAAGGAGTGGAGAGACTATAAATATAAGTAATCAATTGACATATTTGGCCAAATGATATTTGTATGTAATTTACACCCAAACAATGTGTTGGATGTTAAAAAGAGAAATGGAAAGTGCTGAATTTACCACCAAATGGCATTATAATCTCTTAAGGGCCATTTAGAAGTCTGTGTAATTAATGTAGTTTTCTGAAGAACTTATTTTTATGTTTATGCAGTGGCTAATATCCCAGGAAATTCTAACTTAATAAGGACTCATAGTAATTCTGTACTTTTTTTTTTTTGAACTTAGATTGCTTCTGTAGGCAATTGAAAGCTATTTTTCTGGGAGAAGTCATGGCCTACAATTAATGAGTCTCAGCTATTTTCCTCTCGTGGAAAAAAATGAGATTGAAGGTTTCAAGAAATGCACTGGTGAAATGCTTGACAATAGCCTGAGATATTTTTCTTATGACAAAGAATTGTGAGATTAAAACACAGTCAACAAATATTTGTTCCACACATATGACACTTCACTGAAGTTGCTCTAATGAGATTCCTATTTATTGCCATAGCCTGGTAATGTTCAGAGATCTGTGCATGCAAAGGACAGTGATCATGAAGAACACTTTCTAGAAGCAAATTTTTCAAGTGACAGTAAATGAAAACTTCATACATTTAGATTATATTAAAACAAATTTTATATGGAGAAACATTAACTTTAAATTGTATATATAAATATGTAACATGAAACACCATCTGTATCTTTATAAAATTCTTTCTTTTATTTATTAAATTTATTGAGGTGACATTGGTTATTAAATTATATAGGCTTCAAGTGTACATTTCTATAATATATCATCTACATATTTCATTGTGTGTTCACCACCCAGAGTCAAATCTCCTTCTGTCACCATATATTTGACCCCCCTTACCACCTTCTACCATCCCCCATCACCTTTACCTTCTGGTAACCATAAAACTGTTGTCTGTGTCTATGAGTTTTTGTTTCTTTCTTTGTCTATCTTGTTCATTTGTTATGTTCAGTTTTATATCCCACATATGAGTGAAATCATATGGTTCTTGACCTTGTCTGTCTTACTTATTTCACTTAGATGTAAAACTCTTTTATACATCTCGTTGATGTTGATTGGTGGCTGAAGTTGTTTGTAAACACATATAAGCAAAAGTAGGTAATACAAATTAAATTATAAAAACAAACTTATCTTACTTTGACTAACTTGAAAAAAAAATCTCTTAGATTTAGTCATTGATTCTAGTTCTGATTACTCAAGGTTGACTTCAAAATAATTTCTGCTTAAAACTCCATCCAAAAAGTTTAACAAAAATGTTATAAACATAAACATGGTCCCATAGATTGGACTCAGTGACAGATTGCATAGTATTTCCATGTATATTTCCATGTATCACCATATTCTTAACTCTATTTTGCCTTCAGTTCTGCTAGGATTGTATTTCTTAAGCAGACTGTATATGGTTGGGGAGAAGTATCCTCTTTAAGTTATAATTTCAGGAAAAATATGAAGTGATTCAAAATTGTTAAAATCTTTCTAATACCATGAGCTATCTAATACAAAATAGAATTAATACATAATTTAAATTTAATTTGCTTGTATTTGAAATTAAAATAAATAAAATGATTTACCTGATCTCTTTCTCAATACTTACAGCCAAGTACCATTGATTAGTCAAATAGCAATTAATCCTGTCGGCTCTGACATCTTTGGTACCTTACTTTAAACTTATCCAACTCATAGTATTTATAAATGGACATTGAAGAAATATATATTATTTAGAATAATAAACAATGAAATAATACATATGTGTATATATATAGGTGTATAAATATGTATATATACACACACACACACACACAAACACATATATATAGTGTAAAAAAAGTATACATATTTTAAGAAAGGAAAACTGTATTAAAATTGTGGTACTCAATAAATACCAATAACAAAAGAAGAATAAAAGTCACATGTGACTTCTGCAATTACAAAAGGTGATCAAAGTGGTTACCATCAGTGTCCAGACACTTTGGATTATGATGAACTACTGCTTGACCATCGTTGATCAAAGTGTCCACTTACATAAGTTTACACACACACACACACACACACACACCAGGGGTGCCAAAAAATGTATATATAGTATAAATAAATAGTAATATGTGTATATATATATATATATATATATATTTTTTTTTTTTTTTAAATGTATGCTAAGCAATTTGTAATTGGAATAATTACACTAAATTTACCAACTAAATCCTCTGAATCTTCCAAGGCAGGATCAACAATGAGTTCTGAGTTTCAATAGCAAAGAGATGAATTTGATGGAATTAATTAGAACTTATAAATTATTTGAGATAAATAATATTGAATAATAAAATTCACCATTATTCACATTAAGTGATCAGTCTTCATGATAATCCATTTCGTGTGTCTGGTATCTAGTTGATAGACTTTTCAGCTACTGTTACAAATAATTTGGGATCAAATGTGCAAACAGTGAAAAGTGAAAGTAAATGCAAATTGTAACAGTTTTACAACTTATTTCAGATTTTCTGATCATTTTTGTAATGGGATTTTTATTTGTTATAAGACATTCATTGTCCTCTTTTGACTCTTGAACAGTAATAGTTTCAGAAAGAATTATTTTACAGTTCAGAGTATTTTTAACACTACAGTGAAAGCACAGGCTGTAAACAGTACAGACATTTAGCCATCTGGCATGGAAAAAGAACCCTCTTTCCTTTAGGTAACTGCTTTGAAAACTGAACCTAGCTTAATGTTTCTTATCATTTATAAGTAAGCAAACAAATTAAGGATCATTTTACAAAGTTGGCAGTGAATGTGTTGCACAATGGAATGTTCCAAATAAGTAATATCCAATATAATTCATCATACAACCCAGAAAATGGAGTTGGTATCTTTAAGTTGCTCAGGGAAGGACTTAGAATATATATTGCTAACTAAAAATGTTGAAAATAACATGCTTAGTGTTATTTGAGACCAATGGATAGGGAAAACCTAAAACAATTTCCACTACCTCTATCTGACTGGGACTAAAGTGTTGAAAAGCATAGTCCCTTCTACTTCCTCCGGGTGCTTGATTTATAAATTCATTGTTCTGTCTTGTATTCTCTGTTTCTCCTTCACCACCACCATTTTTCTTTTTGGCATATAAATAGCATTAAATCCTAATATTTACTTCACAACTTTCACTATAACTGTCCATCTGTATTTTGCCCCATAGATTTCCTTCACTGAAAATCAAGCCACTAGAAAAAATTAGTGTAGATTCCATCCCTCCACATTTTTACTTTCATTCTTGAAACTACTGATTTCTGATTTTGATTGTTATTTCAGAAAACTCTTCCTCTTCTTGTTGTAAAATACACACACACAAACACACACACACTTTCTTGCAGCACATAAAGTCCTTGTTGAACAGGCCTATCTTTCTAGTTTTATTTTCCTTGTGCCCTTTATCCATATGACTTCCATTGCTTGCGTATCACCATTCCTCTAACATATCATAGCTCACAAGTATGTCTTAACATGTGGTTTTCCTTTGACTAGATAGAACATTCCATTTTTTCATGCAGCTAATTTCTATATGTTCTTCAAAAGCTGTTTTTGTTTAAAAGTCTCCTTAATGTCTAATGAGATGTAGATGTCACCTATATGTTCCTACATTCCTGTATGCACAGATGTATCATAGCATTCACCAATGGTATCTTAGTCATTTATTTTCTTTTCTGTCCAAATAAGTTCAGGAGCCATGCTTTATTTGATTTTGTATTTTTGGAGTCTAGCAATATCCCTGGAATGTAGCAGGTACTAAGAATTGGGTATTTTATTCCCCTGTCTAAAGAGTAGATTGAATGATTGATGATAAATAGAAAACCTTCTTGCTTAGGGAACTGAAAGTTTCAAAATGTTATTTACTGAAATAGGGAACAGGAAAAGAAATAGAATAAATTCAGTTTGAGATATGTTTGAGGTGCTGAGGGGACAGCCAGTTGTGTATTTAGCAGGTCGTTACCCAGAGAGGTTTTGTGCAAGAAGAAAGGAAAATTAAAGATGGTGCCATGGGAAAAAAATATTACACAATCTTGAGAAGAAAAAGTCTGAAATGCTAAGAAGAAAATGTAGACTGTATAGTATCATAGAAGCCAAATAGGAATTCCCTGGAAAGATAATTATATAATAACAGGCTTAAAAACATCCCAAGATTTCTCTCTTGATGCTTTTCTGAAACTGGATGAAAAGACCAAAAGAAACAAAATAAGAACTTTACAACATTTTATTGGAACTGGGGCCTAGTTTTGAGATAATTAAAACGTTCTTTAATGCCTCCTACTTCATCACTGTTTCCCGTATATCTATTTGAATTAATAATTGAGTGAATGGTACGAAGGCTGACAACCTGAAGCCTCATTACATATTCATAAAATTGACAAATATTTATTCCGCTAGCACTATTGTGTATCTCCTTTGTTCCAGGCATTGCTCAGACAGCAGGAAATGCGGGCCCCTAGTGTAAAAGACTTGATGCTTACTGTTAAGGTACTGGGGGAGAAGGCTGAGAGAACAAATACATAAACAGACCAGCAGCAGTCCAGAAACTACGTTAATTTCTTGAGCTATTATAACCAAATTGATTTAGTTCTTACCTTCGTAAGATGGTCTTTATTATTCTCTTATACGGGAATGGGTAAAGATGTAGCTGAGCAGGAACTTATCATTAACATGAAATGAATCTGATCCAGCATTTTGTTTTTTGTTTTTAAGATTGGGGAAGAGGAACAGGACTTTATTGGGGAACACTGTGTACTTCCAGGACTTTTTTCCAAATCAAGTTGTTGTCCTTTCAGTCTTAGTTATGGAGGGCGCAGCTCAGCTCCTGGTCCAGTTGCCATTGCTAATTGCAGGGGGTGCAGCCCACCATCCTTTGCAGGACTCAAAGAATTGAACTGGCAACCTTGTGGTTGAGAGCCCACTGGCCCATGTGGGAATCGAACCGGCAGCCTTCGGAGTTAGGAGCATGGAGCTCTAACCGCCTGAGCCACCAGGCCGGCCCCGATCCAGCATATTTTTATCTCCTAAATGCTAGAGGGAAATGCTGACCTCATAATCCATCCCAAACTAGCATTTCAGTGCTATTGAAGGGATTTGGAGAAAATGTCAGACTATGTGAGTTGAAAACATGATACCACCAGAAGAAGGAAACATACTTCATAGAAACTAATTTGCCTTCTGAAATCAACAGATGTTTACCAGGAGAAAAACCCCACTGCAGAGATGGAGTGATCCAGCTTTAGAATGTCAGAGAGGGAAACAGTAAAATTTATGGTGGCAACAGCAGGTCTCAGGATTTTTTTCTTGGTAGTTTAGTGATTGATACAACTGAGATAACAATGTGTGTGTGTGACAGAGAGAGAGCGAGAGAGAGAGAAGAGAGAGACAGAGAGAGAGAGAGAGACAGAGAGACACAGAGAGACAGGAAACAGAAAGAGACAGAGAGATAGTAAGAGAGTAGAGAGACATTATCTGGGGCCAATTCCTTAATTGTGATGCTTGGCTTAAAGGGTTCAGTATATATAAAAATAAGAGAGTAGGAATTGTACCTTCTAAAGATTAGATGAAAGCAATAATAAAATCTGTATAGTTATACATCCAAATATGATTTTATTTTATATTTGAGAAAGGTCAAGTGAATATATAGCATCGATGAGCAATGCATGCTTTGTTTCCAAATAACTTTTTGCTTGAATAGAATTCTGAGTAGAAATAAAAATATTTAGCAATATAAGGTAAATATTATATAGACTATATAACAGAAAATGAGTTCCAGTACTCTAGTAGTCGGTAGCTATTGATTAAGGACAAAGCTGGATAAACAAACAATTGTGCACTTCTTTAAGTAACCTCAAAAAATGTGGAGAGAAGAAATTTTTGGAATGTAAAGTCATCTATTTTAGTAAAATGAAGAAGGGTAATTCTGGATTTTAATGAAACTTTAATGAAACAATCTCATTCATTAACTTAAAGTGGGGAAGTCTTGAAGTGCTACTTAGGTTGAAGAAAAAAATAGTATTAATATTAAGGTGTCATGCCAATCATTTGGTAGAAATTGCAAGTAATTTGTGCCATATGTGTAGAATTCGGAGTGAATTAAAATAGAGCACAAGATTTCAAGACACAGCTGGCTTCCAGAGAGAATGGTAGAGTAGATTAAGAATTAAGGAAAAATTCTAGCAAATCATATGTATCTCACTTAGTTGTAAGGAATGTAGACTAGAATTGTGGGTAGAACTTATATGATACTAGACCCAATACATTGGAAGGTCCATCTGTACACCACCATTGAATATAATCTGTAGTCTGAATTAGAAGGCTGATGGAAAAATACTAGTGTTATCAGACATGAGTAGAACTGCAATGCAGAAGTGTGTCAAAAGATTAGGCCATAGAAATGATGGGGAACCAATGCTCTTGGAGACACTTCCATACTGGTTTTCTAGGAGAAAATAGATGCAAACTCACCAAATTCAAAACCAAATGAAACTTTTGGCTAATAAGCCTTGGCACTAATGCGGTCAGTTATCCCCAATCAGGGTAGCCATTTAGAAATCAAAATAGAACCCTAATGTGATTGGAAAAGGTGCTTTCAAAATTTGCTGAAGCTGTATATTATACATGGATGTACTGTGGTGTCAAAAAACATACATAATTTTGTGCAGAAACCAAAACCCACATCAGAAATACAGTTCTAGGTTCTTACTACCTCCATAAGGTTACTGAGACTAAATAGAAAATTCTATTTTCTGGTCATCATAATTGTATTATAGGGGCCTATGTGGAATGTTGCCCAAACAAAAATGGTGAAGACGTAAGTAAACTTAAATTACGTGATTTTGGGGAAAATAAAAGACCAGGTTAGAGTTATCTGGATTCATAATTACCTAACATGATAAAAATTAAAGCTACTTATGAAACATTTGGAATAACATGTAAATATAGCATGTAAACATAATTAAAAATAAGCATATTTTACGAAGTGATTCCCAAAGTAGTAGGAGAAAATGCTAACCAACACTATTGTGTATTCTTAAGAAAATATTTACAAAACTATACACACACACACACACACACAATAGCAACAACAACAAAAACACAAGCTGGCTGGGATGAAAAGGTCACAGAAAACAATGAGAAAAAATGAAAACATCCAACTGTAGAATTTATAATGAAAGCAATATCATCACTATGGAAACCAAAATCAGTGCAGCATTGTCAGGGTTCAAAAATATTATTTAATTTCAGAGAAGAGGAGAGAAGAGACAAGGAAGATATTGGGACGATATTATAGCTGAAGGACAGATGACAGATCTAATGAGTAGTTTTCCTAGAAGAAGAGAGCTAAATAAATTGAATGGAGAGTTCTGCTTATACAGGTAGGTAGGTAGGTAGGTAGGTAGGTAGGTAGGTAGGTAGGTAGAAGATAGATAGATAGGCATTGATTTATCTCTGTAAGATATATATATCAAATGGCTGTGGCTATTCCAGAATTGAATAAAATACAATTGTTAGATTACACATAGAGCAGGATAAATAAAATAAATATACGCCTAAATAGGTTATGGTGAATTTGTAGCACCAATAACAGAATGAAAAATTAAAAGCTTCCAGAGAGAGAGATTTTCTATAAAAGAAAAGCAGTAAGACTGACAGCGAAACCTTTATTAGTAGCAATAAATGCCAGAAGACCATGGAGTGCTATCTTCAACTTTCTAAGTCTTCATTATTATCAACCTAATACTCTAGTTCCAGAATAAAAAACTGTCAATCATACTGATGATTAAATTAAGTCATTTCAGACATTAAGAACTAATAGAGCATGCCAGTTAGTAACAGTTTGAAAGATAAACCGTAGCCTAAAAGAATTTTGTTGTAGAGTTATGAACAGATTCAGATAAATTATAAAATATATTGATGCTTATCGATTCTAAAAAACAATGATATTTTTCATTTTTAATTTACCAGAATGAAAAATCAATGCATAAATTTAAAATTTGGAAACAAAATCATATAGTTAAGGAAAACAGGAAAATAAATAAATATGAACTAATTTTTTAAACATTTTTAAGCTGTTAGACAATATCATTCTCATAGTTTAAGTAATTTTATTTCCTCTTTTTTTTTCATTTCTTTCTCATACCTTTTGCCCATTTTGAAGCACAGATATTCTTTAAAAAGTAAATTTGTAAAGGCTCTATTTCAATTCAGAATATAAATGCTTGTTTATTGCTTTTACTCTTCATATATTTTCTTGGGTATTCCCCCCCCCCCCCGTTTTATTTGAGAGCTCTTTTTTGAATCCAGAAGCTGTTTAATCTATATAAATTTCCCTTTATGGTTTCTTCCAAAATCTCTAAGTTTAGAAAATTTTAAATACATCATGTCTAGGAAGTATCTTGTTATTTTTAATTTTCAAAATATTTATAAAGATTGATATTTTGTTGAATGCCTTTGGTGTCATCTACTGATTTTTAAAAAATTCAATGTATTTAAGCTAAAAAATGAAAAAAGTTATATAAAAATCATATAATAAGGAAAATGGGAAAATAAATCAATAAATATAAAATGCTTTTTAAAACAATGGAGAATTTGATTTTTAAAATTTGAGACCTGATTATTTGAAGAAAATTTACAATGTAAACCTCATTATCTGTATTTGAGGGAGGAAATAGAATGCCAGAGGCATGCATTCTTACTCATAATTTTTTAAAAGTTTATATTGATTTTAAAAAGGCACAGAGGTCAACTATTTTACGTATATCAGAGCAATAAAGCATATTAATGAATTAAAACCATGTGTTTGTCAATCTGGAGGGTACTTATTGTTGCCTTTGAATGAACAGTGTCAATAGTGGGGGGTAGCTTGCAGTGGGGTGAGGTGAAGGAGACAGCAGTAGTTTTCCCAATGACTAACAGAGTAGTGAGAGGGAAAGGTTAACTTATTTAAGATAGATTTCCTATTGGTTGGCCTCTCAGAAAAGAGATGACTTTGTGAAAACCTCTATAGAAACTAGTCACAGCCCGAAGCTTCAGAAAACCAGTCCCAGTTAAAAGCAATGCTTGGATCTAAGTTCAGTCCCTGATGGAGTCACCTGATGGAGTCTGGTGCTTCCCCAAATGTAAACACTGATGTGGACAGTGCTCTCACTGCTCTGTCATGTCACTGAGCTACAACTAAGCCTCAGACACTGGCTTGTGATAGGTCTAATAGTGAGGCTGTTGCCTCCCCGCCACCCCCAAACATGAAACATGAGATGGTACAATAGGGCTAAATCAGAATTTTGTTTTCTTATCGTGTGAGTTTCTTATCATGCGAGTTTCTTACCATCATCTTGCTGGTGTGCACTATACTCAATTTCACCAGGGAAAGCTGGTGTTTCCATCGTTATGCACTTTAAAAGCCTACCTGATCCAGCAATCCCACTCTGGGTATTTTTGTGACGGAAATGAAATCAGGATCTTGAAGGGATATCTGCACTCCCATGTTCATTGCATCACTATTCAGAATAGCCAAGGTATGACAACAAGCTAAGTAACCTAAGGATCTATTAACGGATGGATGGAGAGAGATTTGGGAGATTAGGTGGTTACCAGTGCGTGGGGGGAATGAGGAGATGTTGGTTAGAGAGTACAAACTTCCAGTTATATGAATACATTCTGGGGATCTAAGTATAGTGTAGTGATTATAGTTAATAATACTATATTATACACTTGGAAGTTGCTAAGAAAGTAAAATCTAAAATGTCCTCACCACAAAAAGGAAATGGTAATTATGTGATGAGATAGAGTTGTTAGCTAACATTATGGTGATAATCATTTTGCAATATATAAATACATAAAATCAACACACTGTAAACTTTAAACTTACACAATGTTATACATCAAATATATCTCAATAAAGTTGGGGGGGTAGAAAAAGAAAAAAATAATTTGGCAAGAGCTGAAAAATGTTACAAATAGGGAAGATTATTTCAGCATTACTTAGCAACAGCATATAATCTCAAAGAATGCAACTGGTTAAAGAAATTATGGTGCATCCATATAGTGTAATACCAATGCAGCCATCGATACGAATAATGGTGACATCTTTATTTAAAAAGTGTTAGCAAAATACTGTTGAATTAAAAAGCAAGTTAAAAAATCAGTAAAATGACATACCCAGTACAATATCATCTTTGCTAAAAAGTTACGTGTGTTCATCTGGACAGTATGTAGTAAATAAAAGAGTAGAGATTAAAAACACAGAACAAAACCCCAGTATCCAAGGGTCTGGGTTTCATGCCTGGAGTCTGATATCCACCCGTGCTTGCTGTTTCTCTGTGCACTGCTACTGGATGCTCTCTGTATTCTACTGCCTCTGACACTGAATTTTATCCAGTTAATGCTGCAGGAGTTCTATATAAACAAATTTAGAACAAGCGTCTATGAATAATGAGTAATCAAACCACAAGGTAGAGTTTTGTTTGTTTGGTAGGTTTCTACTCTCAAAATTTATCTTCCCAGGATTCCCTGTCCTCTCCTCTCCTTCCCTTCCAATTCCATCCTTTCCTCCTTAAACTGAGAATTTGTCCGTTTTCTCTAAAGTACCCAAATATGAATAAATCCTTTTTTGACACATATTCTTAATCTTTTAGTTAATATTCAGTGATATCTGCTATAACCTCCTTTTGTAGAGTAACTTCTTTATTTCTAAAAAAAAAAATACTTCAAATTTCTGGCAAAAAGTGTCACTAGATTTTATGTCTTTTTTATAAAGGATATAACTAACAATAGTTGTATTTACTAGAATACCAGTAGTATTTAGTAGAATACCAGAAGCAAGTGCTTATAGTACCTTATTATAATTAAAGAAAAAAAAAAGGAATCAGTACTCAAAATTCAATAATTAGCAATTCAGCTATCTAATTTTCCATTTTTGCTTCTTAAATCAATATAAAATAATATCAAATTTTATATTTTAAAAAAATCATTTAACTTGATAACTAACAGTCTTAAATACCATACATTCTGTCTGCCTTTTGGGATGGTTTGGGGAGCCTTTTTTATAGGCAGTGAGAGAAGATTAAAAAGAAGAAATGAGGAAGTGAGTACTAGGACGAGATGAAATGCATTAAATTGGCACAAAACAGGTTCAAGATTGGAATAAAAGGATGGTTGGGGACAAACTAAGACGCTGCTGAGAGAACATGTGCTTGCACATATAAAGTGATACTGCTTATGGAGACAGCAGAAAAAGGCTGATCAGCAAATGACAAAATTTAACCTGGCTTCATATAAGTAATTTAGCACATAAAAACGGTTTGTAAAGGCTTGAGCGAGAGGAAGTTGTTAACTTCAAGTGTGGAGTGGTCAGAAACAAATATAAAAATATTAAAAAGCTGATTTTAAAAAGATGATAGGACCAGATGAATTAGTGAAAATGTATTGTAGAATTTTTTTATGTATCATAGACATAGAAGTGCAGAGCTGGAAGAAACACTCGAATGAAAGTATACCCACAAATTTAACTAGATATTCATGTATGATTGTCTATAGGCCAGCTTAATTTCATTGTTTAAAATAATTGCTTTAAAGTTGGTTCTCAAGGAATTGATGATGTGATTTGGAAGACAATTTATAAATAACTAGCTTCCTACACTGTAAGTGAGCTAATTAAAGAATACACAAGAAACACAGAGAAAGGGGTTGCTTAGGAAGGGGTGGTAAATAGGCAGGAGGTTATTAAATAAAATGTCTTGAAAAGTATCTATTAGTTGTTAAAAGCCAGTATAATATGAGAAGACAAATGGTTAAATGTACTTACTATGAAGATGAATTGCTCATATGTAAAATATCTAAATCCTGGTAAATTCCTTCTATTAGCTCCCTGACTCTGGGCAAATGGCCTGTATCTCTCTGCCTAACTTTCCTCAACTAGGATGATAATAGTGCCATAATTAGAGAAGGCTTTCAAGGACAAAAAGGAGTTACTAAATGTACTCTAATATAATTGTACCTGAACATAGTATTAGATAATAGTTAATGCTTATTATTAGTAGTAGTACTTTTGCTATAAAATAGAACAGTGTATAGAATTTCTATTATAACAAATTTATTACTCATAAAATGGTGTTATCTCTCTCTCTCTCTCTCTCTCTCTCTCATACATACACACACACACACACACACACACACACACACACACACAATTATAATCTATAGAGAGCTGCCAGATCTGTCTAAATGAAAACTAATTTTAGCTTCCTTGGAGGTTTCAAAGAAATGGTCATAATTTTATTAACATGCATTTTACAAAAATTAAGCGGTTTGTTTTGGCTTCTATTCTTACTGCTTTATCACCTCAATCAATGCCAGGCAGACCTGGAACATACATTACCTTAATGTATTATGTGTTATCCCTCCATACCCTTGTGGTTAATTATATAAATTGGATATCTAGTCATTGACTCTTTCTTCAACCTGGCATTCCAACAAGCCAATGCTATTTAAAGTTCCAGAAATTTTAGAAATCACTTATTTCACTCTTTCATCTAATTCTCTGAATTCAAGTTCAACGTTTTTTGTTAATGTCTATTAGTTTGACAATTATATGTCAAAAATAGGTTTGGTGGTATGACTGAAAACTTAAATAACATCATTTTAAATAATTTAAAGATTTATTTATTTTTTTCTCTCTTAATAGATGTTCCGAAATAGGTAGCCAAAGAATAGTATGGCAGTTCCACAATTTATGAAGATCCCAAGCTCTTTTTCTTGTTTTTTTTTTTCCACCATTCCTGTTTAGCAGTTTCCATTCCCAGCATGAACTCATTAGGGCAAGTCATCATGGGCTCTCTCGTGTCCACGTTCAGAAGGAGGAAAGGAAAAAGGCAAAGGGGTCTACTTATCAGTTGAGTTAACTCCCTTAAAGAGCATTTTTGAGAACTTCATCAAACTATTTGTATTCTAATTTTATTAGCTATCCCTCTTGCAAGGTATGCTAGGAAATGTAGTTTTTGTTACTGTCATTAATGACCCTAATACAGGAGTTGGCTGTAAGGGAGGGGGGTGAATGCTTATTTTATGCAACTAGGCACCATCAACAAAGGTTTACTGTTGTGATTCACTTTTAAAATAGTGATATGTGTTTGACTTAAAGTACATTCTTTAAATGAACAGGCGACAGATACATTAAAATACCTATTTAACTGTATTGAGATAAAAAGGGATGAGAGAATGGTTATAATGTAAATCAACATAATTTTTAATGACAAGACAGTAAGAAAACTATTGATAATGATCGATATTTAAAATTGACAATAAGTCAATTTTAAATGTTTAAAAGTGAAAAGTCAAGACATAGCAATGTAAGCAAATTACTTTGTGATATGAAAGAACCAAAAAAATAATTAAAAACATATACAGCTAAACGAAAGGAGCTTGGCTGATTTGGGAGGAAACCTGGGTTTGGGGAAACATGCCATAAGGAACTGTTACTTCCCTCTCTAAATTCGGCTTTACAGGTACTATGTTTAGTGTTTTATAGTGTATTATTTTTATTTGCTTGTTTGTTTTACCCTGTTCAGGTATTATTTTGCAGGTAAAATTTATTTTTAAATCTACAAAATTTTATCTCAAAGCAGATGTACTTTATATTTCTCATTCATTTAAGATACAATTTTAGAACTAGTAAGAAAAGATAAAAATCATTAAGTATTTGCATCTGTCCTTAAAAAAGACTAAATTTTAGTGTGAAAGCTAAGACATGCATACAAATAAATATGCTGCAATGTAGTAGTATAAAAGTACTGAAAAATCTCAACGGGGATTTAAGAGAGAAATAACTTCTTTATTACTGAATATAATATTGTCATGTGAGGTCTCCGTTGGTGTTCCTTTTTGGCCTCACCATATCCTGCACAAGAGCGCAGGATATAGTGAGGCCAAAAAGGAACACCAACGGAGCCATAGATAGGGGAGTCATACCACTATAGTCTCGCTGGCGGCTGGGTTGGAGACACAGGAAGCAGGAGCCACATAACCCGCAATCTGCCAACCAACCAACCCCCTAGTGTAGCCACAGTGGTTATATTAGTGGCTAATGGCTATCCAGTAAGAGCCAATGGCCACCCAGCCATACCTGATGGCCATCTGATTATAGCTGATGGTCATCTAATAACCGTGCCAGCACTTTTCCATGTGAGGCCGAGAGCCTGGAAGCTTCTCTCTGGGACTCTGTGCCCACAAACATAAATGGCAGATGGTTAATTTTTTTGTATAATTAACAATTATGCAACATCTGTTTACTTTGTTTCTACGTGCTTCCTTAGATTATAATCAGAAATTTGGGCAGTGATTTTACAAACCGAAGATGCAAATTAGAATGAAGGTTTGAGAAGCAATACCTAGAAACAAACCTACCCAGAGACAAAGTATTTGGCCCTCGATAACCCAGCTACAAAGAAAGAAAGAGCAGAAGCATCAACTAGCACATCACAAGAGGCACTCAGGAGAAGCAGCAGAAGCCCCACCGGATCATTAGGGTCAGTTGTATGAGTTAGGAAAGTGCCAAGGCAAGCAAGCTTTGCCGATATCACAGTCCCATGGAAGCACTGATGTATTCCAATATTATTCAGTAATTGAAGTTAATGGTAAAATTCTTAAAACACACACACACATGACTAAAACCAGAAATCAGTATATGTATTTTTTATAACCCTTGTTTGCTTTTGTTAAAAGATAAATTGAGGCATATTGATATTAAGAGTTTATTTGAGCAAAACTCAATACTCAATTCCAATTGGGCAACACCAAGCAGAGACCTTCCTAAGAATGCTTCACCAATAGGATCTCTGGGAGAGACTTTTCTGGAGACAGGTGGATGCAAAGCAAGGAAATTATTGATTGGCTACAGCCTTAAAACCTAGCTGCCTGTTGTGATTGGTCGTCCTTAGGTTTCAATTTTATATAAGCTTGCGTTGTTCTAGTTGCTTCCATAAGCTGCCCAGGCATTCAAGCCTCCTCATCCTAACGGCCACCTGATAAATCAATTTAACACTTTTCAATGTGTTAAAGTTCTTTTATTTAGAAATAAGACTGAATAAAACATATGCCAGTGAAATAGTTCTCTACCATCAAAGACACCAGCCGGCAAGCGAGAGGAGCTAGAAACAGTTGATTCTCACCACATCAGGCCATTTATGGCTTTGTTGTTTTACTTGATAACCAGAGGAAAATTAGAGATGATGAGTCTTCTCAATTGTCATCATTAAGTCCTAAGATGTTTGGAGTACCTTCTTCTAGATCTACTAGCAAAAGTGAGTAGACTGTTTCCTTTTCTTTTCTTTTTTTCTTTCATTGTTTGTCCTTTGAAGTAGGCTGGGATAAAGTTGTTTTATGACCACGTATCATGTTTAAACATTTCATGTTTAATTGAAATAGAGGATATGGCTTTTGAAAAAGCTAGCTATTGGCTGCAGTGATGTTTCTTTAACAAAAAAAGTCTGTGGTGATTAATTCAACAGTTACTTGGTGTGCTGTGAAAGGCCAGGAAATGGGGCTTTAAATATGCAAAGATTTGATAGAGCTCTTTAAGGAAATTACGGAGTAAGTATGCTCTGTGAAGCAACATACATTCTCTGTGAGCCTGAGTGTGAAAACAGAGAATAGTTTTCATTTTATTCATGATTTCCGTGCTTGGCTTCCATTTCAACAACCTCAATTAGTGTACTTCTGATTTCCTGAGTGACTAATGGTTTTATCCCAAAGATTACTCCATATAGAAAATAAGAGAAAAGGAAGGCAGTGCTCTTAAAGGATGTTTAAACTACGCCTCCCTACCATACATAACTTCTATGTTGTAAAATAAGATGGATATGGGGGGAGAGGGGGGTATATTATCTTAATTCACATTTTTGGCCCTAAGTACGGGAGCTCTTTGCTCTTGATAGAGGAAGTCTGAGAGTAAAACTTTCATGAGCTGTTGGTCAGAGAGTGGTTCCCCCTGCAGGATTTTAGGTAGAAATTGGATGTGAAACTATTCTCTTTTGTTTGCTGAAGGTATTTTTCTCAAATTAGAATAAACCTGATACACGATTTGATAAAAAGTTACCTAGTTTTTTCATTCTATCTGTTGGGTCCTCCCCCCAGTGTAGGAGTCTCACTTTCCTCAGTGTTTTTGGGTTATTCCCATTTATCTTTTATGTGCTCTGGGTTCCTGATTAGACAGATGAAGTATTGTCTGGATACTGTCTTGGCTTCTAAGTTGTACACAATATTTAGCTAATATTATCCCTTATCATTACCTTACATAGCTCACAGAGCGTACTTTAGAAACATATATAGTGTTTATAGATAACAATATTTCCTTTTATCTTTTGATGCAGATATGGCGTAATGCCACATAGTTCTGGATAGAATGGGGAAGAGGAAAGGTAGAGAGCCTTGCGATATTTCCAAAGCCATTTCTATCACAGAGAATTCTCCTGTGGCCACAGGTTTATTTGATTATATGTATGAATAGAATTCCTAGTCTGTTACTTCATTAAGGGCCGTAGAACCTGGGAAATATTTTTCAGATTGACATTGCCCTTTAAAAAAAAAAAAATTGTTTCTGGGTTTCAGATATATCCTTCTGGCTTTTCTTATTAAAAAACAAAATGTATTGTTTAGATAGATTTTCTTTTTTTTTTTCCTTAAGAAACACAATAAGCTTCTTCCACAGTTTTTGGAGCCAGTAGAATGAAATATTACAAGATGTGCTCATAAACTGTTTGACAAAAATAAGGTGGTCTTTTGAACTGATTTTTCTTGACATTATAATATCTTATATTGAGGTTATGAGATGAAGCCACCAGTAGCCTATATCAGACACATGAAAGTGACGTAAAACTAGAAAGATAATAAAGTGCACAAAGTCTAATTAATCTTGGGAAAACACAGTTCAAGTTTTAAAACAGTGCGCCCTGAATCATGTTTTATTTGTGATAAACATAGTATGGGGACAGAGTCCCAGGCTCTCGGCCTCACGTGAAAAGGTGTTGGCTTGGGTAGTAGATGGCCATCAGCTGTGACAGTTGGCCATCAGTTGTTACTGGTTAGCCACTAGCCACTAATATAACTGCCATGGCTAAACTAGCAAGGCTGGATTGCAGTTAGCAAGGGGGTTGGTTGGTTGGTTGTTGGTTGGCAGAGAAGCGGCCGGCGGATTGCAGATCATGTGGCTCCTGCTTCCAGTGTCTCCAACCAAGCTGCCAGTGAAATTGTTGCAGAATCCAAGACCCGAAAGAACCCAAGTGGCACTCAGAGAGTTAGGAGAGTCAGCTTTATTACAACAGCAGGCTCAGTGGGATCCTTCCCAAAAGACCAAGACCCCTAGTAAGGTTTTGAGCAAGTTTTTATGGGTTGGGGACTTCCTTGAGTTGGGGAAGGGGTAGGTGTCATCTGGTGATTGGCTCGTGGTGTGGCTTGGAGGGGGTTATGCGGAAATGGGCTGGGGTTTAGGCTGGGGACCTATCTCTCTGCTCCGGCCACCATTTTAGGTCAGTTCCATGTGGCAGGGAACCATTTTAAGGTCAGTTTCCCCATCAAGACTATAGTGGTGTGATTCCCCTATCCATGGCTCTGTTGGGGTTCCTTTTTGGCCTCACCATATCCTGCATGCTTGTGTGGGGAGCAGGAGCAGAGACCTTGCATGACAATATATGTATGCATCATTTCCCCTCTCATGAAAACACACTCTATAAGGGCGGGGTATCGCAGATAATGCATTCCTTGTCTGGTGATTGTTTTTGAAAGTATTATGAAAAATTCTTACTCATATTTGCAAATGGCTACACTGAAATAGCTTTACGCAGGAGTAAGGATGAAAAAGAAAATTCAAAGCCACTCACAGTTGTCTGAAGGGTTAGTAAAGGGTCTTTGTAGGGCAGTTACTGATCAGCTGAAAACTTAAGAATAGCAGCTGAAAGTTAGGGAGGGCGTGGCAGACCTACAACTTACAGTATTTAATCAGAAATGAAGGCCAGACATATAAGTAGCATTTAATTTGATTAAAAAAAAAATTAGACATGATTATCTTTGGCAATGTTTCTTAAATTTCAGTATCTAGTTACACTAATTCTTAATTATTCTTACACTGATTTTTGCTACAAATCTGAGGATAATTCTGTTTAGAAATAAGTGAAAATTAAAAAAAAAAATTCCAACATTTTGGACTTTCCTAACTTGTTTACTCTTTCCTATTGTCTATTTGTCAGCCTCAATAATAAATGTCTACTCTGTGTTTATGTTTAGTTTTGGTTTGACAGGTTTATCCATTCAGGTTCTTAATGGCTGTGGTATGTGAAATTGAGTAAACCTCCCTGAGTAAGTTCTGGCAGTGTTAAACAATCAGAAGCTCATTCACACAAGTAAATGCATTGTTCTAGGTATTATGAGGTGAAGAGAAGGGGTGCAAAGACATATAAACCATGTTCCTGCCTACACAGTTTGTTTTTAAAAACAAATATATATGTGGGGACAGAGTCTCAGAGAGCAGTTTCCAGGCTCCTGGCCTCACGTGGGAAGGTGCTGGCTCAGGTAGTAGATGGTCATCAGCTGTGACTAGTTAGCCATCAGCAGTAACCAGTTAGCCATTGGGCACTGATATAACTGCCATGGCTTAGGTAGCAAGGGCAGATTGCAGAGAGTCGCGGATTGCAGTTAGCAGGAGAGGTTGGTAGGCAGACAAGCTGATGGCAGGTTGCAGATCATGTGGCTCCTGCTTCCTGTGTCTCCAACCCAGGCGACAGCGAGACTGTAGTGGTATGACCACCCCCATCTATGGCTCTGTGGGTGTTCATGTTTGGCCTCACCATGTCCTGAGTTCTTATGTGGGGAGCAGGAGCTGAGACCCCGCATGAAACCCTGCATGACAATATATATAATGAAAACTATCACTATTATATAAGCTTTCATATACTGGTGATAAAGACACATAACCAAAAGATGTAAGAATTCAGAAAAAAGAAATCACATGTAGTGAACATCGTCAGGAATAACAGAATGTTTTGTTTGATTTGGGTCTTGTAGAATTATTGTTTGGGAACAGAGGGTGGAATGAGGAAAGGGAAAAAAGTATAAGGATTTTTATTAAGTAAAGCAATAAAATGTTTTCAAGAAAACATATTCATTTAAGATATGAAGAAAGCTGTAAAGCTTGAAAAGAAATTAAGTCCATATGGTACAAGTCTGTATGTTTCAGGTTTCATAATTTAATGTGCTGGTCTTTAGAAAGGGAAGCCATTGCAAGTAAAATTATTCAGCCATATTTTATATAATACTTTAAAAATAACTGGATATTATTTTGTACTAGGAATGGTAAAATGGCCCCAAAACAGGTAGGATGTTCTTTCTTTTACTCTCACTGGTCATTCAATGATTCTGTATGTTATCACTGTTCTTATATGTTAACACTGTTTATACATAATATTTGATATTTGTTTCTGTTTTTGCTTCTGATGAAATGTCATTCCTCTCTATCGTGAAAATCTAGGTCTGTCAGTCTTTTGAGAGTACTTTTTACCTATACGTAACCTAGTTCTCTTAATGTCTCTTCACTTGGCTGTCTTATAAAGATACCAGTCATTGAACTCAGGGCCCATCCTAACTTACTATGACTCTATCTTAACTATTTATATCTACATAGACCCAATGTCCAGATAATGCCTCATTTTGAGGTTCTGAATGGATATGGATTTTTGGAGGACCTATTCAATGTGTTACCAGGCCTGTGTGATTTCTGCCTGCTTTGCTTAGTCCCTAAAGCCCGATTGTAGTACCCAGTCCCGGTACAGGCGTCCCATCTTCCAGCCCTCAGCTGTAGGCCACTTTTCCCTATAGAAGTAACCACTTTTGACATACTCCAAGAGATTTCAATTATTTGTGTCCCACTTCATTAGAAACGTAGATTATTCTGCCTATTTTCTTCTAAGCTGTGAATAATAAAATATTGTCAGAGCGACCATACTTTGAGAACCACTACACTAGATTTAACTAGCATAGTTTGTCATCTGGGACCTTGGTCTGAGAAGATTTGGACATATATCTGGACATATTTCCCCACACTCTCTCAGCTGGAAGGTGAGAGTTTCAAGTTTTTTACGTTCTTTAAACAAGATCCTTTCTGTCTTAGCATAATAAGCTTCATTGGCTAACAGTCCTCAGAGGAAGTAATATCCTAACCATTCTATGGGACAAACTCTGGATTAGTGGGCTAGGGTAGCTATCAATATATAAAATGGGAAATAAAGAAATATACAGAATTCTTCTAGAGAAATCCTGTCATTTTTTTTTCAACTTACTATTTTTAACTTTGAAGCTAAATTTTAAGTTTCTTTTTACTTTCTTTCCAGTTTATTTTAGCAAACGAAATTTCCACACTGTTAAAAGAGAAACTAAGGTATATTGAAATTTTGAATAGGTTATTTGGACAAACACTGATTTAAATTGGGCAGTATCAAACCAAAAATGGTGAGGAGCCCTCCACCAGCAGGAGATAAAGGGAAGGCTTTTGTAAAGCAGATGGAATCAAAGCAAGGAAATTATTTGATTGGCGATAGCTTAAGTGGTCGCTTTATTGGGGTAGCCTTGTTGGCTCTTTGTGATTGGTTGTTCCAAGTTTTGATTACTAAATCTTGAGGCATTTATAGCAATTGACTGTAGCTGAGGTTTCCATTTATATAGACTAACAAGGCATTAGAGCCACCTCAGTCTAATGGCCTCCTGTTTAGTTAATTTAATAATATCTACCCAAAACCCTGGGGCAAGTGGATACCGAGGCTAACTAGTTCATGTACATGAAAATACAAGAAGAAAAGTGCATTAATAAAAACAAAATACCATACCTATTACAAATATTCACACTTTTGATTTTTTAAACAGATATTTGTCAATTGCCAACAACACTAGGCAATGTGTGTATAGTATTTCACATATATTACTTATTTTAATAACTTACCACAGATGGATGTATCTTACCATCCTATTGCATATTATTCTTCACCATTCGCTACTTGTCACAGCATTTTTCTTGCGTTTTCTCATTTGCAATTCAAAATTTCAAGAATGATAATGCTTATTTCTAGCTGCAAGTTTTGAGGCTTGGGGAGGCATAAGGTCATAGAACTATTACAAGGAAAAATCAGAAAAAGCTCAGCTTTTATGAAACCCAATTTAGTTCTCCTTACATGTATCTCTAGCAAAAGATTATGTAATTCTACCTTTAAAAGTAGTGTTATCTTAGGCATCTCATAGAATGTTTCAGCCTGAGGTTTGTAACGCGTGTTCCAAACAAAAACTAGTCATAGAGGACTGTCTTTTTGCTCCACAGGGTTAAATAATTAACAACTATTGTAAGATTTTATAAAAATTAAAATGAAATACAGTTAGTTTGTATTATGCTTATAGGTGTCCAACGGGGATTGGTTTTTTTTTTTTTTTTTTTTTTTTTTTTTTAGGGAGAGGTAACTGACTACTCCAATATTCATTTTTTCCCTTCTTTCTTAATAATAAAATCCTATTTTTTAGCTGTTTAGAGTAAATATTACACTTCTCAGACACAATTGCAGCTGAAAGTAGCCGTATGACTAACATCTGACCACATGTTTAGAGTATAAACTATGGGGGGAAAAAAGGCCAACTGGTGGTGTCGGAAGGGCAAAAAGCTTTCTTTTACTGAAAAATTTTGCACTAATGTAAAGCAGAGATTTGCTACAGCTTGGGGAGGAAAAAATTATGAGACACACCAAAATACATGAAAAAATTACCCATTGTCAAAAGAAAAATCAATCAACAGAACCAGAGACAGAATTGACCTGGGTGTTGGAACTATATATTATGGTTTCATTTTATAGAAGTGAATTGTTTCAAATGCATTTAAAATACAGCAGTATATTCAATATGCACAGTAGAATATATCTTATTGTTAAAAATGTATATGTACATTAAGCTGTTCTAAACAATAATAGCAAAATTAAAAACACTGTTTTGAAAATTTACATATTTATATACAAAATTATATAAAATGTTTTTAAGAATAATGCTACAATATATTTGAAATATAAATATAAATTGTATGTGGATAAAATAAGAGAGTATTTCTGTTAAAGTTATTGGGACCCACAAATGTAGATGTAAGAGAAACATAATGAAAGAACTTAGGAAAAGCACTGTAATGTTAAATTTGAGTTGTTGATACGTATAAGCTTAGAAGTATTTTCTCTAAATAGGCCTAGAAAAAGTAACTATCCAATAACAAAGAGCACCCCTCGGTGCTCAGACTGAATACTGTAAATGCTGTTTTCCACTAAAGGGAAGCTGACAGCAGAAATATATCATTTTACATCTGGGATAGAAAACATGCAAAATGAGCTTGGAATATTTTGTTGACTATAAAGGCAAAAAGCAAAGACTATAGGGTTGTAGTAGAAGGACACATGAGCCGTATCGAAGGGGCTGTCACTAGCAAAATATGGGCGAATTTAAACATTAAAAAGAATAAAAAACTACAATAGAATAAAAGGCAAAAATATATTAAAATCTTATGTGTTCTTGAAAATAACAAATGAAAAAAATTGTGTGAAATTCTATACACATTTGGATTTGCTTGCAAACCAATTGATTATTCTGACAACTGCTAAACACATGGAAAGCATCAATCATTTAGCTTTCCTACTGGATCTACAAATTATAGCAACCTAATTGTTGATGAGAAATATGATTCTCTAGAGAAGAATTTCAGAAAATAAATACAGAAGGACTAATAAAATTAAGATTATCACCAGTTTGTAACCCCTAATGGAATTGTAAATTGAGGCAATGATCTTCAATGGCTGCCAATACCTTTATGTGAAAGACTGTTGGAAATTTTGTTTTGAAAATAAGGGGCTGGCAAGACCCAGATCACTGATGAATGATCTAACATTACTGAGTGAGAGTTAATAAGAATCATATTTCATGTGATACTCTATGATATATATATGGTACTATCTATGAATATGAAGTTGTTTTTTAAATTGAACCTGAATTTGACCTATTTAAAAGGGTCCAGGAAATATAAAATATAGAAAACAGGCAACTCAGAAGTGCAATTTGCAAAATCTATAATATGGGAAATTTTACAAAACAAAATACCCAGCTTCTTCAACAAATAGTGTATCTTTTTTTTTTCTTTAGAGACAGGTAGACCTATAGAATAAATATATCTAATGAAAATATTAGTGATAGAAAGGGTGAACCTTGTTTTTATCCTGAATTGAACAAATCAACTATAAAAATATTAGAAAATCAGGGAAATTTGAATAGTGATGGAATATTTAATAATGTTTGGTGATTATTGCTAACTTTTATTTCAGCTGTGATAATGTATTTTTATGTTTAAAGAAACATATCTTTATCTTTTAAAGATACTTATTGAAGCATTTACATACTAGAAGTTAGGATGCATGCTTTTGCTTTAAAATAATCTACATATGGGTTGTGGGGAGGAAATAGTTGGGTATATGAAGAATAAATCATTATTGGGCATGAATTATTATTTGTTTAAAGTCAGTAATGGGTACATAGGGGTTCACTGTTTTTCTCCTTACTATGTATCTGAAATTTTTCTTAATCAAAATTGAAACAAAAAGAAAACCTAAGGTTACAAGTGTTTAAATTTCTAAGCCAATTTTTAAATAGTTTATGGGTTGAATAATTGTAACTAAATGAGAAGGAAAATATTAATATAAAACATGTCAGCTATTTCTATATTAAGGAAATTTAATAGCCATAATGTTTACAATAAATATATAGAAAAAACAAATTTTAATGAGGTAATATTCCAACTGAATTAGTTAGGAAAATAATAAAAGAATAAATTCAAGCAATGTGGAGATAATGAAGCTAAATAAAAGAACATAAACTAAGGATATGGCAAACGATGCAGTGGATAGCAATGGCGTGTAAATATAGGCATTTCAGTAGATTATTGCAAGTTCCTCGCAAATTAGGAATAGAAGGACATTTCTTTATTAAATTTGAATCTATCAAAAGCCTACAGCAAGCACTAATATTAATAAGAAACATCACAAGTTGTCCCTTTAAAATCAGGAACTAGGTGGGCACACTTAATCATTGTTTCCAGACAATATGGAGCTGGAAGTTCATGACTATGCCTGTATTATAGGCAAAGAAATAAATGTTAAATAAATGAGAAGAATACATATTTTAAAGAAAGAAATGATACTCTCATTATTTGCAGATAACATGCTTATGCACAAAAAACACCAACATTATATACAGAAAACAAATTTGGATTAATAATAGAGTTTAGAAAGATACCGAGATAGAAGATCAATATGGGAGAAATTTGCTTACTGAAATGCATTTACTTCTGACTGTAGCATTTACAGGTTTGTGCCCTGAGCCACAAATGAGCGTGCAGTTTACTAACTCTCCTCGATCTGCGTGAGATCAGGTGTTGAAGCTGCACTTTATTCACACTAAAGGCAGCTCTGACCAACTAGTTTTTAACACAGGAGTTATCAACATTGGCTGTGCATGAAAATCATGGGGCGGGGGGCTTTCAAAATGTCTGATGCCTGGGTACCAGCTCCAGAATTTCTGATTTCATTGGTCTGTATCATGGGCTAGGTATCAGGGTATTAGAAGCTCTCAGTTAATTCTATCAAGCAGTTAAGTTGACAACTACTTTCAGAACAGAGTGGAAATTGGTACAAACTTCCAGTTATAAAATAAGTCATGAGGATGTAATGTACAGCACAGGGAGCATAGTCAATAATATTGTAGTAACCTTGTACAGTGACATGTTGTTACTAGAATTATCACGGCGATAGCATCGTAAAGTATATAAATGTTGACTCACTATGTTCTACAACTGAAACTGATATAATATCGTATGGCAACTATACTTTAATTAAAAAAAATCACTTTTTATTCTCAGAAAAAAAAAAGATAGAGAGTGGAAATGTAAACAACGTAAGTAAGTACCTCTCCTCTCATCCCAGGATTTCTGTCTAAGGTGCATAACTTGTAAAGCTCATATTTATACTAAGCTCCAAGGATTTTATATATAATAACTTAATACCAGGGCTTCAGCTGAGTTTTTGGCATATTTTAACTAAGATGTTGAAGTTTATTTGTCCCTTAGTGAAAAGCATTTCCTTCCTAAAAGCTTAACATTTAGGAACACCTAGGGAATTTATTAAAAATACAAATTTCTAGACCATTCCCCAGACTCCAAAGGATGGAGGGTTTTGGGAAGATGCAGTTTAAAAAAGAGCCCCAAATTATTCTCACAATCAAGTAAATTAAAGAAATGATACATAAATGAAGCAATTAACTATATTAAATTTTATTTTGTATTTTATCATCTTATTTATTGATAAAAGTAAGGTTTTCATTTTTATGATCAGGAAACATATTTATATTTATTTACTTCAAAAGGTACATGACATCATAGAGGCATTGTTGTCCTTGTGACATCCTCCTGGGAGAGGACAGTCTTGAACTCTGCAAAGTTCTTCACCTGCACAAAAAAGATGACATCACCATCATGGCTTTTGATGAACAGTGGCTTTAACATGAGTTTTATAAAGATTATTGTATTCAAGGAATTAGTTTAAGTGGCTGCTTCTATGAACAATATTCCAGTATGAATTATAATTTTAGCAACAGGAAATATCAGACAACTGTGACCTACTTTAAACATTTATTTTAAGAGAAACTGAAGTTGGCTGGCTTTTAACTACAAAAGAAAACAGCCAACTACTGTTAAAGCAAGCAATCATTTCAACACTTAGAGATTTCAATTACATTGAACTGTTTTCAACCTGCACAGTTGATAGGGAATTATTAGAACAATATTATGAAACTCTCTAATAGCAAGTGTATTAGAGTTCACATTTCAAAGCATTGGATTTGAGAATGCTTCAGTTTAATTGGATTAAACTTGTATGCTAGAGAAATGCCGTCTGTCTCTGTGAATATTTTAGCTAACATGTAAATCTCATGTTGTGTGAAAACACCTCATGACATTTTTTATATACTTGAACTCAAGTATTTCGTAAATATACTTGATAATCTTTAAGTAAATATTTAAGTATATTTAAGTAAATATACTTAAATAATCTTCGTAAAAGATTTCGTAAATTTCAATTATAACCAGATTAATAATTGACAGTAGTAATATATATATATGTCATGTATATGACATATATATATGTCTTGAACAATGCAATATCTGTGGTCTCTTTGAAATAGCTGATATATCACAAAAACAGGTTTAAAATAGGGTGAAAATACCATCCAGGATGTTCAAGATTAATATTGCTTTTCCAGCGCTAAATGTGTATTAGGTAAGGTGAGGACCATTCTTTCTGATAAAATGGTTTCTTAGGATACAATCTGAAACAAGTCTAATTCTTTTGTTCTTGAAACTCTTAATGACTCTAATAAGTATTAAATGCTTTGGGCAAGAGGAAATTAACTAATCAGAGCCAAGGAGATATTTTTGCCAAACTTTTAAGTAGAAGTATTTAATATTGGAAAAGAAGTTGATACACCAAAACAAAGAAACAAACAAACAAACAAAACCCATGAAGCCAAGAGAAACAAAGAGCCTTCCTTTAATTTTTCACCTTTGATGACAATGCTTTTAAGGTTCTGTTTTTTTTTTTTTTTAGTGTAATTGACCTTATTGATTTTTCTGAGGTAAATGATATATAAATATTTATATCTTTATAACTAGGAAAAATTTCCAATTATCTTCCTATGAAATTAGTAATTTTGTGTGTATATATTTACATACACATATATGTATATATATGTCATATAATATATATACACAGATGTTCATACATATATACATAATATGTATGGAAATATATATGAAAATATGTGTGTGTTGGGGGTGAAGGCTGTGGTTGAAGTTTACAAAATATACATAATTTGAAAAATCAAGAGCAAAATGCTTCTCAATGACTATTTGCCCCCAAATTTACATTGATTTGCTTTACGTAGAGTATTCTATTCCATCACATTATAAACTGCTGTCCTAACTAAAGGAAAATACATATTAATTTATTTGAATGCACATGTATCAGTGCTGATTTTAGGGAAAATATATGGCAGTACTATTACAACGTGTTTTGAATCACAACATATTTCAAAGTCCCTTTTTTAGCAAAAGGTATCTTTAAATTAGGCGGTTTGAAAGTACGTTTATTTTTTAGAATAAATGGGGATGATTTCTTATAATGCTAGAGTATGTAATATCTTACTGGCTGATATTTCACTTTTCATCTCACATTACAATTTTAAATGCACATGAGACAATTTAATTTCTGAAATAAGGATGTACAAGGAGAGAATGACTGCAAAATACTCAGCTTCATGTAATGGTTATTGGTTGTTTGTCATGAGAATGAAATAACAATATATGCAAAACACAAAATAGGCAGCCGAATAAAGGCTAATTGCATTGGTTTAATTCACAATCCCAGACTTTACTTAGACAACTTCTGGCTTCCAATTACGTTTGTCACAAGAGAAACCCTGTGAAACTCTTCAGTTAGAGGCATTCAAACCTCTCACTACAAGTAAAAACAAAACAAAACAACACCTGCTGGTACCTTAGCATTCACCATTTACGGACGAAAAATGGCATTTGTTCCTGGAAAAAGGAGATTAATTGATAGGAAAAGCAACAGATATGAGGAATACTATTATGTTAAAGAAACAGAAAACAATGTCAGAATAAACAGATGGGGACTGTGTTCCAGTGGAGCAAAAAATGTGATGGAGAAATTAAGAAAAAAAAAAGTAATGACAGTATACTTGATATGATAATAGATGCCAAATAGAGAGTAGTTAGGCAAAATGTGCTCATTTGTTTAAAAAGAATATAAAGCACAATCAACAATGCGTGCATTTTCTTCAAGGAATAGATACTTATTTTGATTTTAAAGGAATTCATACAGAAAATCTCTAGATACATTATTGGAAGCTGTGTTACTGAAATCAATATGAATTAGTAAAATAATTTTGACATCATAAACTGATTAGATTAGTTGGATGCCAAATATTACATTTGAGAGTAAATTTGCTCTTCATTAGGTATTCTGTTACTAATATGGTAATCAATGATAATTAATCCTCCTAAAAATTCAAGAAAGGGGCAAGATTAAGAAAGTAGCTTGAAGTCCTTGGCCCAAGAAGGGTAGAGTCTAAGTACCTTGATATTACAATATAATCAGTGATCATCGAAGCAGTTGCCTCTGTAATCTTTATATCAAGAATATGCTTGAGTGTAAGAATTTAGAGACAGTGTTTTCTTTGTACATTTCTAACAAACTAAGTTTGGCGTGTGTCCTGAGCTAATGCATATGATCTTTGTATTAATTGTCAAATCATCTGATTGCACTCATCAAATTCTATTGCTTTATTTGTATACACAGCAGAGACTTTCTTCCATCAGATGCATTCATTGATGTGTTTTAGGCAGCCATTTTTTTAAAATTAAAGTTTATTGGGTTGACAATGGTTAGTAAAATTACATAGGTTTCAAGTGTACAAATCTGTAATACATCATCTATATATATCATGTGTGTGCTCACCACCCAGAGTCAATTCTCCTTCCATCACCATATATTTGACCCTCTTTACTCTCTTCTTCTGTCCTCCCTCCCCCCTTACCTGCTGATAACCACTAAACTGTGTCTGTGTCTATGAGATTTTGTTTCTTTGTTTGTCTTGCTCCTTTGTTGCTTTCAGTTTTATATCCCATATATCAGTGATCTCATATGGTTCTTGACTTTTTCTTTCTTTGGCAGTCATTTTTATTCCTAAGTTTCAGAAACTGTTTTCATTATATTCTATGATACCAAAAATCTTAACTTGTATTATTCTTTTAAGTGAAAATTTAAATAGTTGTGTTCAAGAAGCTATGATACAATATTCAGACCATAAAAAGAACATTAAATAACTGAGAATGAAAGAGCAATAGAAACCTATGAATCCTGTCACAATAATATCCTTAAATGATAAAATAAGCTAAAGCTCAAAGAAAAAAAATACTTTCCTCAATTAAAAACATATGTTTAATGTTATATCTAATGTTAGAATAAACAATTAGGAACACGTCAACCGACTGACTTGAAACAAGGTTGAACATAAAAAAAGGGCAACTCATACTTTGTTTCTATCTTCTAAGTAAAAGAGAATTTGCTTTCAAACTTGGAAATACAGTACAAAGAATTCAAAAAGAGAACTGCTCTCTGAAAGGTGAAGAGTCGTTCGTAAAGAGCACAGTTGCTTTTAAAAATTAATTCACCTTGTAGACTTGTTCAATTTATATTACATGATACTGGAATAATTTACAGATGCAATAACCACTGAACATCCTTGAGAAATCATGAAAGGGAAAAGAGGTTAGAAAAAAATGAAGATTCTATTATCTTGATTTTCAGATAACATTATGGGTTGGATTTTTGAAAGTATAGACAAATGGACTTAATGTAAACTCTTTCCTTTTTTTATTGCAAGATTTTTCTAGTTTGGATTATGCGGCATGTTCTGTTTACACGTTCTCTTCAGAATACTTTTCCTATATTCAGGTGCGCCAAATATTTTTATTTATTAAAACCAAATATGTGTGCACTCATATATCTATGCTTGTTTTGTGAAGTATTTATGAAGGAGTAACTTGCATAGAAAAAAATATACAAATAAATTGTATAGCTTGATCAATTTTTAAAACTCTTAGTCCTGTAAGTACAACTGGAATGATAAACAATGTTCTCATCTCCCTAGAAACACCTCGTCCCAGTTTCTTTTCTCCCCAACGAGTCACCACAGTGACAAGTTCTAAAACTAAAGAGTAGTTTCAGCTATTTTTGAACTTTATATAAATGCAATATGGTCTCTTTCGTGCTTGGCATTTATTCAACATTTCAGCTATGAGGTTCATCCATATTGATGAAGGAAGTTGTAGTTTTGCTTTTTTTCTTGCTGTATCACATTCCGATACGTGAATATATCACCATTTATAATATATATCGATTTGCTGCTGTTGGACATTTGGGAAGTTGAAAATTTGACATTGTTATGTGTAGCTCTGCTGTAAAAATTCTAATGTAGCCCTGTATATCTGCTGAATGTGTATAGACATTTTGGTTGGCTATACATCTAGAATAGAATTACTGGGTAATAAAGTATACATGTTACACTTTATTAGGTACTGCCAAACAAATGATCAAAGTATTAATAGTTGTGCTCTCATGGCAGTATATGAACGTTTCAATAGCTCCAATCCTTGCCATACTTTGCTATATTCCATATTTAAAAAAAAAAAAAACTTTAGCCATTTATAGATGGGGTGGGTTATGTAGTGGTGTTTCATTGTGGTTTTATTTATTTTTTTCTCAAGCCTAGTGGAGGTGAGCAACTTTTTAAACTGTTTATTGTCCATTTGGATATACATTATTATAAATATTCTGTGCAAGTCTATTGTTCATTTTTCTAATGTTTTTTTTTTTTTTTTTTTTACCTTGTTGATTCATATGAGTTTTGTATTGACCTCGTAGAAAAATTTGGGTAGAGTTACCCATAATGTTGAACCTAACAATACATGAACATGGTGTAATCCCTCCATATATTTAAGTTATTTAAATTTTTTCCAACAATGCTTTGCAGTTTTCAATGTAGAAGCCTTGGATATTTTCATTAGCTTTATTCCTATGTATTTGAGGTTTTTTTTTATACTACTGAAATGGTAGTTTTATGAATTTCCTATTGTATTTGTTGCTGGAATGTAGAAATTTGTTTATTTTTACATATTTACCTTGTATGCTCACCTTGTATCCATATTTTGCTTAATTCACTTAGTGATCCTACTCTCCCACAGATTCCTTTTGGACTTTTTAAAGATATGGTTATATCATAGGAAAACAGTGACACTTTTAGGACTTCTTTACCTATCTTTATGCTGGGTGTTTATTTCCATTTCTGACCTCATTGTGTTTATAGAATGTTAAATCTAATTTGTGAGAAGCATATTCTTATCTAATTTCCAAAATCAAAGGAAAAGGTTCTGTATTTCACAATTGAGTGTGATATTTACTGTATGTTTTTTTGTAGTCATTATTTTCATTTTGAATTTGCTGAGTTTTTTAAGTAAAAATCGATGAATTTTATCAAATCTTTCCCACATATGAACATTTGATTTTTGTCCTTTTATTTTTGTTAATGTACTAAATTAGATTGATTTATATTGAGATACAACAGCTTTATTCAGAAAGTTGTCTTCTCTGTAGTTTAAATTATGTTTGTCACTAAAAGTTGTCGAATTTTGTCAAATGCTTTCTCTGCATCTATTGAAATGATTATGTGTATTTTTCTTTAATATGTTAATATGGTGTATTATATTAATTTTTTATGTTGAACCAGCATTGCATTGTTGGGATAAATCTCACTTGATAATGATATATAATTGTTATATACTGTTGGGTCTATTTTGCTAGTATTATTTGAGGATTTGTGCATCAATTTTATAAGAGAGAGAATATTTGTTGGTTGCTTGTCTCTAGTTTTCTTGTGCTATCTCTGTCTGGCTTTGGTGTCAGGGTAATACTGACCTTATAGAATGAGTGCGGATGTAGTTCCTCCTTTTCCGTTTATTAGGAGTGATTGAGAAAAATTAGTGTTAATTCTTCACTTGCTAGTACAAGGATACATTTAAGGTCCCCCAGAGGATAATCCAGGATGCGCTCCCACTCTTAAATCACTTAACTTTATCAAATTGTTGGCTATAAAAGTAATATTCACTCTTTTGCTATGTTTGCCATTTTAAAATATTTTGTCAGTTATCAATTCTTGCTCTTTTTACCTTGAAAATGCATGCTAGCTCCCGTATCCAAAGCCTGACCAACAGGCAGCAGCTTTTTGAATAAACAAATAGACCCCTTTCAGAGAGAGATTCAGAGTGGGCCTTTCTGCTCTCTCCCTCTGTGCTAACCCTGTGAGAAGATCCAAGGGAGTGCTTCTTTGCTGTATGTAGTCTTGTGTTTCCTGTGGGTGAACAGAAATCCCATTGGCTTTCAGAGTTAGCTGTTTTGGGGGCCCAGCCTTCAGGCGGGAGTCTTAAAAGTTGAGGTGCTAGAAGTGGGGTCCAAGCCCTTCACTTCTGGAGGAGACACTGGGAGTTGGAGGTTTCCTCCCGATTGTATGGCATTGTACCAGGTGGGGTTTGTGTCTGCGTGTGTCTCAACCTTCCCTACCTCTTTCTCTGTGCTTATTTGCTTGTTTGTTCAATGTGTAGGGGTGGCTTAGCTGGTTTCTGGATTTCTTTCAGAGAATTGCTCCATGTGTAACTATATTTGGTTTGTCTGTGGGAAGAGGGGAGTTCAGGAGCCTCCTATGTCACCATCTTTGCAGCCACTCCTAGTATTTAGATGTTTAGATGTTGACATTGAAATTCTTATGATTTGGGGGATTGAATTTTGTTATGTTCTCTTAAATAATGTTGGATGTTACTTTAGGAGACATTTGTTTATGCTCAATATTTTAAAGCCTTTTAAAAGAAGCATTTTACGGTTGGTTTAGATTAATATTTATTTCAAATCTAATTTAGCCCTGATAATAAGAGATAACCCTTTTATGACTTTTACTGGATGCTGCAGGTGTTTAACAAAGACTCTCACCCAGTTCTTTAGAATTTAAAAGATCCCAGCCTTTGTTAGTTCTAAGAATTATTCACCTTTCAGCTTCCGTATATTCTTCCTCAGCCTCACGGATTTCCACAATATGTGTATGCAGCTTAGTTTTCAGCAAAATACTCATGGACTTTTCTAGGAGCACTTCTATGGCTCTTTCTCTCTGGGTTCCTTTTCAGATTTCATCCTCCCAAGTTTTCCTAAACTCCAATCTCTGTCTTCTCATATTGATGGGAACCCCCATATTATGCTTGGAATCCCGTCCCTCTTCATAGTTCAGATTGCCATCAGACAGAAACTGAAGCAATTATAATGTCCTCTTATTTGTTTCTTTTCTTTCTCGTAAGAGTCTCAGTACCACACCACCTGTTGTCTAATGTCAGAAAAGAGTTGTCTTACGTATTTTGTCCTGTTTTCAATTTTTTTATGGCAGAAATGTAAATCTGGTCAGAGTTACTTCTTTATGACAAGAAGCCAACATTTTATCAACTACATTTTATTCAAGAAGTAAGGAAATAATTCATTGCCATGTAGAAAATAAATAAATAGTAATAGTATGTCAAAAATCATTGTTTTGAAGACGTATGCATCTAGGTTGAGAATGAAGGGGTGAATCAGTATAAAATTAGAAAGCAGAAGAGAAATATACTAAATCCAAGTTTGATTAAAATGTTTGGACTCGGGAAATTTAAATAGGATTTATTTCAGTGCATTACATTTAACTTATTTTGAAAAAAGTATTTTAGAGTTGAGGTATGTATAATATGGACCTAAGGACATCACCGTGTAAGGGGAAATATTACAGAAATGGACTCTCCTAGAACTGGAGGCCATTTGAAGTATATAGCTATGCTCAGTTTGAAACAATGTTTTGTGAGGTTTCTGTGGCTTTCAGAGGATAAAGAAATTTACCCAAGTAATTTTACAATTGCATGAGACAAAGTAAAAATAGATGCCATCTACTTGAAGTCATATAGACTGCTCAACCAATTGTGGAATTAACTGTAGTGAAGAAAATCACAGTAGTTTCATGTTTCCCCATCTCAAGTTTAAAAAAAAAAAAAAAAGTGACACATACTTTGTTTTCCAAAATATCAAACTGAAAGCAACTCAAAGACATGCTTATTGGCATCTATTCACGAGTTCATTAAATTAAATAATAGGGAGCAAAACAAACTAACATACTAATATACCACCTAAAAATGCCAAGAATGTATTTTTCAACCTATATAATGAATGCATATGTTCTATTAATTTGTTAATTTATTTGTTCGAAGTGTTCAAAGAACTACTCTAGAATTGAGAATATAAACATGAGTAAGAGAAGTCAAGGACTTACCCTCAGCAAGCTGACATTCTAGTGGTAAATGTGATAGAAAACTCATAATGTAATAAACTAGTTTCAAATAATGGTAAGTTGTATGAAAATAACAGGATAACGTACCAGAACATTATTAATATATAGGGAGTAGCCACTATAGCCAGTTTTGCTCCAGGATACTTCTCTGAGGAGTTGACATTTGAACTGGGGATGAAGGAAATAGCCCAATGAAGGTCTGGGGAAAGAACTTCCAAGTAAAGAAGACTGTAAAAGCCCAGCGATAAAACTAGGTTGATACATATTTTAGAGTTCAAAGATTGGGAATAAGGCCATCCAAGTGGGTATATAGTGCTGGAGGGAAAAGTGATTAAAGATGACGGTAAGGAAACCAGCAGAAAAAGGTAGAAGAATGCAAATAATATGTACAGATCATGAATAACTTGAAAATAAATACCATAAGAAATATGCCTCTCTGATGATTGTTCTCAAACAACTGTATTGAGAATTCTGACGTTGATTCAAGACTTTCCAGAGAAGAGTTCCATGGTCACTTGGAAACATTTGCACATACCTGCTGTGTATAGTTGATTATATATAAAGGTTTATACATAGATGCATATATATATATATAATAGATCATATATATGTATAATATTTTAGAGATATTGTTTATCTGCCTATCCATCCCAGGTGTATAATAAATTTGATTGAGCTGTTTTCCAGTTGTATTGGTCATAGTGAAGTATAAATTCACCAGTATCTAGTCAATTGTATCATATAATTTTCTGGGTGGCCACATTATGGTGTGTCTAGAATATAGACTTCGGAATCAGACATTCCTAAGTTTGAAATTAGGATCTATTAATTAAAAGCTGGATGGTATAACTAGTATATTCTATGTTTGGAGTGTTTGTATCCTTATTTATAGAGAGGAGGGACTAATATCTCATTTGCAAATTTATTTTGAGAATGTTAAATAACACTTACAGATATTTAGTACTTAGTTCCAAAATGGTCACTACTGCTATTTTATAGCTATTCTGGATAATTCAGTATATACTTTTTCAACACTGATGTGATTAAATTTTGTGCTGTGGAATGAAAATTTTGAGAACAGAGTAAGTAAACAACCTTTGTTCTAGATGATTACTTATTCTGAATGTCTTTAAGTGTATCACAGATAATGTCCCCTGATGACTTTTATATTAGGTGGCAAAAGAGCAAAGGATATACAATTTATGTAACACTCAAGAGGCAAAGCTTTTTTTAAAGCTTGTCTTTAAATAATTGATTGTTTTTTGTTTTTCCACTTTTCTTGAAAAAGTTGAGCAGACATATTAAATGACATAAAAGATATAAAGAAAAACCTTTTACACTTTCTTTTAAAAATATATAAAAATTTTGCAATCTGTTTATTTTATGCTTGTAATAAAATGCTAAGCATCTTCCTGCAAGAATTACATGGTATTTAAAGACAAAAAATTGTTTTGTTTTGTTTTTTATAACTCTCAAGAGGTGCTGTAAATAGCAAAAGGATTAACAGACCTCTATTTAAAAATAAATGAATGAGGAGGCATAATAATTGTCCAAATTGATTGTTTTAAGTAACTCATTTGTCAATCTTTACATTTAAATTATTTGACATCCTGCTGATAGAAATTGCAGGTTTCTTTTTCTCCCTAGTTGCTCTAATAAGCAAGTTGTCCCTATCTCTTTTGTTTTAGAGTCAAATTGGCAAAGTTCATTAAGTGTAGGAGTTTTCAGAAATTGCCATGTGGGTGCATTTTTAAGACTGGATGCAATTCAAACTTGTACATGATTTTTAGCAAGTTTATCTGTGTCCCATATATTAGTCTTTCATAACATGAATTTCATTTAAGAGCAATTAAAGATGAAGTACCTTTAACTGCTCTTGAATAAAGCCTGTAAAGAAACATAAACCCATGTTGAATTTCAAGAATCTTGAATTTCTCAGAACCTGAAATAAGAGTTAGTTAGAGTATACTTAATCTAGTTATACTGTTACAGAAGGAACAGAAAATATTAATTCCTTATAAGATCATACCTTTTCTCTTTGGTATTCCAGGAATTTTTACATAGATGAAACCTAGTGTAAAGAATTATAAAGTCCCAGGTAGTCCCAAAGGAATTAACCCAAAGAGGTTGGAAATGTTGAACATTTTACCAGCTGATCTGAGGTGCCCTACAAAATTCTTCTTCCTGAAAGAAAATGCATTTTTGAGGCATTAGCCCGTTCCTCTCTCCTCCCAATTAAATGCCTCTTCCTTCATGGAGATATTGACAAGGATAATATCATTGATCAAATTAAATATCTAGACAAAACAAAGATCTTGAAAAAAAAAAAAAAGCAGGCGATTATACTCTTCCCTTCTTATACTATATTAGAAAAGAAGTAGTAATATCTATGGGCACCACTATTTGTAGCCTTTTAAAGGGATTTGTTAAAGTTCTATGTCTAATTCTACTCTTCAGAGACATAGAAATTAGGGAAAAAAATGATGCCATCATGTTTATAAACCTACAAGCACTGCAGTAGAAACCTAGAATAGAAACCTAGTGACTTCATACTACCTAATCTGAACTGGGCACACATGTATTTTAATTCTCAGATCCTTTAATTTCCCTAAATAAGACAAAGCATATATTGACCACTGTTTCTGTGAGAAACATTTCAATATAGAATAAAATTGGAGAAAATAAATCTCTGCTTTTGATTCACCCTAGAGGGAAATGGAGAATGAGAAGAAACTCCGGCATCTGATGAGAGGAAAATAGACGGGGTGGGCTTCCTGTGGGAGCAATGACTTGACTTAGAAATTGGATGTGATATGCTCAGGATATATTTTGCTAACTCAATAATTTGAGTACTAGCCAAATGACTGAACTTCCCTATATAGGTAAATTGATGGGGACCTTTAATTTTAACTATAAGAAACAGAAAAACTGAAAATTGCAGTGTATTGAAAAAGTTTCTTCTTACGACAAGGAATCTCAAGTATGAACTAGAAGTTGCTATATATTGATTTTTCAACTGACAAGGACACAAGTTGCTCTGTTGTACTGCTTCATCATCTCAGATCTTTTCAGGACATGTGCATATTTCTATACATTAGCATGGCGTTGTAGATTTCCAGAATATGTTGGAGCTTTTCAAAGACCTAGTGGACACCTTATTCCTCAGCTTTTGCTATTAAGCTTTTTGCTTAAATTCTTACCTATCCCAACTAGTACCCATTGCTTCAAACACCCATGCCATTAAAACATTAGTAAATATATTCAACAAATGCCAGGTTAGGAGCAGCTTTTAGCACTGGGAAAGCTGAATCAGATCTGATAAAAGGCAAACCTTTGAGCACTATGCCAAGTGTCCATCAGACATATAAAGTAATAACAATTATTTGTGAATTAAGTCCATTTTTATTTCCATACTGGGAATCTGTACTGCTACTTTCAATACTATCATTGAGTTAGTAAACGGATTGTGCCTATAGTGAGTTCATATGCCATAAATATCACTGTTCTGATAGTTTGCCATTGTTCTTGCATGAAAATCTTCACAGGTTGCCATGAGCTTTTGGTTAATTTCTTGAGTTCTGAAAAAAATTGCTTTGAAAATATTTGCAAGTTTTTGTTTGTCTGTTTGTTTTTGTTTTGTTTTGTTTTTCACTGCTTTCATGGAGAGGCAAATTTTCAGAGGTTCCTGTTACATTATTTAAGCTGATGTCATCCCGTCATGACATCTTAATGCAGAAAGGTCAAAGAAAGTCAATGACTGACTCAATGGATATTTCCAGCATGTTGGACACAATGCATTTCCTTCTATATTATTAGTCAAAATTTGTCACATGCCACATCAAGCTGCAAGGCAGACTGGGAAACATATTTATTCACGTTGGCCATACGTCGTATGGCCAATCAGGGCCCTATTGTTAATCAACCAGAAGAGGACGGTTATTAGGTCCGAAAAAGGCCACCACAACATTTTTGTAACTACAACACATTCCTTAGTCCACCAAGAGAACCTCATAATTCTATCCAGCTGCTTTAGCCCAGTGAGAAGATCTCTGGGTGCTAAGCTATCTTGCCCATGCAGTCCAGGTGGGGCTACTTATAGTGTGGAAATGTAACAAAACAAAACATAATAAATCAGAAAATGAGAATAAAAGGAGAAATTCATCAACGATTTGTTTGTATGTATAATCAGACACCACTGGCAGGTATTGCACTGATCCCCTGCTCCCCCAGGGTGCGATGTTCATTCCTTGTTCAGGCTAGCTAAAAGGCCCTGACTCTGCCACTCTTTCTCTAATAGAATTCTGCTCAGTCTAGTGAAAAGTAGGCAGACACAGTAAAAAGGAGTGAGTAAACAGCCATAATATAATTTTTGTCAACCATTCTCTCTATTATTTGACCCTCAGTTATCACGTCTTCCTTTCTATGTACTGCAGGTGACATCTGGATTAATATTTTTACCTCGGCAAAACCGTTTAGCTTTTCATCCTTCAATACCTGAGTTCTTCAAATCCATCTCTAACGTGATCTGGACATAAGGAATCCATATCACAACTTCTGGCTCCAAAACAAAATTGTTTCTGCTGCCACCCTCACCAGCATGACTCATGGCCTATATTTACATCTTGATGTAAACAATACTAAAAATATGATACTGGGCCTCCGCTTCACATTCCATAAGGGAAAAACCTGTCCATTTCTATACTTTTCACCTGAAAAGGGAATCTCAGTTTTAATAGGTTTACTCTTGCCTTCCCAAATCTCATGTGGGAGTGTCTGCTAGTTGAAAATTATGTCAACATATCGAAGTATATCTCTTGAAATCATTTGGATAATATTTGGTTCTTCAGACTTGAGCATGCAGTAAAGCTTGTTATGGGGATTGAAATGGCATTAAGTGATTTAATTTGTAATATATGCCCCAAATCCAAAGGCAGTGAAGTCATGGTACAAAAACAATTATTGATATTATGTCTACTGACAGTAACAACTATAGTGTACATTATGAGGGCTGAGGATGGTAGAGGATTACCTTGCTTTGGGATAGAATTAGAAGTGTGAGGAAATAGAGAATTCTAATTTATTTAAATAGCCCAAGTTATCCACTGCTAAAAAGAAGAAGTCATTTGTTTTCATTCATTCTTTCTCTTCTCTTATTCTCTCTCTCTCCTCCCTCTTTTCCTCCGTTTCTCGATCTTTTCTTCTTTTTTTCATATTGTTTATTATCTCTTTTATTTATTCTTGTTGATTATCCTTTTTCTTAAATAATAACGCAAATACTAGTCCATCTATGTTTACTTCATTAATTTCAAAAGTTCTGTAATAAAGTTTCAAATGGATTCATTTAAGAAATCACATGCAAAACAGGTAAATCATTTTTAGATACTTACTAAGTAATACTAAACCAACTGAGGGATCCAATCTTTAAACTTTATTTGTATTTTATTTGCTTTTGATGTTTTAATTACACTGAACTGTTTATGGCTCTCTTGTATAATAGTTACCCATTAGCACCTCCTGGGATACTGGCTTCCTGGCTTTTAGCTTGAAAGTTTCTAACATGTACTTTCTCTTTTCTTCTTCTTCTCTCTCTCTCTCTTTTTTCTTTCTTCATTTGGAGAAATTCTGAAAATTAGAAAAGGGAAAACTATTTTTTTAATATTCTAAAATTCACCTGAGAAAGTCATTCAACTGCTGAATCTCTTCAGTTTAGGAAAGCATCTTAGTCTTTATTTTAGTAGATGTTCTCTGAGGCTAAGTCAATGTGGTTTATTCTGAACAAATATATTTCAAGCATTTCTTCATTACTAGAACACTTTAAAAATTTAAACTTCATGCAGTGACAACAAATTACATACTTTATTTTTAATAAGCATTCTTCAAAGATATTGCCTAGAATTCATTATCCACTTTTATTTAAAACATATTTTTTACCCTTTGTCCTAAATGTATTGTCTTCTCAGGCAAATGTCTTAGATACATGTCACTTGGCAAACATAATGTTAACACTGAAAAAGTTCCTTATTTTATGAATTTATTTTCCTTTCAAATTCTTTTCTTTTTGTATTCTGACACAAAAGACTAAACAATGACATAAAATAATATATTACTCCCTGATGAATTACCCATTATCTGTTAGACATTCATCAAGTGATATTAAGCATTTAAAAATGCAAAAAGCACAGCTAGTTAGTGATAAAAGCCTTCATATAATAAGTAGAATGAATATAATGACTTTAAAAAAGCTTGTCTCCACAAAGAAAAAGAGGAATGTCTTTGGGAAAATATAAAAGATTGAAAGAAGTTTAACTACCTTCTTTATTTTTCCAACCATCCTGTTGTGAAGAGAGTATTGGTTAAAATAAAATCCAATTTGATTGTACTGGGATACTGATATATCAAAGGGTCATCTTCTAGACACTGATAATCTCCTTAGTACAGAAAGCCTGGGTTGGGAAAATATTGGTATTTGAAGTGAGTATTTTTCAGCTACAATCTTAAAGTTTAAGAATAATAACACTAAGTTTGTATACTAAGCCAGAATGAGAAAACAGGCAATGATGTATTATAGAATTCTACACTTGAAACATATAATTTTATTAACCAATGTCACCCCAATACATTTAATATTTAAAAAGTAATTGGTTGATAGAAAAAAAATAAAGGGGGTAATATTTTTATTTTGAAGATGTTCTTTAAAAATGGAATTGGGTATTCCATTTTCTTTTCCTTTCTTTTTTTTCAGGGTGGTCTTTGAGCCATCCCAGGTCAGCCCTTCTATTGGTAGTGTGACATTTCACAATAATGTGCCATGGTCAGGTTTATTTATGGGTATATTTCACTCAGGTGCTCAAAATTAAATGTAAATATTCTAGTTTCTTATGATTTCCTCCTTAAAAATGAATATTCATAATCAAAGAAACAAACAAACAATTTATATAGTTTTAGATAGCTTGGGACAATCCTGCATTTATTCTATAATATATATAAACAATCTGGTGGAGCCCAGGCTTGGATAGAGTTTAAAGTTAGATTTTAGAATCTTATACATTGAAAGTAAAGAGAGAAAGATTTACCATGTTAACACTAATCAAAACACAAACAAACAAAGAAAACAACAACAACAACAAAAAACACACAAAAAAACCCAAAATTGAAGTAATTATTAATTTAAGGTGAAGCAGACTTCAGAAGAAGGAAAATTATCATAGAGAGGGACACTACATAAAGGGAACATAACAAACAAATGTGTATGCATCTAACAACAGAGCATCAAATACATTAGGCGAAAACTGGTAGAACTAAAAGAAGAAATAATAAACAGATCCATTATTATAGTTTGAGACTTCAGCACTCCTCCTCTCAATAATTGATAGCTCAATAGGTAGAAAATCAATAAGGCTATAGTTAAACTGGATGGCACTATTAACTTGGTCTAACTGAACTTTATAGACTTATCCATCCAACAACAGCAGAATACACGTTCTTTTTAAGCTTGCATGCGATATTCATCAAAATAGACCATAAAAGAACGCAATTTTATAATGTGTTCTTAGACCTCAGTGGAATAAAATTAGAGATAAATAATATAAATATAGATGAAAAATCTCCAATATTTGAAAACTTAAAAATAGACTTCTAAATAACTCATAGATCAGTGAAGAAGTCTCAAAATATTAAAAAAAAATACACTTTGAACTAAAAGAAAATGAAATACAACTTGTCAAAATTTGTGGGATGCAGTGAAAACAGTGCTTTGAAAGACATTGTAGCATTAAATTTATATAGGAGAAAAAAAATAAGTATTTTAAATCAGTTACCTAATTTTCCATCTTAGAAAACGAGAAAAAAGTCAAGTTAATCAGAGAGCAAACACAAGAAAGAAATAATAATAGGCATAGGGAATTATAAAATGAAGACAGGAATACAGCAGAGAAAATCAATGAAATCAAAAGCTGTTTCTTTGCAAATATCAATAAAATCCTAGCTAGTCTAGCCAACAAAAATAAAAAAGTCGTGAATTATCAATATCATAACCATAAGAGGAGTCACCATTATTAATTTCAAGAACATTAAATAATAAAGGAGTATTAGACATTTCTATGACCACAAATTTGATAACTTAGATGAAATAGAACAATTGCTTGGAAGATACAAAGTGCTGAACTCACACAAGGAGAAATAGATAACCTGTATAGCCTAATATCAATTAAATAATTTGAATCAATAATAACCTTCCCCAAAAGAAATAAGGGCCAATGATTTTTACTGTGAATTCTATTAAACCTTTAAGGAAAAAGTGGTAAACATTCTCCAATCTCTTTCAGAAAGCAGAAGCAGAAGAAATACTTTCTAACTTATTCCATGAGACCAATGTTATCATACTACCAAAATCAGGAAAAGGCATTACATGAAAGGAAGAGTAGTGATCAATATCTCTTATGAACATATGTACAAATATCCTTAACAAAAAAATAGTATCTCTAATGCAAGCATTTAGAAAAGTTATTATACAGCTCAACCAAGTGGGAATTTGTCCAGGTATTCAATGCTGGTTCAACATTCAAAAATCAATTAATGTAACTCACCGCACAAAAAGTCTAAAGAAAAATAGACATATAAGCTTATCAATTATGTCAAACAGATAAAACATTTGACATAATTGAATATTCATTTATTTATGAAAGCTCTCAATGAAGTAAGCATAGAGAGTAATTTTTTTTTTTTTTTCAATTTGATAAAGAACATGTGCAGGAAGCCTTTAGCTAACATCATACTTAATGTCGAGAAACTGAATGCTTTCCCCCTTTGACTGGGGATGGGATGGGAGTTTGACATTTTTTCCACACTTTTTCTGTAAATGGCAGGATAGTAAATATTTCAGTCTTTGTGGGCCCTGTGGTCTCTGTCACAAATATCAACTCTACCACTGTAGCTCAAAATTAGCTACAGACAGTAGTTAAATGAATGACTATGACTGTGTTCCAATAAAACTTTATTTATCAAAGCAGGCAGCGGTCCGTGAGTTCTAGTGTACAGTTACTTCTTTCAAATGATTATTCTCATGTTTGTACTATTTCACTGTGGATTAGGACCAGTTTGCAGACAGTCAGTGGTTTCACATAGAATGATAATATTCTAGAATAACCTCAGGAGCACAGCCACCAATTAGAAACATTTTGATGTTCCAAAGTAAAGTCCACAGATTTCCAAAATTCCCCTATGATTGGCCAGATAGTCATAGTGCTGTCTAAATTATAGGAAGTTATGTACATGGGACATGCCTGGATCTTCTAGAGTGAAATAACCCTCTCCATACTTATTCAGTATTGAAGATCTGCTCCAGCAAACTTTGGCTTCTTCCCTCCCTCCTTCTTTCCCTCCCCCCTCCCTTTTTCTTTTTCTCTCTTCATATATTGTTTACAAATTATAAACAATATATAATGTTGAATTTCAGACAATTTTTTCATTGCAATCTAGTAATTGTGAAACAAACGGAACTGATGAATCAGATGCATTGTAATGATGGATTGCTGTTGACATATTTATTTGGTGACTTAATCACTAGCAGAGGAGTCTTGGAAATCACAACATAACAACAATGACAGATCTTGGAGACTCATTTACTAAATTTACAATATGGTTTGGATATTATCTGAAGTATTTTAAAGGCACGTAAAAGGAAAGAACAATTAACTTGTAAATACTGAGAAAACAATGAACACATGCTCTGAATTTTGAGACTCAAGATGATCTAATATGGTATTTTCTTATCTCTAAGAAGAAATTCTGAAATAAGATATTCAGGCAGCCAGTGAAAAAAGCTCTCCATTCATCATCTCACATTGTGTTTGCTCATGCAGACAGCTAAGAAAATAGATGTAAATATGTGAATAAATTTGTTCTACATGAGTGAATATGTGTGGTTATTTGGAGCCCATAAATGCCTAATTCACTAAGCTATGTAAATTGTAAACTTTCAATATTGAAATTTCCTTTAGGTAATTTACCCTTTGGATAAACGTGCCTCTTGTTCTCCATTAGGGAAGACAATGTGAGGAAAGGAGCTGTTAGAAGTAGAAATCTAATGGATGTCTTACAATATAGGCCTTTGTTTGGGGTCTCAATCTGATGAGTGTGCTGGTGAAGAGATGAAAAAGCATTACTGCCTCATTCCTGCACTGACAGTATTAGTGACTGCTCAGAGGAGCAGGCCAGTGTCATCATGAGGAAGTGGAACGAATGTGAGGGCCTGAATGAAAGGACAAGGTCTGACATTTCAGTTCGCGAACTTTGTTGCAATGGTGTCGATGTTGCTAACCGTTTTTTGATGTCAGAGGGATTATTCATTAGGAATTTGTACCAACTGGACAAACAGGTAACCAAGTTTATTAATTGGAAGTGCTGAAAAGGCTGCGTGAAAAAGTTGGACGACCTGAATTTTTCGCCAACAATTCATGGCTCTTGCATCAGGACAATGCACCAGCTCACAGGCCACTGTCTGTGAGGGAGTTTTTAGCCAGTAAACAAATCACTGTATTGGAACACACTCCCTACTCACCTGATCTGGCCCCCGATGACTTCTTTCTTTACGCGAAAATCAAAGAAGTATTGAAATGAAGACATTTCGATGACATTCAGGACATCAAGTGTAATATGGGGGCAGGTCTGATGGCCATTCCAGGAAAAGTGTTCCAAAATTACTTTGAAGGGTGGACTAGGCGTTGGCATTGGTGCATAGCTTCCCAAGAGGAGTACTTCGAAGGTGACCATAGTGAAATTTAGCAATGAGGTGTGTAGCACTTTTTCTAGGATGAGCTCGTGAACTTAGTTGTCAGACTTCATATGTGACATAGAATTGAATTGAATATAATGCTATCAAAAATATATCAGTATTTTTCTTGTTAGTGATAAAGAAAATTAATTGTCCTTTACTTTTATTACATAATTACATGTCTCAGTTTGTTGAGAACTTTTGTAAAATATTGCCCTTTCTTTATATTCACACATATATACACATACATACTAGGCTGGGCAGAATAGAACATTGCAAAATTTAGTCAAGTCCAATTTGGTGGTAACAACACAAAAGCAAGAAGATATAGGAAAGGGACACAGGTAAAAGGAATAAAAAGAGGCAGCATACTTGTGAAAATTATGAAGGCAGAATACCAGTAACAGTTTGTAGGTAGATGAGAGGGAATATGAAAGTTAAAACATATGATGGAATAATGTTAACTGGAGTCTTTAAATGATCATAAGTGCTAATATCGTTATGGAAACACATTTTGAAATGAGAAGACAAATATGTAGGCTTTAAATGTTTGTAGAATCTATAAATGACTGGTCTTCAGAGAGCAGAAGAATATTAAGGAAAACATTATTAATTATAAGTGGTTCATGAGTTTACATCTTTATTTTACTTGAATAAAGACACAATGTAATTTTATAGTTGCTATTTTAAAGTATGAAATGATACATTACTCAGGAAGAGTATTGGTCAGGAAACACAACGTAACATTTAAATTAATTTGTTGTAGTTCCAGTATTTATTCTGTCCATTTTCAATACTCATATCCTGCCAATGTAATCAGCATCTTTTCTATCTTTCTCACAGCTCAAATAGGGTACAAACATAAATTTTCTTTTAGAACCTAGTGCTGTTCAAAAAAGATTTGTTCCATATAAAATAATCTTCTCTTTAGGATGGAACAAAAAGATTGATTTGTTTTTCCTTCTCCTTTTTATCTTTTGAACTTAAGTCATGTGAACAGAAGACTGTAATTTACTATTCTTGTAGAGACGTGAAGACAAGAGCATGGGAAATTAATAGTGATTCTGATTTTATTATGTCAGAGAAAATAACCGTTTGCCTAGGATATAAACTAATAGAACCTAATTTAGAGAAGGTTGGTGTTGGCCCTGACAGCTGCAAAAATCACCTGTGGAAAAAAATTATTTCTGGGGTCACAATCAGTTTCTCTGATATTCAGAAAAAAACTGGCCAAGGTTAGGCAACCATGCTTTATGGTTAATGGATTATATAAATCATGTTTTTTTAATTTTCTGTATTTAATGATGATTTGACTTCTTAGAGCCTTGCTTGTCAACCTGTGAGAAGCTGGCGAGCCCATCCCCAGGGTTAGTTAGTACCTAGAGATAGGAAACAACTTGCCTGATAGCATTTCTTTTGGATGCAAACCAAACAGTTCAAAGCCGTGTACCCAACAGCCTCTTTTTCTAACTCACACATCAAGACTGTATTACTTCTGCCCTAAATCACACCAGAGCCGAATACTGGACAATTAGAGACCAACTTATACAGCCCAGAGCAAACCATAAAATCTCAAACTATCCAGTTCTAAATTGTTCAGACTTGCCTACCTTGTCTCACTTTTGTGTGTGTGTTTGTGTGTGCGTGTGTGAAGAAATCACAATAAATACTCTGTGCTGTGCTTTTTCCTTCATTCCTTCTGCCACCTGAAGAACTCCTACTTCCCCCCATGTGGTCCTGCATTGTGTAGCATGCCTCTTTCTCTGAGAATTTTAAGTAATAAACTCTTCTTCCAAAGGCAGTTGTCTCCATGTCTGTCACCTTACCATATACGATAAAAACAAATCCCAAGTACATTTTAATACATGTATCGATTAATTGTTCTCTAGAAATGACATCTGTTTGATATAAGAAGTTCAGAATAAAAATGTTGCTACTAGGACTCTTTTGACGCTCTCCTTGACAATTGCCCTGGGACAGGACTCTCTTGGCTGTATATTTACAGTGAAAATAGCAAGCAGTGAATTAAAAAATGAGAACTTCTTTAATCCCGATATGGAAATATGCTTGGAAAATACGGCAGCATCAGTTCTCTAAATTTTGGGGTCATACATGTATTTCATATTACTTTTGATAGTTAAAATTTAAAGCAATATCTGGCAAACATTAAATCAGTAAAGTTCAGGGATATTTATTTTTGCAAAGAACATAGATTCTGCCAATTAGAGAGTGCACTATTATTACAATTTAACAAGCACAATTGATTGCTAGAAAATATTTCTTGCCAATTCATATAACATCCCTGGGACTTGCCTTTTTATATTTTTCTAATCTATAATGAATCAATAAAAGTTGATTTTACCAAGCAGGCAACATTCTTCAAGATGTCAGGGAAGTAAAAAATCATATAAATTGCCTACTAAGTGAAAAAGCCAATTTGCAAGGCTACATACTCTGATTCCAACTATATGACATTCTGAAAATAAGGCAAATCTGTGGAGACAGTAAAAAGGTAATAATATCTTTGTGAAGTGGAGCCCAAAAGAAGGGAAATGAATGCACAACTATGATGAGGGATACACATCTCTGAATGAAAAACCATTAAGGGAATCATAGTGGCTGAGTTGATCTTGGTACCACTTAAGTTTTTTCTTATATGTGCTTTTGGTTGGAGAAATTATTTTAAATACCGTGAGCCCATCATACACATTAGTAAACTAATATTTGTAAAACCTAATCCCCCATCTTGGTTTGAAAAGATGAGGCCACCAGATCCATGTTCCATTTGTGTTGTTTTCTACCAAGTCTTGTAGGAAGTAGATACTTGCTTTGCTGTGTCACGTTTTGAGCCTACTGCCCGTCCTCACTGCCTTCTAAACTGGCATGAATTCATCATTGACTCATGTTTTAAGATCCTGTTGACTTGCAACCTAGATATTCTTGAAACACAAGCATCAACTAGCTGACATCTCTTTTTTAATGATGCTGCTTTATAAATTTCAATTTTACTGCTCACCTGCCATGTAGCATTTTATATCCACATTTAATATTACTACATTTGACATTAACTGTAACTTTGTAGAGTAAATCTTCTTATCCTATATTATTTATTGACTAATGGTCAATATATAATACTCTGGTGATTTCATTAGTGTTATGCTTTTTAAATAAAACAAACTAATATAAAGAATGATAAACAAAAATACAAAAATATTACAGATTCTTGTAACCAAAATTATTTTCTAATACATATGGAGTATTAAAGTAATTCCTTTCCCCAAGTGAATACTAATTTATTGTTATGACTTGTATGTCGTTTTTATTAAAGTACTGTGTTGCATCATGATAATTAAGCAAGCATTTATTGTATAAGTGTCTTTTAGTTTTTATCATGGTAGAAAATGTGACATTGACAATAGGACAGTAGTACCATGATATTTAAAGATGAAATGAAGTGTGAACACAAATCACTGGGTAGCCTAAATTATCCTTATAATAACTTTGCAAAGAGAAATTAATGGAATATTCTGTAATGCTTAATTTTTTCTTCCTGTGAAATGATGCTTGGCAAAGTCAATGTTCTTTCTTCTTCACAACAGCCAACATCATAAATGTCCATGTTTAATATCCATGTACAATATAAAGACTCAGTTTAGTCTGTTTTAATTATAGTTGGGCACTTAAGTTTTTTAATGAGAAAGAAAGGACAAATGAATGGAAAGAGATTCTAAATTGAAAGGTGCTGCAATAGTGTTTTCATTTATAAAGTAATATGAACAAGAAATTACCCATTCAGTTTGATTTATTTTCAGGGAGGCAAGAGATGCATCAGAGACACTAAAATTTAAATTCCCCAGCCAAAGACTAGTAAAGAAAATTGAAAGAATTTCAGATAGGAGATACATATATAAGCTGGAGATAAAAAGGGAACATCAAGAAAGAAGGGAGTATGTGCAAGATGATAAGGGTCATTTCAGGAAAAAAGCAAAAGTCAACAGCACCTTTTAAATATTGTTGAGGCTATTGTTTGTTCTGAGCTTCTTAGTGAAAAATATCTACCTTCATTAACAGTATCTCAGTTCTTTGTTCCTTTGCCCATGACTAATAATTCAATATTAGTTTTTGCTTGAAAGCCAGCAAACTTATCCACAATGAAATATCATAATCATTTTAGATGTTTGCATTTATCATAGAATGTAAATTATCAACATCACCATAACGTTTTGTATGATCTGTAATGAGGGTTTTTGTTTAAAGTGGGATAAGTTGCTTTGATCAAAATATGTTGAGAAAAGCCTGTCAGCTTCAAAAGGAGACCTCTGTCTTCAGTATAACCATATTTATTTTCCCATCATTCAGATTTCACTGTACATCATGATTATGTGGATCTTATCAATAAAATGATGATGGAAAGTTGGACCCCTGTGTAGACCAAGTGGGATGGCTAAAGTTACAGAACTCTGCCATATTCTGCATTACAAATATTTAATCCTGCTCCAACCTATATGAATGCCCTTCCCCACCCCTCAAGCTGTCCATGGCAGTTAGACTATGGTCCTTCACCATGATCTTAAGAAATGCTTCTGCTTCTCTCCCGTGTTAGAGCTTCTTTTCTAGGTACTGTGTACGTCCATTCCTTTATTTAGTCCCTTGGCTTAATGCTGCATATTCTCCAGTTGGGCTCTGTTGAAAGGTACATGGACGATTTATTTTGTTCATTTGGCTTTTAATCTTGGCATGTCTATCAATCTCTTTATTGTCATTTTGTGTAATTAGTGGTTTTACTGAGTATAGAATTCAAGTTTGGAGATAATCTTTTCTTCACAAGTTTTAAGGCATTTAAGCTTCAAGGTTATCTGTAAAGAAATTGTCAGTTATGTTTCCATGACGTTTTATTTCTTCTTAATCTCTATAATTTCATTGAATCTTCTCTATAGGTTCTATATAAGATGTTCTCTTTGTATAGAATTCTGAATTTTCACAGTAATACAAATCAGTATGTGTGTAATATTATCCATCGTGTTGGGTAATTAACAGGACATTTAAATCTGGAAATTCATAGCTTTCAGTCTTGGCATTTTTATTTTTAATTATGTCATTGATGATTTTGCTCTCTCTGTTTTATTCTTCTTCTATTTCTAGGGCTTGTTTTTTTTAAAGACTGGATCTCTACCAGGTACTCTATTTTTTTTTTTTTAATCACTTTTCTCATTTTCAGGAGTATATTATTGCTCTATTTTATGGGAGCTACCTTTTTTCTCAATTTTTGAAATGGATTTATTATTTCAATTTCTGTTTACAGTTTCTTTAAATTTATTTGAGTTTTCTTTGTTCTCTGAATTTTTTTAAACGTCTGATTTTTTTTTCTTGAATAAAAATATATTCCCTTATTGCCTCAAGGATATTAATGTTAACATTAAGCTTTTATTTTCCCTGAAATAAATCACTGTTTCCTTCAAGTTGAATTTGGCCATTTTGTTTGCTTGTTTTCTTGTCCTTTATTTTTCCTTTATGCTTGTTTTCCTGGATTGGCTGTTCAGGTAGTAAAAAAAACAAAAACAAAAAACCTAAATGGAAGCTCTGTGCATTTAATGTGTGGAGAGTTGCTGCTTTGATGTACACTGTAGGCTTTGAAATTCACTGGATTAACATCTTTATTTATTTTTCTTTAGGGTTTCCCCCATGCCCAACCTCTGCCTGTTTTCAATTAATAATATTAAAAAAATTAATTACAGTAGACATACAATATTGTTAGTTTCAGCTGTACAATATAGTGATTAGACATTTATATAACGTATGAAGTGATCACCCTGATAAATCTGACACTGTACATAGTTATCACAATATTATTCACTATATTCTCCATGCTATGTTATATCCCCATGACTACATTGTAACTACCAATCTGTACTTCTTAATTCCTTCCCCCTTTCACCCATCTTCCCAAATCCCCTCCAACTGGCAACCATCAACATCTCTGTATCTATGAGTTCCTGGGTTTTTTTGTTCAATTATTGTGTTTCTTGGATTCCATATATAAGTGAAATAAGATGGTATTTGTCTTTCTTTGTCTGACTTATTTTACTTAGTAGAATGCTCTCTAGGTCCATCCATTTTGTTGCAGATGGGAAGATTTCATTCTTTTTCATGGTTGAGTAATATTCCATTGCATGCATATATATATATACCACTTCATCTGTTGAGGGTCACTTAGGTTACTTCCATATCTTGGCTATTATAAATAATGTTGCGGTGAACATATGGATCATATGTCTTTTCACATTAGAGTTTTGGATTGCTTTGGCTAAATACCAAGAAGTGGAATTAGTGGGTCCTTCTTGTCTCCTGTTTTAAAGCCTATTTTTCCTGACATAAGTATTGCTACTCCAGGTGTGTTTTTTTTCTTTTTCATGAAACATCTTTTTCCATTTCTTTACTTTTGGTCTGTGTATGTCTTTTTATCTGAAATATGTCTCTTGTAGGCAGCATATGTAAGGGTCTTGTTTTCTCCGTTCAGTCACAGTATCTTTTGATTGGAACATTTAATCCATTTACATTTAAAGTAATTATGGATATATATGTGGTTATTGCCATTCTATTCATATTTTTGATCTTTTAAAAATTATTATTATTCTTAAAGAAGTGCCTCTACCATGTCTTATAATACTAGTTTCTTATTGATGAACTCCTTTAGCTTTTTATCTGACCTTCGATTCTAAATGATAGCTTTGCTGAGTAGAGTAATCTTGGTTGTAGGTCCTTGCTTTTCATCACTTTGAATATTTTGTGCCAATCCTTTCTGGACTGCAAAGTTTCTGTTGAGAAATCAGCTGACAGTTTTATGGGAGCTCCCTTGTAGGTAACTAAGTGCTTTTCTCTTGCTGCTTTTAAGATTATCTTTTTGTCTTTAGCCTTTGGCATTTTAATTATAATATGTCTTGGTGTGGGCCTGTTTGCATTCTTTTTGTTTGGGACTCTGCTCTTCCTGAGCTTGTATATCTATTTCTTTGCCAGGTTCAGGAAGTTTTCTGTCATTATTTCTTCAAACAGGTTTTCAATTCCTTGCTCTCTTCTCTTTCCGGTACCCCTATGATGCAAATGTTAGTATGTTTGATATTGTCCCAAAGACCCTTTAAAGTATCATTATTTTTTGGATTCCTCTTTCTTTTTACCATTTTGATTAGGTGTTTTCTGCTACATTATCTTCCAAATCATTGATACCATCCTCTGTTTCATCTAATCTACTGTTGATACTCTCTAAAGGATTCTTCATTGCAGTTATTGTATTCCTTGTTTCTGACTGGTTCATTTTTATGTGTTCTATCACCACTTTCATGTTTTCTATCTCTTTGTTCATGTTCTCCCTGAGATCATTGAGAATCCTTATAACCCATGTTTTGAATTCTGCATCTGGTACATTGCTTGTCGCCATTTTGTTTGTTGTCTCCATTTAGTTCTTTTTCTGGAATTTCATTTGGCACATTAATTCTGTTCTTTCATTTGACACATCTTTCTTTATCTCCTCATTTTGGCTGCCTCCCTATTTTTGTTTCTATGTATTAGGTAGAATTGCTATGTCTCTCAGTCTTGGTAGAGTGTCCTTATGTAATAAGTGTCCTGTGGGGCCCAGGGGTGCAGTGTCCCTGGTCACTTGAGCTGGGTGCTCATGGTGTGTTCCTTGTGTGGGTTATATGTGTCTGCTGTTGTAGTTGAGCCTCGATTGCTGTTTGCATGCCAATTGTAGGGATTGATCCTCATGCTGATTGGTTGTGAGGACTGGCTATGACTACAGTAGAGGAGCTGTTGTGCAGGGGCTGGATTTTCTTTAGTGTGGCTCTGGTGCCTGTTGAGTCTGCCCTTTACATGTGTCATTTATGTGTATGGGTGGCTGGTGCTCTGGTGTGGTCTGAAGCAAATCACAGAGTGTGTTTGTTCTGGGGCCTCTTGAGAGTGATTCTGGTGCAGGTCAAGACAGCCACTGCCTGTGCCCAGCCCAGGGTCACTTTGCATGAATTGCAAAGTGATGTGCAGATGGTTGCCACTTATGCTGTGCTTGGAAGTTCCTGGGAGTGTCTAAGCTGTGAGCTGAGGTCTGCTTCCACTAGTACTAGGTGTAGGGCTGCTTAGCAAGAGGTATGTGGCACGCAGAGGTTAGATGGAGCTTGTTTGTGGTTTTGAACCTTTGATATATTTTTAGGAAAGTCTGAAGCATGAGCCAAGACAAGCCATTTGTATGGAAATGACACTGGAAAGGGCTTGGGCTGCCCTGGGTAAGTTAGGTGGGTCAGGGTCTCAAGGAATCATGAGGGTGGGGTAAACAGTTTTAGCCAGATTGACAGAGAGTCAGACATGGTGGCCACCTGTGCATGCAAGCTGGGTAGGGAGAACAGTGTCCTCTGCCAGCATTTCTTTCTGGGAGAAAGCTGTCCCTCCAGCCCTTGCCCTGAAGCCAAACTATTTGGTTCCTCCCTGTACGTCCCTGGTGCCTTTTGAGTTGCTACCCTAGTGCTATAGTTCAGAGTAAGTCCATCAGCGACTAATTCCATGCACAAGCCCTTGAAGGGGAACATCTGGACTCCAGCAGCCCTCCATTTCATTCAACTACAATCTCTGCTATTTTTCATAGCCAGAATTTATGGAGACTTCTGTCCCTGGCACTGGAACCCTGGGGGAGGGAGGCTGGTGTGGGGTTGGGACCTGTCACTCTTCAAGTGAGGAGCTCCACAGTCGAGCTATCCCTCCCGGTTGTTTTTTTTTATAATTTCACGTGGATATTGGACCAGCCCGTTCTGCATCTCCACCCCTTCTACCAGCTTTGACATGGCTTATTCTCTATATCCTTAGTTATAGGACTTCTGTTCGGCCAAACTTCAGGCAGTTCTCAATGATTATTGATTGTTGTTTTGTAGTTTAGTTGTAATTTTGATGTGGTCATGGGAGCAGACCAGCACAGTGTTTACCTACTCCATCTTGATCAGAAGCCTTGAAGAGTAAATGTTGACCTGCTAGTATTCCTTAAGTCTAGTTGTACAAGGAAACTGGAGTCCTAGCAATTCACTATACATATATGCATATGTACTATAGAACAGTAGATAGTATGTATGTATACAGAGCTTGGATTTGAATATAGACAGTCTGATGCCTTTCTTAACATTCATGCCACTGATGAGGAACTTGATTTAATTTTTTTTTTCATGCTAAAACCAAAGAAGGAGAGAAATAGATGATTGAAGTTTAATCTCTATGTGGAGAGAAAATCTATTTGGATCAGTTACTTTGATCTGTAAGTAGTAACTGAGTATAGCAGGTGGCAGACACTATTGGTTCAGCATGTAAGCTCCTCAATTAAATCATCATTAATAGATATATGATGTTGGATTATATTTTTCCACCTCCCTTGTGAGGATTGCATTGTTTAGTATAGGTAAAGCACTTCGGACAGTACCTGGTACATAACAAATGGTCATGTGTCAGCCATTATCATTAAATATTGCTCAGAATATTAATTTTAAGAATGTGAGAATTGGCGCAAAACTTTTCATACCTCACAAGCAAACAAGTACACTAGACTTCACAATTGAAAGAGACTTTTTCTCTCAAGTTGTGAAAGATTAACATTTCTCATTTAAGATGGGCACAATCTGAAACCTATAAAGTGAAGTTCTTAAAAATGTGGCTCCTTTATTATTAGATTGGTGCAAAAGTAATTGCGGCTTTTGCATATGTTTTTAACCTTTTAAACAGCAGTTACTTTTGCACCAACCGAATAGAAAGGAAGGAAAGATACTGGCAGTCTTTAGGACATGAAATAGGAAGTACTTCTAGGTGGTGAAACAGTGTCATCTAGTGAGAGCTTTAGGTGAGAAAATTCCCTAAACTAAGTTAACCTGCCTAAACACTTCTATTTATAGGATTCAAATTCCTAGAATTAAAAAAGAAGCTACTATCACTTAAGTGATAAATGAGAGTGGATGTTTTAGACGAGTTCATTATAATGAAAAAGACACAAAGTTTCAGAAAGTCAAGATAGACCTTACTTGATACCATAAGTGACATATTAAGTAGTTCTCATCACAATTTTGGAAATTCTATATTTAAAGGTTTATTCCTGTGTATTTTGACAGTGTAGGGTGGTGGGTTTATTACTAATTAATTAATTAATTAATTCTTTGGTTTGTCTTTGACTTTCTTCTGAGGATACAGATAATTGTTGGGAAAGCTAAATAATGAATCTGCTATTAGTTTCAGTTCACTTGGTCAAGTGTTGGTTGGCAGCTATTGGAAAGCACCACCCTGTGGAATGTTACAAAATAGAGAAATCTGATAGTGGGCAGAAGTGGCATCCATTATGGAAGTGTTGGCAGGTTTTACAAACGGATGCTGAAAATGTAAAATGGGACTATCAGAACTTGACTTTTCCTGTTCAAATATATCCTTAGTGACTGAGGTTGCCTCCATCCTCAGGTTAAGCATATATGCCTTTTAGAAACCGTGTTTGATTTTTGACAGTATTCCCTGAAATTCCCCTCCCCGCCTTTATGAATGTCAATACTTCCACAGAATACTTTGAAACAGAACAATGAAATAGAGAATTCCTTGGAATTTTGAAAACTATTTAGGGTAGATTTGTCACACTATGTTTAGACATCTACTAGATAGAGAACTCGTAATAAGTGAGCAGGTGAAGGGCCCATTGTTGGCGCTCAGTATAGTGGTGACATTAAGAAACAAGCAGCTTCTTTTTGTCAGAATTACATTTCTACCATATGCTAACAATTACATGGCATTCCTTTTGTGTTAAGTTCCAGAGACAATCCCACATGAAGCACAGTCTTTGAGATATTAGCATGTTTCACTGTTGTTATTGTTATATTGTCTTTTGTGTGAGGTGACTCAGATCACATTATGAGCCCTCTTCTTAGTCTAGACTAGAATCTCAAACGTTCATTAAATATCAGGACATTGCTGTAACTGAATAAAATAAGCCCAAACGTTTAAAAATCTTTCGTTCCAAAAGTAAATAAAATGATCACCAAAGCTTGAAATACTACACCAGTTAATGAATAATTCAATTGAGCTTATTAATGAAGTCACTTAATAGTGTGTTACTTAGACTTAATACAATTGGGTTTTAAATGAGTTTAAGAATTGCATATTAAAGATTTATTAAGGTTATTGGCCTTCTAATCTGGATCTTTAGATAAAATTGAATGTTGTAAATTTCAGTTTGTAGTTGGAAAGCTTTAGGTGGTTGTAATTTTTCAATTTAGAATTAATTAACAGCATTAGATATTCATGGACATTTGTATATAATTTGCAATTTCAGTGCAATTAAATTTTCTCCCAACACTGACATATTTTCTTATTCTCCATAATAACAATTTAATTTTTATGTGATTACAGCATCAATTTAAAAAATAAACCCCATAGGGGAGCATTATCAGCATAATCTGCTTAAGAGATTCCCACTATGCCTTTTGCCCCTGTTGATCGGGGTCACCACAATAAACTCAAGACTCTCAGTCTTTCATTTCATCAGAACACTAATCAACTTGCAGTTCTGTGTGTGCTGTAACCCAACCCCAATTTTCTAATGCTTTCACTGTACACTATGAAACTCAATCCCTTCATCAACACACTCCCTTTATCCACTCACATCTTCCCTGAAAGTTCTCCCTTTTTTGTTAGAACTGGTCTGCTCTGGAGTGCAGTTCTGCCTCTAAGCTCACTCACATGGTTCTATCACCTGACACATCATTAGACCTGGAAGTGTGGTAGGTATCTTCTGGCTTCACTTTGATGATTCCAGCCTTTGTTTTGCAATTCTCCTCTTGAAAACTATCCAAAGGTTTGAAGCTTTGGCCTCAGGTCTTTGCTGTCATAATCCTTGAGGCTTTTAATGTCCATAAAATGATCTAATACATTGGTTGTTCATTTCCTCTCCTTCAATGGCGTCCTCTCACTACCTCAGTCATGGTCATACCTAAATATCACCAATAACTGGACCTCCTCCAAAATGCAGGTGTCAAATTAGTTACTCTCTGTCTACCAATCTCTTCTTTCTCCAAATCATAATTTCTATTAACCAAACTCCGACAGTTATTAACTCAACCAGGAGCTTTTAATTTATTGGTCCTAACACTATTCTACTACATCTCCAGTTCCTCATGTCCTCAATTTCCCTCATTATTGAGATTAGATACTGTTGGCCATACATATTATCCCTCCATTTCCTGAACCCTTCTGTGAACCCTTAGTGTTTGTTGACTTTGTCTCTCTTTGTCATGTTAACCTGGCAGAATCCCAGCCATGTTTTCAGCCTAATCTACCCAGGCCATGCGTGCCAAACAATCTTACCAATTTTGTAATCAGAATATTCTTATACATGGTTATTATATTCCTTCCCTTTTTTCAGGCTTTCAGTAATTGATCCTGATTCAGTTGTTGGTCTTGCTGCCTATTTCACTCATGGAATAAAATAAATCAAACTAAAACAAACAACAACAAAAACACACACAAAAAACAAACAAAAAAACAAAACACCCTCATAGGAACAGAGAACAGATTGGTGGTTGCCAGAAGTGGGAGTGGAAGGTGGGGGTAGTGACTGAAGGCAGTCAAAAGGTACAAATTTCCAATTATAAGATAAGTAAGTTCTGAGGTTGTAATGTACAACATGATACTAAATCATTCTTTTTAGCATGAAAATACACAATAGATCTCAAAATAAATAAGAACACCTGCCTTTCTATTTAGCTACCCTGTTTCTTTGTTTCGTCTTTCAGAAAACTTAACAAAAAGGTTGTCTATATTTACTGTCAATTTCTACTATATAATTTTCTCTTATTTCAGTCTGTTTATGTTTTTATTCCCATCACTTCACTTAAATAGCTCTGGTCTGTCGCTGTTAACGTTTTCATCGTTCCTGCCTGATTGGCACCATATGGGTACAGTTGATCGCTCCTTTCATTTTCTTCCCTTGATACTCAGGATCCAACAATATTTTTCTTAATCAGATTAAAGCGATTATTTTTCTCTACTTCAGTGACTCCTTTTTGTGTTCCTACCCCTTAAACTATTTAATGCCCAGTCCATGGGCTGTTCTATTGTTTTTATGCACTCAGTAGATCATCTAATTCATTCTTAGTCCTTATGTACTGGAGGTCTTCAGGTGTGTATCGATTCCAGCCCTCTTCCCTGAATTCATCTGCCAATTCAACTTTTCCATTTGGATGTCTAATAGGCACTTCAACTTTAAAGTAACAAACCCATTCCCTTGTCCCTAATCTTTCTTTCCAGATCAATTATGTATCAGAAAATAGTTTTATTTTTCCTATTGCTTAAGCCCTAAACCTTAGATTTGTCTTTGACTCTCATAAGTCACATGAAGCAATCAACAAATATTTGATTTTCATTCAAGTTCTATGATGAATTCACCCAGTTCTTACCGCTTGCACTGCTGATTTACTAATCCAATTCACCATCCACGTTGAATTAATTTCCTATTGCTGCTGTAACAAATGCCATAAACCTATCAGCTTGAAACAACAAAAGTTTTCTATCTTACAGTTCAAAAGACCTGAGATCAAAGTGCTGGGAGGGCTACGTTCCTTAGAGGCTTTAAGGGAGAATCCTTTCCCAGCTTCTACAGCCTACCTATCTCCTTTGGCTTATGAATCCCCCTTCCAGCTTCAAAGTCAGCATCATAGCATCTTCAGTTCTCTTTCTTTCTGACCTCTGCTTTCAATGTCACATCATCTCTCACTCTGATGCTCCTGCCTACCTCCTATAAAGACACTTGTAATTACATTGAGCCCACCCAGATAATCCAGTAGAATATACTCATGTCAATATTCTTAAATTAACCGCTTTGCCAAAGTCCCTTTTCCTTGTAACATATACACAGATTACAGGGATTAGGACAGTGACATCTTGGGGGAGGGACATTATTCTAACACTACACACTTTGATCTGCAATACTGTAAAAATTTCTGATTCCCCTGACTCTACCATTTCTCTATTCCCCACACCAGAAGCCAGATTAATTCCTTTAAAATCTGTCAAAACTTCAATTTTTACAGCTAGCAAAATAATATCAAAAGGTATGAGATATCTTTAAACTAGTTCATAGACTCAGTGCAATTCTTTTTGAGTCCCACAGTTTGTTTTTTTCCATAAAATTTGAAGAGCTGATTATATAATTAATCAGTGTAAGAATCAAGAAATAGATTATATGCTTTCATGAAACAGAATAAGTTGAGTTAATACTATGTCAATGGACTTCAAGTTGTATTATAAAAGAGTAGTAATTAAGATATTATTAGGGTCCAGTCTATGGAGTAGATGGGTAGACTAATTGAGGACATTGAAAGTTTATAGACAGACTCATACATATATAGAAATCTGATGTGGTATTGTATATCAAAAGAAAAATGATGAACTTATTAGGTCTTTCTTGGATATTGGTTATGTATAATAAATAAATGTTTAACTCCTTTAAAACACACAAAAATTTCCACCAATTTAGAAGAAAATAGAAAAGAAATGTCTAATGAACTTGAATAGAGAGGTTCTGTTAAACGTGGAGTGCACACACACAATCCCGCAAACCTTAATGGAAAAGATTGATAAATTAAATCACAGAAATATTAAATAATTGTGTTTATGAGAGGAATCTATAAAGAATGGAAATATAAACCAGAAACAAGAAGACAAAATTTGCAACAGATTTAATCAATGAAGAAGTAGTATCTTGGATATATAATCCTATGCATCAATAAGAAAAAGACAAACACTTCTGCAGAAAAATAGTCAAATGACATAATAGACTTCCTATAGTAGAGGGATTGTAAATAGCAAATCAATGTATGAAAATATGCCTAATCTAATTAATAAACATAAATATACATATGAAACCACGATTTATACCAATTCCAACCCACTTGATTGAAAAATGAAATTTTATTGCATTATTTTTAATTAATACAATAACATTTAATGAATTAAAAAAATTTATTAAGTGAAAGTATTGGTGACAATGTGAAACAATGAGATGTTGCTCATACTGTTGATGAGGGTATAAATTGGTGAAATAATTTGGGAAAGAGGTATTCCTTAAGCAGTAAAGAGCAGATACACTCTGAATCAACAATTCCAATTTACCTCTTTAATATGACCTCTGAAGGCACATAGCCCTACCATCCCCAACACAGACTTTCTTTTCTTGTTACATTTCCTTTATCATTCTGACTGTCTTCAAGAATCAACCTAAAGGTTTCTTTTCTTCTTCAGAACGAGGAGAGAAAGAGATGGAGAAGACAACTACCCATCACCTTAGTTTATTGATAAAAGCAAAGCGAGACTAGAGGACAGATTTCTATTTTCACCACTGTATGCTTTGGAGTCATTCCCTTCAAATGCTTCATTTTATGATATAACTGCTTAGGAGTTTAATTTTTTTCCCTTGTGTTAACTAGATGGAAAATTTGAATATTGAGGTTTCATTTTTTCAAAATTACTTGCCTGATTTTGCAAGTCAATAATTTAGCCCTCTTTTGTTTTCGTTCTGGAACTCAGTCCATCTGTTGAAGGTATTTTTTTTTTTAATCTCAACTCTTGCTTTTTATTAGTAACCTCTATTTATTTTTATGACTTCCTGTGCCTTTGTCCTGCTCCAATATCTTCCCTTATCTCTTTGTAAATATTAAACATGCTTATTTTAAATTACTACTTATTGCTTATGTTAATTCTGCCTCATATACTCTAGCTCTCTTTCTCATTCAGCTATAGCACACCAAATAGTGGTTTTATTTTACTGGGAAGTCTCATTATTATGGAGCTATTTTTATGGCCGTTGATGATGTATAACACGGAGATGCTAGCTGTGCCCTGCATGATGATTTGGAGGTAGGGGGTTGAGGTAGGGATCAACTGTATACTAGAGAGAGCCTATAGGATTACATTGTGTACCTCTGCTATTATCTTTCATTAAAATCATCTCGCTCCAGGATGCAGACAAGGGGGGTTGGACAATAATCTGGGGGACAAGGAGATTCATCCAGGTTAGTCTGGGATGCTGCCTTTGTAGTAACTTAGGGCTCCTGACAGTGCTGGGTTGGCCACTACTTCTCTGTCTTTCTGTGGTGATGTGGTATCCAGGGAAATATGAAGGGGAAAAAAAAAAGACACATTAAAAAAAATTCTTCTTTTTATGCCCAGACTATTTAGTAATAACTTTAGGCTTATGTTTCCCTTTCCATAGATACCCCCAAACCAACTTACAGAGTTTTCTCATAGCTTTTATGTTAATGCGATACATCCTTTCACTTATTTTTGGTTTCTGCAATATGTCTAAGGCTGAATTGAGAAGAGGGAGCCAGCTCCCCAAGCCAGTTCTCATCTTTAGAGGAACATGAAGTACTCCAAAAAAAAAATAATCCTACACAGATATCTCAGAATGAAAATGCTGTCTATTCACTAATATCTTTTTGTAGCGATTGTTCTGTTTTGCAAATCTAAAAGGTGATATTCTGTAATTTTGCATTGCATCTTATTTTGAAGACCACAGTTCTTTCCCTCATTCTTTTTCCATTCTTCTGTTGTTTTTCTTTTTTTATGATTTGGGCTAGTGATGGTTGATTTTATGTAAACTTGGCTAAGCTATGATGCCAAGTTGTTTGTTCAAACACTAGTCTAGGTGTTGCCACGAGTGTGTTTTGTGGGTTGGCCGACATCTATAATCAGTTCACTTTAAGTAAGGAGCTTGTTCTTGAGCGTATGGATGGACCTTATCCAATCGGTTGACGCCTTAAGAGCAAAAATTGATTTTCCCTGGAGAAGGAATTCCGCCTCAAAACTCATAGCAGTCCTGCTTGTTCAGCCTGCCAGACTTCCCTACAGATTTATAGCTTAATAGCTGCCATGTATGTGTGAGATAATTCCTTAAAATAAATCTATACACACATGCACACGCACACACATACACACACACATGCATACACACCCATTATAAAGTTTTTTTATATATACATATATAAAATGATTTGTTTCTCTGGAGAACCCTGGCTGACACAGGAATATATACTATGGTAAAAGATTGGATTGTTTAATATGACTTAAAACTATAGTCATAAACTCTTTTTCTAATTGCTCAACTTTCCATTTAATATTTGTTGTGACTGTCTGAGAATAGAGTGATATAGAAATAAGTATGGGAATCAGTAGAGGATCACTAAACTTTTTCTTTTCATTATTTAAAGAACAGAAACATAAATATTAAAATATTAGTTTATTTTACATAAGAATAGACGTCATTGGGAAGAGGAGGTGGAGGCCAACTTTGAGATAACAGGTTAAATATTTGCTCAGTCTACATACAGTTTGACTTGATCGTCTACCGTTTTGCAGAAAATGCTCTTTCCCCTGAGATACAATGCAGCTGTTTTGTTCCATCACTTTAATGCCTTCTTCTCTGCATTTCTCAACATTCACAAAACTTTATTGTTTTCCTTGTCCTCCTTTCACACAGCACAATGTTATCATTATATTCTCTTGCATCTAACACCTCTTCCTTTCCCTCCTTTTATTTTCCATCATTTATGTGCCTTTTCCCACCTCTGGAATCTTTGCCTTTTATCTTTCTAATAACTCTTTCAGAGATTTAATGTTTCTAAAAATTCAAAGAATTTTTCTGTGTTGTGGTGGTTTCAGAATCATCTGTTTTTAGCTCTAGAACTATAAAAGTGATTGTATTTTATGAGAGGGAATATATCGGCACACTTTTTTAAAAAAGCAACAATTAAATCACTAATAAGGAAGAGGGTTAACAGCTAGCACAAAAAGAAAGTTTACAGGAGACTCAAAGTAGATCAATTAGCAATGGGCTAATGGTAAAATTACAAATTTAAAGAAGTGTGTATATATTTCACAAAAGATGATTCATTACTTGTACAAATGACATTAAAACACCAAGCCTTTCTATCTAGGAACGGAGGGCAATTGGTATTGAAAAAACAAGAAAGTATTGTATTTTTGAATTGGCAAATATGGAACTGCCTTTAGGGATTGAAAAATAATTCATGTATTTCTAAAATACAAGTGTTAATGTATTTCTCATCCTGCATATCTTTATTTTAAAATGCTTACAAGACTTAAAGCTTATAGTACGTGGAAAAATAAGTCCTATGAATTTTTGACAAGTGAAAATTATTTATATATTTTTAGATTGAAGTGATAAATTGTAACGATATTAAGCAAAGTATATACCAAAAAGCAGATGAGATCCAATTTAAAATATTCTAAACAGAGGTGTTTTTTATAGAAGAGAAGTTATGTGTGTGTGTGTGTGTGTGTGTGTGTGTGTGTGTGTGTTTCAAGGAATCCAGGGATAGTCATGATAAAATATACGATGATTTAATTGTGGGGAGAAATTCAAGTACATTTGGAAAAAGGGCTATCAGACCAAGTTGAAATATACTTGTGTGTATGTGTGTGTGTGTATGTGTGTGTATGTGTGTGGGGGGGTAGTGATTTTTGAAAAGACAGATTTTACTGGAATAATTCATGTGTCATAAGACATATTTCTTTCTGATAATACTTTATGCACACTAAAATCAGCATCTCATCACTGAATTTTCCTTAGTACAAAATGTGCCATTTTAATAACATGATACAATAAAATAGCTATTTAATTTCAGGGGCTTATGCATCTGATTTGATAGTACATTCTAAATTAAATAGATAGCAAAATTTTTCTTCTGTGCTTCCAATATTAAAAGAGGCCAAAACATTTGCATGTGAAATATATTAACTGTCATGAAATGCTTATCTTCACAGACAGTTTCAGCAGACAATATTTATTTAACCACGCAGTCAGAATTCAAAAGGAAATTTAGTAACAATTTTATTTGAGGACATGGTTAACTTGGTTCTGGAAAAAAAAACAAAAAACATTTGGGGACACTATTTCTGCCAAGGAGATTTAGAAAGCTCCGAGCTGCCAGTTATGCAAATTCATTCCAAATAACAACTCGGACGTCATTCAAGGACGCTATGTTTGTAGTGGTTTTCTTCTACTGTGACCATCGCTGTAACTGTGCATTTAAAAAGAGAAGTTATATTTCAACCCATTTAACATCAGGAAGTAACTAGGGAAAGTCAGGAGTGATTGTTTTGATGAGGACATTGAAATTGTTGTTGGTTTTGATGGAGAAACACCATTTTCCTCATGATAGACTTTATTTTTCTGGTTGCTGCGTTTCTCTTTCCATCCTGTTGGTTAGCAGCGCTGATGTATACTCTTGGTAATACCTTACTACTGTATGACAAGTGCAAGTATTGTAGATTTTTTGGCTTATAAACATCCAATAAAGAATGTGTATTTCTTTTCTCCAAATTAATTCAGAACCATATGAGACAGCTATTCAAGATTTAGATTGATAAGATCCAAACTTTGCCTTTATTATTAATTACACTGAGTGAAGAGCATGATTTTATGTATGTGTGAACTTGCTACTATTTTGCTCTGCTTTCAGCTTCGTAACCAACCTACTCAGGGGCACCGCTAGAAACATCACAGGATTTCCATGCGAGAGTAGCTCCATGCATCTTGTGGCATATAGAACCATGTTTACGGTTGGGAATAAAAGTGTCTTAATGCCACTTAAGACTTAAGAGCACTGTGACAGCTTTTATTTTTAAATGATTGCTCTTAAGCAAGCATGTTTTAATGACTAAATGCTAATTTCAGTTTCTTCATGGGAACAAAGAGAAATGAGCAATTTTGTCATGAATAATTTTGTATCATGACCGCTAATCCCCAGATAAATATATTTGTAGAGATTATGGAAGAAAAGGAAGTAGAATAGTAATGTATGAAGTATAACGCTTCTGTCAGATGGGCTTTGTTCTATCTTCCGTACTACAGGCCTTTATTAAGTCTGTGTTGGGTGCATGCTAATATAACTATCAGGAATCACATTACATTTTAAGAAGGTAGCTCATTTAAAAACTGCGAATAAATATGGAGATTCTGGAATGTGGTATTAATATTTTTTATACTGACATGCAATTAATGTGATCATCCCAAATGAATATATTATTTTTTAAAGTAACCTATTTTGGGACAGAACTTAATAAATACTGAATCTAATTTATATAGCATAATCATTATATGCTCATCCTATATTTTTTCATCAAATTACAAACTTGGTTAGCAAATTTTTCAAAGAGCAATGATTATAGAAAATAGATTTGCTCTTCATGGCTACACCATTTATTTTCTCAATGGGTTTCTGATAATAGTGAAGATTAATGAATAATAGCTCATGGGCCATCATTACTGCACAGGGAGGTACTGGTTTCATATGCTATTGTGTACATATTTGAATATTTTATGATTTATGAACAAGTCAGCCACTTAAAAAATTTTCCGTATGACCCAGCAATGCCACTCCTACGTATCTACCCAAAAAATCTGAAAACTTTTATCCATAAAGACACGTGTGCTCCAATGTTCATTGCAGCTTTATTTACAGTGGCCAAGACATGGAAACAACCAAAATGTCCTTCGATAGATGAATGGATAAAGAAGTTGTGGTATATATACACAATGGAATACTATTCTGCGGTAAGAAAAGATGAAATAGGACCATTTGTGACAACATGGATGGATCTTGAGAATATAATGCTAAGCAAAATAAGTCAGACAGAAAAAGCAGAGAACCATATGATTTCACTGATATGTGATTATATAAACCAAAAACGCCTTGTCTTTCTTAATAAATGCCATGTGTGCTCACAAATGTACACCCCATCATCAAGAAGTTTAGGATACCTTGTCACATATTTTCAATACTAATGACATTGAAAATTTCGCTAATGACATTGTTCTTAAAAGTTTACTCATTCTATTATAACTAAAAATACTGAATGCAATCTAAATATGTCACCATAGGAAATTATATAAAGCTTAATTAAAGCAAAGAGATTAGCATTATATACTATTTAGATAGGGAGTTTGAGAATAAAACACACCCTCTTCATGGCAGAGGTTTTGGTCTAACATATGTGGCAGAGCACACACTGGTTGAAACAGACATGAAGATAAAATACTGTTTCTCTAAGAAGGCACAGCGTTAGGTTTGAGTGGGAAATTTGTGGGAACCTTATACATGTATACAAACTAGCTTTAATGCAAAATGGAAAGTTCCTACTGGTCATGAGAGTTATGAGTGCAGAGTGAAGCATATTTCTGTTGCATTAGAAGTGGAAAACATTTCAGTAGACCTAGTATTTTATGTAGGTCTGGAAGAATGAGTAAGCTTTCGTTTTGTAGGGATATAAGGGCACTTTAAGCATAGAAAATGGATGGGAAGAAGCAGAGATGTGAGAGTGAATCTTAAGTGCATGATAGAAAGCATCTGTAAATGAAGACGGAAAGATGAGTTGTGGTCAGGTTTTGAAGGACCAGGTTTTGAAGGACACATACAAAAGGTTTTGACATCCTGTAAGCATAAGGAATTATTGAAAAGTATATTATTTGGAGTTATGTTTCAAGAATAATATTCTTTAATAGCAGTTCTTGAGAAGTCAGTTATAAATGGAAGAGACATGATATTGGGAGACCATTGTGAACATTGGAATTTGAAGGTTATTGTAATGGTCCAGGCAGAAAAGAATACGCCTGAACTAAAATAATAGCAGTAGAAATGAAAAAGTAAAAGTGTCATAAGCAATTAGTTAGTAACTTACTTTTGCATAGTACATATATTTCCTCAGCTTCTTTTAGAAATTTAAATTTACTCATGCTAGAAAAAGGAAAAAAAAATACTAAGTAGCAATAGTGTGACAGTTTATGTCAACTATATTTATAATCCTAAAAAAAAAAAAAATCACACACATTTTGCAGGTGAGGAAACCGAGACTCAGAGATGGTGAATAACTTTTCGAAGGCCAGGGATAGAGCTACTAGGCAGTATTTACAGTTCTATCCCACTTCAAACTTTCTGCATAGTATTTTTGGATAATGTCTTCAAAAGTTACTAATATATTTTCCTTAAAGAAGCTAATGATAAAAAATGGTGTTAAAAAAAATCTGGTCTTGAAAACAAGTAGCTCCCCCCCCCCCCCCCGCATCTGTTTAGCAACCTAAAAGCTCACTAGTAAGATCAGATAGATAACCTAGACCAGTGCAAATTGCTAAAAGGTGGCACTTAGGGAGGTCTAGCTGAGAATGTCATGACATCTGGCACAGCACTTCTTAAGTAATAAACCCCAATTCCAAACACTAAAAATAGATTAGTAAAAATGGGCAATAAAGAGTTAAAAATATAAAATTAAAAATCTGACTGAAGGGGGAAAAGTCAGGACCAGCAATGTCATTAAATCAAAAAGGAAAAGTACGGTACAAAGGAAGAGTGCCCCCCTGGGGAGCTGTGCCATTGCTCTAAATGGTGAATAATTGGCTATCTCCGAAGTCTCTTCTCTCAAAAACAGAAACAAGTATCAATGTGCTTCACTTCTGAAACCATTTTTAAGAAAAACATGCTTAAATATCATGATGTTTTTCTAGCTCTACTGATTTTTTTGTTGAAAAAGGAGAAAAAAAAAAGTGGGTTAAGACCAGAGTACAGGTCTACAGAGATTTTTTTCTGGAGTGGGCTCTCTTCTACCTATTTATATTGTGTCAGATGGGGGGGAAAACACACAAAACAAAACAAAAAAACTCTTTTTTCAAAATTTAATTTCTGTCTCAATGTTTTGAATTGTAGCTGCAAAATGATAATACACACATATTTGAACCAAAAATGATGACTGTTATTGACACATGTACTTTCCTATTTGACTAATGACAGGTTAAGTTAGGAAAGATGAAACATTTCCTCTAAGGAATGTAACATGATAATGGATAATGATGGCAAATACAAAAATCTCACGATATGCCAGCCACTGTTCTAGGCACTTTCCATATATTAACTCATAGCACATTAATAATAACTCTGTGAGGTGAATACTAATTAATTTAAAGGAAATTGAGGAACAGAAAAGTAACTTGTCTTAATTACATAGTATGTAAATGTCAGAACAGGGATTTAAATCCAGGACTTAAAACAAAATAAACACTCAACAAGTGTATGTTAGAGAATAAATAAAACATACTGGGCATTGATTTAGGAATTCTAGTGCTAACCCCTGTCATGCCAAAGTTAGAGACTTTGGGAAATTCACTAACCATTTAGTTTTGTCATTGATAAAATAGAGGAGACACACTAGATTATGACTTTCAAAGTCACCAGAGACTATAATCTCACTTTCCAATGATTTTGCATAAAATTATGACATTTGAAGGAAAAGGTGTTGGTACAACTCTCTGATGCAAGGAATGGAATAAAAACAGTTCTTCAAAACATGGTAGTTTCAGTAATGCCATTTCTATAATTTTAAGGGCGTGGTTGCTAAGATGTTCTGTCCCAGTAATGTATTCAGAATTTTGAGTAGTATAAATCTAACATTTTAGAACTAAAATTTACAATTTTTAATACTGAGGAAATGATATTGGACTTTTTAAATAGACAGACACATAGTACTAACATGTCAATCACAGAAAGCTTGAATACCTGGCACTTAATAGTTTTCTTCACTTGGGAAAAAAGTCACACTGGGCTTATTTAAAAATTACCTTCAGAATATAAATAAATGAATGAAGTCAAAGGGTCAATTAGGAATTGTGAATGTTATTTCTGAACTGATAGTTTTATGTACATTAATTATATTTGGTAAATTCATTACTTTTTTGCAAATCTTCATATGATGTACTTCTACGCATATTTTGTGAGCTGTAAATATTATTTTAATGTATCATATATTAATGATTATTACTGAAATATATGACATATATTTCATATGTATGTCACTGATACTGCATCTAGTTGATGCAATATTGATATATTGCATCATATAATATATACTTGTGATTAAGAAGGGATATTAAAGTTTGCTGCATGCATTATTTCATATACTTAAATCATCATATATTTTTTTCTCTTTTGTTTAGTCTTTTATTTGCTAACGGGATTAATTATATTGATAAGTATTTCTAAAGATGAGCATCTTTGCATTTTGGAGACTAAACTATAATAGGTCCCGTTGATTTCTTCTCAAGGTACTTCTGGAGTAGGATGATGATGATTTTAGCATTTTTCCTCTATTTCCAGAAACCATATCAGTATGTAGTTTACTAATTGATTGCATCTGTTTAATTTTGCAAACAAGGATTTGCATAATATAAGTTAGATCTCTTTTCCTCGCTTACTAGTACAGTTGACCCTTGAACAACGTATGAGTTAGGGGAGCTGACTGCATGCAATTGAAAATCTGCATATAACTTTTGACTCTGTAGTGGGCCCTTCAATCTGTGGATTCAACCAACTGTGGACTGAAAACAGTATTTTCCATCCCTGGCTTAGAATCTGAAGTTCAAATGCAAAAACACTGGTTTCAGTTTGCATTTGGTTGGATCCGTGAATGTGAAATGCATGGTTACAAAGGGCCAACTGTATTTACTGAAAAAATTATCTACGTATAAGTGGACCTGTGCAGTTCAAACCTGTGTAGTTCAAGGGTAAACTGTGTATAACTTTTGTTGGATAATGCTCATTTGATCTTGAAGGTAAAGTAAAATTCACTTCTAAAGAAAACATAACTACTAAACTTAAAGACTTTGTTCTCAGAGAGGTTTTTATGAATTAGACCTCAAAGGCAATGGAAGTCAAAGCAAAAATAAATGAATGGGGCTGCATCAAACTAAAAAGCTCCTGTATCTCAAAATTAACCATCAATGCAACAAAAAGGCAACAAACCAAATGGGAGAAGATATTTACAGTAAAGCCTCTGATAGGGGCCTAATCTCCAAAATATATAAAGAACTCATTCAACTCACCAACAAACATAATCCTATTAAAAAATGGGCAGAAGACCTGAACAGACAATTTTCCCAGGAAGATATATAAATGGCCAACAGCTTATTGAAAAAGCGTTCAACTTCACTAGCTACAAGGGAAATGCAAATTAAAACCACATGTTAGAATCACTATTATGAATAAGACAAGAAATAAATAGCAAGTGTTGCCGAGGATGTGGACATTTATACTCCTCAAAAAGTGATAACCACCCGCCCCCGAAGCTACTACTCTGACATTGTATATAGCTATTACAATATGTTAGAGTACCATTGACTATATTCCCTACGCTGTACTTTACTTCACATGACCACACACACACACACACACACACACACACACACACACACACACGCCCAACAGGTCTGACATTCACAACTTGTTCTTTTTTGATATCAGAGGGATTATTCATTATGAATTTTTGCCAACTGGACAAACAGTTAACCAAGTTTACTATTTGGCAGTGCTGAAAAGGCTGCATGAAAAAGTTAGATGATCTGAACTTTTTGCCAACAATTCACGGCTCTTACATCACGACAATGCACCAGCTCACACGGCACTGTCTGTGAGGGAGTTTTTAGCTAGTAAACAAGTAACTGTATTGGAACACCCTCCCTACTCACTTGATCTGGCCCCCAATGACTTCTTTCTTTACCTGAAGATCAAGGAAATACTGAACGGAAGACATTTTGATGACATTCAGGACATCAAGGGTAATACAAGGACAGCTCTGATGGCCATTCCAGAAAAAGAATTCCAAAATTGCTTTGAAGGGTGGACTAGGCGTTGGCATCGGTACAAAGCTTCCCAAGGGGAGTACTTCGAAGGTGACTATAGTGATAGTCTGCAATGAGGTATGTGGCACTTTTTCTAGGATGAATTTGTGAGCTTAATTGTCAGAACTTGTGTGTGTGTGTGTGTGTGTGTGTGTGTGTGTGTGTGTGTATGTATGTGTACTATAGTTGACCTTTAATATTATTCTACTTCCTTCAGGTGTACAATGCAGTGGTCAGGCATCTACACAATTTATAAAGTGATCCCCCTGATAAGTCCAGCACCCATCTGGTGCCCTATATAATCCTTACAACATATTGATTATATTCTGCATACTGTATTTCATATCCCCATGACTATTCTGTGACTACCAATTTGTGCTTTCTAATCCCTTCACTTCTCCCTAATCCCCCAACCCCCCTCCCATCTAGCAACCATCAGTTTGTTCTCTGTATCTATGAGTCTATTTCTGTTTTGCTTGCTAATTTATTCTGTTCTTTAGATTCCACATATAAGTAAGATCATATGGTATTTGTCTTTCTCCATCTGACTTATTTGACTTTGCATAATATTCTCTAGGTCCTTTCATGTTATTGAAATGGTAAGATTTCAGGCTTTTTTTATAGCAGAATAATACTCCATTGTAATACACATTGTAATACTCCATTCAATACATTGAAAATATGCAATTTCTTTATCTAATTGTCTATTGATGGGCATTTCAGTTGTTTTTATATCTTGGCTATTGTGACTAGCACAGCAATAAAAATAGAGGTGCACATATTTTTTTCGAATTAGTGTTTTGGATTTCTTTGGATAAATAGGAGTGGGATTGCTGGGGCTCCTAGTAGAAAATATAGGAAGTAAAGTTGCAGACATTACCCTTAGTAATATTTTTATTAATATACCCTTTGGGCAAGGGAAGCAAAGAAAAAATAAACATGGGACTACATCAAATTAAAAAGTTTTTTCACAGCAAAGGAAACCATCAACAAAACAAGGACATCCTACTGAATGGGAGAAGATATTTGCCAATGATACATCTGATAAGGGGTTAATATTCATAGTTTATAAAAAGCTCATACAAGTCAACCCCAGAAAAAACAACCCAATTAAAAAATGGGCAGAGGACATGAAGAGACATTTCTCTAAAGAGGACATACAGATGGCCGATAGACATACGGAAAGATGCTCAGTGTCACTAGTCATCAGAGAAATGCAAATGAAAACCACAGTGAGATACCACCTCCTGTCAGAATGGCTGTCATCAATAAATCAATAAGCAAGTGCTCGCGTGGATGGTTAGAAAAGGGAATGCTTGCGCACTGTTGTTGGATTACAAATTGGCACAGCTGCGATGGAAACAGTATGGAGGTTCCTCCTTTTACTTCTTAACAGCATTTACATCTCCTTCCTCACAACATACTCGTTTCACTTAGCTTCAGCAACATCATACTATAGTTTTCTTTATATAAGTGCAGGAAAATTTGTTACTTCCCTCTCACCTCACTGATTCATCTGCTCCTGCCTTTATAATCTTATCCAGGTAAATACCATCTACAAGGCAATGATAGCATCTTCATTCAGGATTCTCTCTTGGTGTGAAGAGTTATACATACAATATTAGGTGCTGGAAATATAAAGAGGGAGAAATATATGAACTTATTTTTTATGCTTTTATTTCTTATATTTTTAATTTTAATTAAAGTTTATTGGGGTGACAATTGTTAGTAGTTACATAGATTTCAGGTGTACAGTTCTGTATTACATCATCTATAAATCCCATTGTGTGTTCACCACCCAGAGTCACTTCTCCTTCCATCACCATATATTTGACCCCCTTTACCCTCATCTCCCATCTCCCACTGCCCTTACCCTTTGGTAACCACTAAACTATTGTCTGTGTCTATGAGATTTTGTTTCTCATTTGTTTGTCTTGTTCTTTTGTTGTTTTTGTTTTATATACCACATATCAGTGAAATCATACGGTTCTCTGCTTTTTCTGTCTGACTTATTTAGCTTAGCATTATATTCTCAAGATCCATCCATGTTGTCACAAATGGTCCTATTTCATCTTTTCTTACCGCCAAATGGTATTCCATTGTGTATATATACCACAACTTCTTTATCCATTCATCTATTGAAGGGCATTTAGGTTGTTTCCATGTCTTGGCCACTGTAAATAAGCTGCAGTGAACATTGGAGCACACGTGTCTTTATGTATAAATGTTTTCAGATTTTTTGGGTAGATACCCAGGAGAGGGATTGCTGGGTCATATGGTAATTCTATTCGTAATTTTTTGAGGAACCTCCACATTGCCTTCCATAGTGGCTACACCAGTCTGCATTCCCACCGACAATGTATGAGGGTTTCTTTTTCTCCACAGCCTCTCCAACATTTGTTACTATTTGTCTTGTTGATGATAGCCATCCTGACTGGGGTGAGGTGATATCTCATTGTGGTTTTGATTTGCATTTCTCTGATGATTAGTGATGTTGAGCATTTTTTCATAAGTCTATTTGCCATTTGTATGTCCTCTTTTTTTTTTTTAATTAAATTTATTGGGGTGGGAGATGAGGGTAAGGGGGATCGAATATATGGTGATGGAAGGAGAACTGACTCTGGGTGATGAACACAAAATGGGATTTATAGATGATGTATGTCCTCTTTGAAGAAATGTCTTTTCAGGTCCTCTCCCATTTTTCAATTGGGTTGTTTGTTTTTTTGTTGTTGAGTTGCATGAGTTCCTTATATATTTTGGATATTAGCCCCTTATCGGAGGCACTCCTTGCAAAAATCTTCTCCCATTCACGTGGTTGCCTCTTTATTTTGTCGATGGTTTCTTTTGCTGTGTAGAAGCTTTTAAGTTTGATATAGTCCCATTCATTTACTTTAGCTTTTACTTCCCTTGCTTTTGGAATCAAATTCATAAAATGTTCTTTGAACCCAAGGTCCATAAGTTTAGTACCTATGTTTTCTTCCATGCAGTTTATTGTTTCAGGTCTTATGCTTAAGTCTTTGATCCATTTTGAATTAATTTTGGTACATGGTGACAAATAGCAGTCCAGTTTCATTCTTTTGCATGTGGCTTTCCAATTCTCCCATCACCAGTTATTGAAGAGGCTGTCTTTTCTCCATTGTGGGTTTTTTGCTTCTTTGTCAAAAATTATCTGTCCATATTTATGGGGGTTTATTTCTGGGTTCTCAGTTCTATTCCATTGGTCTATGTGACTGTTTTTCTGCCAATACCATGATGTTTTGATTATTGTAGTACAAGCTAAAGTCAGGGAGTGTGATACCTCCAGCATTGCTCTTTTTTTTTAAAGATTGCTTTGGCTATTCGAGGTCTTTTGTGCTTCCACACAAATCTGATGATTTTTTGTTCTATTTCTTTAAAAAATGCCATTTGGGTTTTGATGGGGATTGCATTAAATCTGTATATTGCTTTGGTTAATATGGCCATTTTATCTATATTGATTCTTTCAATCCATGAGCACGGAATGTTTTTCCATTTCTTTGTGTCTTCTTCAATTTCTTTTTAAAATGTCTTGTAGTTTTCAGCACATAGGTCTTTCACATCCTTGGTTAAGTTTATTCCTAAATATTGTGTTCTTTTTGCTGTAATTGCAAAAGGAATTTATTTATTTTTATTTCTTTTTCTGAGATTTCATTGCTGGTTTATAGGAATGCAATGGACTTTTGTACATTGATTTTGTAGCTGGCCACATTCCTGTATTCGTTGATTGTTTCTAACAGCTTTTTGGTGGAGTCTTTAGGGTTTTCTATATATAGTATCATGTCATCTGCAAAGAGTGACAATTTAACTTCTTCATTCCCAATTTGGATGCCTTTCATTTCTTTCTCTTGCCTGATTGCTCTGGCGAAGACTTCCAACCCTATGTTGAAAAGCAGAGATGATAGGGGACAACCCTGTCATGTTCCTGAACATAGAGCAAAGGGCTTCAGTTTTTCACCATTAATTATGAGATTAGCTGAGGGTTTGTCATATACGGCCTTTATTATGTTAAGTAATTTTCCTTCTATACCTATTTTTATTAAGTGTTTTAATCATAAATGGATGTTGTATCTTGTCAAATGCTTTTTCTGCATCAATTGATATAATCATATGATTTTTGTCCTGTATTTTGTTTGTGTGATGTATCATATTGATGGATTTGCGGATGTTGAACTATCCTTGTGCCCCAGGGATGAACCCCACTTGGTCGTGATGAATAATCTTTTAAATGCATTGTTGCATTGGATTTGCTAGAATTTTGTTTAAGATTTTTGCATCGGTATTCATCAGAGATATTGATCTGTAGTATTCTTTTTTTGTGTTGTCCTTACCAGGTTTTGGTGTCAGGGTAATGTTGGCCTCATAAAATGAGTTAGGGAGTACTGTCTCTTCTTCAATTTTTTGGAAGAGTTTGAGCAGGATTGGTGTTAGATCCTCTTTGAAGGTTTGGTAGAATTCACTAGTGAAGGCATCTGGTCTCGGGTTTTTGCTTTTGGGAAGGTTTGGATGACTGATTCAATTTCGTTACTGGTGATTGGTCTGTTTAGATTTTCCAGTTCTTCATGGTTCAGTGTAGGAAGGCAATAGGTTTCTAAGAACTTGTCCATTTTTTCTAGGTTATTGAATTTGGTGGCATATAGTCCTTCATAGTATTCTTGGATGATCCTTTGTATTTCTGTGGTATCCATGTCCGTGATAACTTCCCCTTTTTCATTTCTGATTTTGTTTATTAGTGTGTTCTCTCTTTTTATATTAGTGAGCCTAGCCAAGGTTTGTCAATTGTGTTAATCTCTTCAAAGAATCAGCTCTTTTTAGATTATTTTTTTTCTATTGTCTTTTTGTTCTCTATTTCATTTAGTTCTGCTTTGATTTTTATTATTTCCTTTCTTCTGCTGACCTTAGGTTTCATTTGTTCTTCTTTTTCTAGTTTTTTAAGGTGTAACATGAAGTTATTTATTTGGGATTTCTCTTGTTTCTTCAGATAGGCCTGTAATGATATAAATTTCCCTCTTAAAACTGCTTTTGCTGCATCCCAAAAATTTTGGTAGGATGTATTTTCATTGTCATTTGTTTCTATGTATCTTTTGATTTCTTCTTTAATTTCTTCTCTTACGCAGTCGTTCTTTAAAAGTATGTTGTTTAATCTCCATGCATTTGTCTTTTTTTCTACTTTCTTTTTGCAGTTGATATCCAATTTCAAAGCCTTGTGATCAGAGAATATGCTTGGTATGATTTCAATCTTCTTAAATTTGCTGAGGCTGATTTTATGTCCCAATATATGGTCTATCCTTGAGAATGTTCCATGTACACTAGAAAAAAATGTATAGTCTGATGTTTTAGGATGAAGTGCTCTATATATGTCAATTATGTCCATTTCATCTAATGTGTCATTTAGGGCTGCTATTTCGTTATTTATTTTCTGTTTGGATGATCTATCCATAGCTGTCAATGATGTATTTAGGTCCCCTAGTATAATTGTGTTTTGTTCAATTTCTCCCTTTAGTTCTGTTAGTAGTTGCTTGGTATATTTCAGTACTCCCTGATTGGGGGCATAAATATTAATGACTGTTACGTCTTTTTGTTGTATAGTTCCCTTTACCACTATGAAATGTCCATCTTTGTCTCTTGTTATCTTTTTCACCCTGAAGTCTGTTTCATCTGATATCATTAAGGTTACTCCTGATTTTCTCTGGATACCATTTGCTTGGAGTGTCAATTTCCACCCTTTTACTTTGAGTCTATGCTTGTCCTAGTAACCGAGATGTGTCTCTTGGAGACAGCATATGGGTGGGTTTAGTTTTTTGATCCAATCTGCTACTCTGTGCCTTTTTACTGGTGAGTTCAGTCCATTTACACTTAGGGTGATTATTGATATGTGAGGATTTCCTATCATTCTATCTTTAATTCTCTTGTAAGATTGTGTCTCCATGGTTTCTTTGCTTTTTGTTGTTGTCTATTATTTCTGTGTGGTGGTATTCTATGATGTTTCCCTCTGTTTCTTCTTTTATTACAGTATATATTTCAGTTCTGGATTTTATTTTTTCAGTGGTTACCATTAAGTTTATGTAACAGGAAGTTTGATATTTAGACTATTCAATTTTCTTTAGCATGCTTAGTTTCCTCATTCCCGTATTCTGGTTCAGGCCTTTACTCTCCTCCTTTTTATGGTTGCCACAAATTGTCCCTGTTGATGGTGGTCGAATAGCCTGCTTTAGTATTTCTCGTACTGCAGGTCATGTATTAGAAAATTTCCTCATCTTCTGTGTGTATCGAAAGGTCTTTATTCTTCCTTCATATCTAAAAGATATCTTTGCTGGGTATATTATTCTTCACTCATAATTTCTCTCTTTGAATAGTTTGAGTATTTGGTTACACTCCCTCCTGGCTTGTAGAGTTTCTGTTGAGAAATCTGGTAATAATCTAATTGGCTTTGCTTTGTAGGTTACCATCTTATTTTCCCTGGCTGCCTTGAGGATCTTTCTTTGTCGATGATTTTTGACAGCTTCGATATAATGTGCTTTGGAGAAGGCCCGTTGGGGTTGAGGTAATTAGGTGTTCTATTTGCTTCTTGGATTCGAGGATCCAGTTCTTTCCACAATTTAGGAAGTTCTCATCAACTATTTTTTTGAATATACTCTCTGTTCCCTTTTCTCTTTCTTCTCCTTCTGGTATGCCCATTATTCTTATATTGCTCTTTCTGATGGAGTCAGAAAGTTCTTGTAGAGTTCTTTCATTTCTTTTAAGTCTCAAGTCTCTTTTTTCTTCCATCTGTGTAATTTCCAGGTTTCTATCTTCGATGTCACTGATTCTTTCCTCCATCTGGTCAACTCTACTACCTAAGCTGGTTATTTCGTTCTTAATTTTTTCTATTGAGTTCTTATTCTCCAGAAATTCTATTTGGTTCTTTTTTAAAATTTCAATTGCTTTCGTAAAATGCTCATGCTGTTCTTTGATTGTGTTTCTGAGTTCATTTAACTGCCTATCTGTGTTTTCTTGAATCTCGTTGAGTTTTTTCAGAACTGCAATCTTGAATTCTCTGTCATTTAAGTCACATATTTCTGTATCTTTAAGTGCCTTTTCTGGAGATTTTTCACTTTCTTTCTGAGCTATCTTGTTGCCTTGGTTATTCATGGCATTACTGGTTTACTATTTCTCTTCCTAGACATCTACATGAGTGGCTTCTGCAACAGGTTGATAGGAAGCGGTCTTTCTTTTGTGTTCTAGTACTTGTTGGTAGAATGTTTTATTTTTTCTCTGACTGCAGCTTGTTTTTCTTCTCCCACACGGTAATGCTATGTTTTCTCTGCACTATTCCAGCTTCTCACACAATGGGGGGGATTCCTGGGAGACGGGCTTCTCCTCTGTTAATAGTTCGTCTAGGTCACAGGGCGCAGTGTCCCACTGGGTATGCGGAGAGCTTTTGATGTTCCAAAGCTCTTTCAGCTCCTTATTCAGAGCCCGTATGTTTCAGCAGTTCTGTTTACTCCTGCAGGGATCCTCCCAGATAGGTGGGGCCAGGGGCGAGGTGAGTTGTGAGAGGTGGCCCAGAGCAATGGTGGCGACCACCACCACAGCCGGTCCTGCTTCCACAGCTCCCTCCCCTTTGCCGGAACTAGTTGGGCTGCGAATCTGTGTCTGCAGACCACAGTTCTCAGTACTGCAAATACTCTGTTCTTTTGATGTGATACTGCTACTGCTCAGATTCTAGCACTGGACAGGTGGAGCAGGGGAACGCTCCTTGAGAGTATGGAGGGGGCTGCTAGTCTCAGTGCCTAAGGCTTCCGTTCTCTGCTCGGCAGTGAGGGCTTAAACCACCGTTTTCAGCCTTCTTCCCTCAGTCTTTTCTCCGAGGTCTCTGCCGTGAGCGTTGGGTTCAGCCGTGTTATATGCTGCCCCCTCAGCCCTGAGGGCCATAAGCGGAGCCCTAGCAGTCCGAGTTCTTCCCTCTCCCGCAGCTGCGGTAGTTCCAGGATGCAGTGAGCTCGGAACACTGAGCTAGGTCTGAGACCTGTGCCTGCACAGCTCCGTCTCCATACTTCTCCCTTCCCTCCTCCCCTGCTTGTGCTCTTTGCCCACCTTTAGGTGATATCAGTAGTGAGCCTCTTCGTCTTGCCTGTCTGCTGTGCAGGGAGTCCTTTGTGGAGTTATAGCTGTTTAATTTGTTGTAAATTCCATGGGAGATTTCCAGAGGCTCACCTCACGCCGCCATTTTGATTGAACTCATTTTTAAAATACCTGGTCTAGTAAGAGAAACAAGTACTTTGTCAGATGACAATTAAAAAAAAAATCTGAGATATGAATTTTTAAACTAGCACCATATGATACATGTTAATGTAAAAAGATAGGCAAGGGTATTTACAGAAAGAGAGATGACTTACCATGTGGGATTTGCCAAACACTTCTTTGAAATTTTTTATTGAACATTGTTTAAAAGGATTATAATTAAATACATAGACCGATGGTATATTGTTGATTTAAAATGTATGTAGTGTGATTTTGTATTGTAGAGAAATATACTGTCTGAATGTTATAGATGGTGGGTAAAATTTCTATGTATGATGTATTCTGTAATTGCTATTCTATCATTTTTTCCTATGGCCTCTTTCTCTGATATTTTTATTATGTCATAGTAGAAAAAATATATGTATACATTTGTGTTTGTGTGCGTTTTATCAGACTCCTTCTACAAACACAAGCATCACTGTATGCACAGTGATTACCAATAAAACTATACTAACGATAGAGCAATAGCAATAAGAATCAACCATTTTGTAACTATTATTTTCTATTGTCCTTGTTTCAATACACCTATTATCTGCATATTAAAGCAATCTGTGATCACAAGGATTGCTTTATGAAACAAACATCTCAATTTTATAGACAAAACTGGGGAACAGCTGTCACATGACCTTACTCTAGAATTTTTAATACAGCCTACCAATTATAAAACAGGACATGGTCTAATGTAGCTGACATGTAATCAGGTTCCATACTGGTTTTGGTCAAAATGATGTGCATTAAATTTTGTAAGAAAAACATCTTTGCTGAGCAGGAAATTATTTTTAAATGGCTTTGTAGTAGGTGAACAATATTCTTTTATGATTAGAATGCTATTTTTGGAAGAATACTACAAATAAATTTGCTTTGTGAAAATTATCTACGATCTATTACAATTGTGAAGTTAATGTAAGCCAAAATTCTTTCTTTATGAAGAAACCAAATAAATACTAGCTTTAAAAAAATTCCAACTTCTAAAAATCTCTGAGACTCCATTAATAGGACCACAAAAACATCAAAGGAAGGGCTATATAAATACTGACAAGCTATAGTATAAAGCTCAGAAGACTGTCAGTTTTTATGTATTTGTGTTTGACATCTATTAAAATAATGTCTTAATTGTTAATGGAACCAGCCATTTGTTGCTATAAAAGTAATAATTAGGTGGCTAATCAAATTCAAAGTAGGCTATGTGTGTTGTTATTAGCTTTGTTCATATTATGACTGAACCAAATCAGATAATCTAGGAGAACCCTTAAGATTGCTTTTACTATTCTCCTTTAAGTCTGGAATGAATTCCTAAGCATTTCACCTTTTGTTTCTTTGCACCATTCTCCACCATCTTGTCTGTCTGTCCAGAATAAAAAGATCAGATAGACAAGGTTTAACAAGACAGACAGTCTTGCTGTTTGTCCCAAACAGCAAATTAGAAAGTATAACAGGTTCAAATATGAAGGAAAAAAAGTACACACATGTGTGTGTACGTGTACACACACCAAACAGAAGAAATAATGTAAGGAGAGAGAAAACAATCAGACTCACATAAATAACCATCAAATATAGTCCAATGACTAAGACGACCTCCTCTGAACCATGTGATCTTTTGTGTGTATTGTATATTGATAGACATTTATATCTTTCATTCAATATTTATAGCTATTATTTAAAAATTTTATTCTGCTATCTAGAAATTTTTGTATGATATTCATTAAAATAATACTCATTGTTTATTCTCAAGGAAACACTTTTTCTGTTTCTCCATTAGTAATGATAGTAACTAAATAATGTTTCTGCTACTGGTTAAGTATAATAAAAGCTGTGAGCTGAATATTATATTTAATAACAAAAGTCAGTGGCATCTTTGACAAAAGTATTTTGAGTGGAATACTTGGTGCAAAAATATGATCATAGTGGCTTGAAAAGAAAATTCCATTGACAGAATTAAAAAGGTTGGTGCACCAGCTTCCTATTGCTGCTATAATCAATTATCACAAATTTAGTGACTTTTAAAGGGCACTACAGTTTAATTCTCTTCCAATATTTTTAATCAGAAGTTCTAAAAAACTTCAGCAGGGCTGTGTTCATTCTGGAGGCTCTCTAGAAGAATTTGTTTACTTCATTTTTCTACCTTCTCAGAGCCTCCTGGATCCCTTGGCTCATGGCCCCTTCTTCCATCTTCAAAGCCATAAGGCAGCATCTTTCAATCTCTCTCTTAATCTCTTTTTTCCTCTTTTCTTCTCTAGCCACATCATCTTTTGCCTGATTCTAACTCTACTGCTTTCCTCTTCTAAGGACTCATGTGAGTATATTGGGGCGATCCAGTCATCCAGTGTAACCTCTCAAGATTCTAATTTAATCACATCCACAAAGCTCTTTGTGATATAAAGTAACATATACACAGGTTCCAGTGGTTAGGATGAGAACATGTTGGGGAATGGGCATTATTCAGCTTACCATACTTGGTATGGACAATGTTTTTTAAAGAGTTGTTTTAAATAGTGAAGTAAAGAAATAGAGAAGATGATGATGTCAAAATTTATCAGTTACCCCTAACATATAAAGCCAATGAGGGGGGATGGGTGGCTTAGTTGGTTAGAGAAGATGCTCTCAACTACAAGGTTGCTAGTTCGACTCCCACAAGGGATGGTGGGCTGCGCCCCCTGCAACTAAGACTGAAAGGATAATAACTTGACTTGGATCTGATGAGTCCTGGGAAAAACATACTGTTTCCCAATAAAATCCTGTTCCCCTTCCCCAATATAATCTTAAAAAAATAAAATAAAGCCAATGAGTAAAATTAATCCATATCTTAATTTACATTGCCTTAATTTTCTAAAATTATCTTACCCTTGAATCTCTCCCCTTTATTTATTTACTACTTAACATGTGGTTTATGTGTCATGAACTCATTACTCTCTTTTATATATGATTATTAGACGTTTTTTCCTAACCTGGGAGCAACTTTCAGGAGTAACTAACACAGCTGAGATAAGATAGAGTTCTGGGAAGTTTCTCTAAATCTCGTGACGTTTAAGCTGAGACCAGAAAGATAAATAGAAGTTAGTAAACAAAGAAAGGAAAAGAGTATGAGGTGATATGAGGTAGAAGAAAATTCCTGGGACTGTAAAAGGAAATGTATGTATTGAAGCCAGAGAATCAGTGCCTGTTTGAAAACTAAAGGAAGGTCAATTTGGCTGTAATGTGGGCTCACATAGAGTGAGCGATAGGGTGAGAGGCAGGAAAAACGCTCATAAAGTGATTACTGGGACATTGTGCCCTTTGAGTTTTTTACTTTTCTCTGACTGTTTGATAGTACCCTTTCCCTATTATTAAATATTGATGTTTCCTAGCAATCAACTCTCTACTTAAATACATACTTTTCATAAGGCTTAACTTCAACTGCTTTGCTTTAAAAAAAATCACCCATTAGTTGACAACGCTCAAATCTATATGTTCATCAGGCTTATCTTCTCTCATATTGTGCCCATAATAAATGTATTGCCTCTCTGCTCCAAATTCATCCTTCAGCATCTGCTCTGAAATGGATTCATAAGCCTTTCTCATTTACAATTAGCAGGGTGTTACAGTTTGTCAGTAGAGGTCACAAGAGAGTCATTACAGGAGGAAGACTTCTTTTCCAGGTTCCAGTCTCCTTATTTTGCTTTTCCTTGCTCCTGTTGAATGCTGGGTCAGTTGTATGAGTGTGTGGAAACATTTGGTGGTTCCCTGCCTCAGCTGCATTTCAGAGCCTGCAGTCCATCAGTGGTAGTTTAGCTCTGGCTTAGACACAGTGACCTCTTCCTGAGGCCTAAGTGATGCAGAGACCACTCAGTCTAGGCCTTGTGCCCACAGCGGCTTCCCAGGCCCGAAGCCCAGACGTCTCTGTGCCTGTAGCCAGCTTAGGCTGTACTGCTCCCTGGAGGGCTATTTCTTGCTGCCTGTTGATTATGGAGCATCTCTGACCTTGGCAGCCCAACAAGTATCTCCACTATCCAGTGGGCTGCAATCATATATTCTCTAATAAAGACTGAAATCCAACCTTCCAAGTTTGTTGTCCTTCCTTGGCTGGTCTCCTAGGGTACCATCTGGAGTTATTGATACATCTTTATCGCTACTCTCCTATCATAGGCTAATATTTCTTTATATTAAGCACCACCAGTTAAATTAATACATGGTTTCTGTTTCCTGAATTGACGTAAACAGATATACACACACACACACACACACACACACACACACACACACACACACATACACACACACACATATATATATATATATATATATATATATATACACACACACACACACACAACAGATATACATCTGAAAATGGATACTTATGTGACTCAAACTTGAATACTTTAAATCGGAAGATAGCCAACCTATTCCATTAGCAATATTCTTTTTATATTCCTTATTGTAAAAAATAGCACCAGTTTCCAGAAACCTAAGAGCCATTCTAAAATTTTATCTCTACCTCAAACTGTGTATCAAATTATCATTGTGATATCTATTCTGAATATGAAGAAATTTCAGTGCCTTTATCCACTCATAACTATCAGAGAACATTAGTTTATAGTTTCTGCACCTATAAACAGAAATAATAAATTATTCTAAGATTATCTGATTTTATAGAGCTTACATATCACTTGTGGAGTAGGTTGTTTTATAAAACAAGGATTCAAGGAATTCCACAGTGCCTTTGTGTTTAAAACAATTTTTTGTTTTATAATAATAGGGAAAGGGTACTAACAATTTTTTTGCGTGGCTGCCATGGTAATAAGATATTCAGTTTCATCATTACTGAGCCCCTTGAGCCAGCATCCTTGTTTTTTGTTCTTTAAATGTTTTAAACATTTGAAGTAATCCAATAGATTTAAGAAAGGGCTCTGTCATCTTTAGTGTATATCAGACACTACAGACATGTTCATTTTGTAGGTCAACCTGATCCATTAAAGTCTGTGGGATTTCTATCGAACACAGAATGAGCTCTTTTCCTGAAGCTTCCAAGATCACAGTGTTCAGTGGAAGATGCCCACCTGCATCCTATAGCAATTCTTCAAAAAGAATACTATATGGAAATGTTGTGGTCTTTGATCTGTAATGAATTTCCTTAGGTAATCTCCACCAAGCATTCTGTTTTTTCTTATTTTGGTAATATTTTAACTCCTACTGGAGTTAGCCACTTTTTTCCTCATAAACCCTAAGCACATTTCCCATCCTTTCATCTGCTAGGGTAATTTAACAAGTTCTCCTCAATTAGTTTAGACTTTCACCAACACAATAAGGGAGTTTTCTTATGAATGGTTGGCAACTGCTGTTTTTTTGCTCTGCAACATAAAGACTACCAAAGCAAGGAAAGGCAGTGCATTTGACAACTCTAAAGAGGGATAAGACAAAATAAATGTAGCAGTGGTAACATAAAATCAATTACGATTTTAATATTTCTAATGCTATAAATATAAGAAGGGAGCAATTTTATGGTTTTCATTTAAATGGATAAGTGCAATAGCTCACGGTCTTTGGCATCTTCTCACTTTATACTGTCAAATGATTAAGATGTTTATTCATCTGTATTATATAAACAAGTTTCCTTATAGCTATTACAGTTTTTTACAGATACAATGGGTGAGTTTTCATACAGCTCTTTGGAGAGACTATCTACAGTATTTCACATTTTATGTATTAGAAGCAAACAGTGGTGATTTCATCCCTTTGAAACAGGGAGAATGATGTCAACCTGGGGTTATGGAGGACCTCAAATTAATCTCCCCTGAGTGAGGGTGGATCATGTAAGGCTCTTTGGTCATAAATAGGAGAAACCAACTTCATTTTAATTCATAAAAATAATTTCCTTACTTTACGTGATACTGTAATAAGTAAGCATCGTATTTCACAATTTCTTCATGACATTCAAATTATTGTATAGTAGCAGACAGAATGCCTCTCAGTTATCTCAGAGATCAGTTGCCACGGTTGACAGATTAATGAACTGCTTTGCCACTGTATATCATGGGGAGTTACTGTCTCACCTCAGGCTTTAAATAGCAGTCTCACTGCTGTTTCCCCATCGTAGGTGGGTAAATATTTCCAAGTACTACACATTTCTTAGAGGATCTATTTCTTGTCCCCACCCCTGGAACCCATTTTTGTGATCACTCGGTATTCTTTGATTGCAGGCTAACCATACCAACTCTGATCACATGGAGAAAAAAATGTATTTGTAATAGGGATCTATGTATTTCATAAGCCCCTAATAATAACTGAACAAACTGTCTCGTAAGATATAGAAATTATAGCAGCTCTAATGATCTAGGTGTGCGGTCAGCAAACTTTTTTTTTTTACAGTCAGAGAGCAAATATTTTCGATTTCTGGGCCATTTGATATCTATCTGTCACAATGCCTCACCTCTGCCATACAGTGTGAAATTAGCCCCACTCATTATGGAAAAGAATGGACATGGCCATGTTCCAGTAAAACTATTTATGAAAACAGGAGACTGATCCTTTTGTTATAGTTTCCCAACATCTGATCTGCATAGTAGAAAGCAATAAGTGAATTGTTTGTATTTTCTTTGTGCCATCTGTCCAAGATTGTAAAATGCGGGGCACTCTTTTTTGTTTGTACCACCGATTTATTGAAGGAAAACGTCTGTCTGGGTTGTGCAATGGAGAGAGACTCATTGCATCCAAACTTGCCAGTTTTCTGGAGCTCAAAAGATACTTTAACTGACTCTCCCACTGGCAGTACACAGACTGGGGCAGGAATGGCAGGAAGATTGGGGTGTTTCTTCCAGTAGAAGAGGGAAGGAATACTGAGCAGATGATACTTTATTATATATTTTTACTGTAGAAAATACATGTTTGCAATTTTTAATGAAATACTTAATGTAAAACCTGAACACTATGTTGGTAGATCCTCAAAATTTAGATTTTGAACCATTCATGAATAAATCAGAAGGTCTGTGACATGTTGCTATTTATTATGTGTCTGGGAGTGAAATGGATGAGAGCCTGGAGTTATTTAGAAAACGAAAAATCTTTACCAATGGCCCAACAACTGAACCTCAATAAAAGTCTATGGCTTTCCATCAACACAACAATTTTTATTATCAATCTTAAAAAAGGTCACTTAAATATTTTAGCTATACTTAATTGTATTTTAATTAAGAAATTTTATGTGCCAGAGATATTTGCATATTCAGTAGAGGTTTTCAAGTCTTATAATACTGCTGTGCTCATGGATGTATATAGAATACTTTGCATTGCTTTTAAGACAGCAAAGATAAAAATTTTAAATATATAATACCTTTTTTTCAGACAAAGATTCTGTGATATCACATCTCTCGTTTGAAATCATCAGAGTTTTGCATTATCCAGAAAAGCTGTATCCTATTTAAAGAGTTTTTAATTACAAGGTTTGAACTGGATTGAAAATAGATGCATGGAACGTTAAGGGACATAATTATCTGTAGCTGACAATCGGTCCAGATGTCAGATGCTCCACACCAATAGTTTTACACTCAAAAATGTTTTAATTTAGGAGATTGATTTAACTATTTCAAGCAATTGAAACATGAACAGCATTTTCAGATGCCATGTAGATGGGTAGTGTCAAATTGCTTAAATCTTGCATAATTTGAAATATGTGTTTATAGAGAAGCAAGTACAATGCCAGATATATCTACATTAATTATCACTGGTGAAAAATTAATGCATACATGTTTTGTTCTTGAAGTCTTTATGTAGAGAATTAGAGTTCTCATTTCATGGCTTGAAAAATGGAGAAACAACATCTAATGTTACTAACTTTAAGAAACTTACAACTATTAATTATTCACAAAATTATTATATCATCATCATTTTGTCATTAAGACCAAAAACACCTTGAACTAGAAATAAATATCTATATTCTTACATATCTTGCTTAGTGTCTTTAAGATAGTGTGTGTGTGTGTGTGTGTGTGTGTGTGTATTTGTGTATGTGTTGGGGTAAGGGGAGGAGCAGTTAGCAATTCTACAATCACTTTCTGACTTTTAAGAGTCTAAATGCCCAATATTAATTCCAGTCATTATAGAGGAATTCAGTCATTGTTTTAATCATTAATTCATTTATATTCATTAATTGATAGCATTGAAAACCTATACAAAAATTTAAATAATGGTCTCAACTCTTGAGGAACTTTTAGTTTCATGGGAGACCAAAATTGAACTCTTTCTTTCTTACAGCTGTAAGTCCGTAAAAATCCCATCTTTTAATTCCATATTATTTTTAAGAAGTGATGAATTGATCATCTTTAAAATGTTGACTATGCTGTTGAACTAATGCTATTTTATCTCAATATTATTGCTATCAATTAATTCCATATATGTCATCTGCTCTTGACAATTCTTATTGTTCTGGTTATTTACTGCTGTGTAAAAATTGTATGGGTTTTTCCGTTGCTCATTTGTATGCAAGATTATTTTCCCTGAACTTTTTAGACAGGAGACATAATAAGATTTTTTTCTAATTTCATAACTCTAGAGTTTCCTTTTCTGTAAAGTTTTTAATATATGTGGCTTAGGTTTCGAGAATCCCTGGCTCTGTTCCCTTGCCCATTTTATCTGGATCTTTGTTACCTTTTTTACCCCCATAGTCTTTGTTGTCTCTCTTGTATTACATTTGGGATCTATTTTTAACAGTTTTTCCTCGGAATGAATCTTAGTCCTGAGAGTGAGCTGTGGCTAGTTAGTTTTGAGGATTATGACTCAGAAATTACTTTATCTCCTTCAAACCTCATCTTAGCCCTTTGTACTCCCTGCTATTGGAGTTTGTTAATCCCTTACAGTTTTCACATCAGCTCACAGATTTTGAGCTGAATAAATAGTAGTTATCCTGAAAATTGTAGGTCTCTCAGATATTCCGTTCTTCTTGCTATTTCCTCATTCACAAGCACTCACTCCATGTAGATTTTGTTGATGGTTTGTCTCCTTCCACTCATATTTTAGGTTATGTGAGAATGTTTTTCTATCTAATATTATTGTATGTATTTTCTGTGAGTTTTTGGTTTTATTGTCCTGGTTTGTCTGTCCTGATTGTTCTTTTTAATTTTATTGAAGAATTTAGACTATTTCAAAAAATGAGGTCAGCACTGATGCTTCTTTTCTTCCTTCCTTCCTTCCTTCCTTCCTTCCTTCCTTCCTTCCTTCCCTTCCCTTCCCTTCCCTTCCCTTCCCTTCCCTTTCTTTTATTTCTTTTAAATTAAAGTTTATTGGGGTGACAATTGTTGCTTTCTTACCAGAATCTTATTGCCAAAAAGTTTTTCTTAAAAGCATCCCCATCTTTATCCCTTGGTTTTTCTGTAGTACAAATCAGCTCTGGCATTAGGGTAAGTCTTTTATCTTCTTATTTATACAGTAATTAGTAATAATTTGTTGAGTGACAGCTAAAGCCCAGGTACTTTTGTAAGTGCTAGCAGAATAAGCAAATAAATCATGATAACTACTCTTGTTCTCAGGTTGAGGGTGTGTGGGGTAGATACATTAAAGAATATTTTAATATAATATGATGAACACACATAATTTCTTTTCACTTGCATACCTAGTTACTTCTTTTCTTTCTTCAATGTTTGTTTCAGACATACCCCTTCTCTGAAAATCTCTTTGCAACCGTTTCTTCCCACATTTCATCTGCACCATCCCCAAGGTCACACTATATGATTAAACCTCTATTCAATTTTTTTTTTTTCCTTCTTGAGATAGAGAGAAAGAAAGTCACTTCCAAATCCTATATACCTATATTTTCTCACCCTTAGAATTTGGGTTTCTCAAAGGCAGTATTTTTTAAAATCTCCAACACAATAAAATATATGCCACACCATTGATAAATATCTGCTGAATGACTTTAGTGGATACAAATATGTTAAAAATCAGAAGAAGAATAAATAATTTCACTCTGAAAATAAAGTTTAGTACAGAAGGTGTATTTGGTCTGGGTCTTGAAATTTTGAGTAATGAATAGGCATTTGGCAAAGGGGGAAATATTCTTTATAATCATTATCTTTCTTTAGAGCTCGCTTTTAGCTAGAGTTTAAATTCCCTATAAACAAATCTTCTGTATTGACTATCTCTCTAGTAAATTAAATAACTATTCTAAAGCAATTCTTCTTAAGTAACATACCCATGCTACTTTTAAAGTTCAAAATTCATTGAAATTATGACTATAGAATTAACGTAAATAATTCTTTTTAAGAACCATTTGTGGGAATCTGCAGTTGATTCAGTTCTAAGAATAATGTCACTATGAACAGCCGTAGTCATTTAAAAAAAAAAAAAATTCCTTTTAAGCTCTCAATTTCCTGAGTCCTTTTTGGTTTTTAAAGGCTAAGTTCATTTTCCCTCCCAATGACTCAAAGCGATTATGTTTTTCCTTCACAATATCTCTAAATGGCTGTCCTTCCCATTAGACTTTTCTCTCTATTGACCAGTGCTTCCTTATTCTTTCTGTCTAAATTAGACATGAAAAATCACTTTTAAATCTTGTGCTTTACACTTTCATACAAGAATCATTTTTTTTTTTGGCCAAGATCACCCTGTTATGAACCTTATTTTTCCTCAAAAACTTGCCTAAATAGATGTTTTTCTTTATAACCTATTAGTTACAGACATACGAGTAATATAAATCTAATTGTATTTTACAGAAAGGCAAATCATAACTTTTGAGAATTTAAAAAGCCTATGCTGATTAATTTAGAATGGGTTTATAAACTCATGGCTCTCTAATTCTGTAACCTTTTTTATCTACTTGGACAGCTGATCAGAATCAAATATGAAGACTTTGTAAACTATACCCACATCATCACCCCTTAATCTCCGTGTCTCAACCCACATACATATTGATACAAATATTTACTCTTCTATATAGAATCAGACACCAGAAATATTGGTGAGAGTTTGTATATCCTTCATCAAACATGGGCATAAACAGATTGAGGACCATGGTATACGGTGTGCTTCCGAGAGCTGGAGGTTTCCACTCTGCTTTAGACATAATCGTTGAAACTACATAAGCATTTTGTGTGTGAGGGAGTACATGTATTTTCTGGCACTTGCATAACAGTCGCTGGATTCCCTTTGTCCTCTGAAAGTTAGACTTATCACGATGTATAGCAACAGAGTAAAGCCCATATTATTCCAGAAATATATATTTTGTATGTTTATCTAAATGTTTAAATATTGTTAATCTAAACAGTCATGAACGTAAAAGTAAATGATACTTATGGGGATCATTTTTTATTTATAATTTATCAAAAAGTTATTCTTGGTCGCTGCATGCATTGCCTAACTTAAAAGTTATATAAACTATGTCAGTAGATAGTTATTATTATTATTGTTACTATTACTTTTAATCAATGAGATAACTAAAATTCATAAAATTTAAGTAAATAGCTCAAGGTCATATACTCGTATCTAGTGAATGGCAATAAAATATTTGAACTCATGTTTAATTTATTGCACAGCTCTTTTCATTATAACATCCTATTTGTGTGTATAATACTCTGCATTTCGATCATGGAAGACACTGAAACACATAAATCCAGGCCCCAAATTCATAAGACTTGCTTCATTTTGTCTGAATTATTCAAAATTCATCACATGAAATGCTGTGTAAAAACAAACTAAGGTTTATGTTACGAAAATATTTTATAGTCTATCACCCAGTACTTCCCAAAGTAATGTGGTCACAAAGCATTTATGTGAGTATGTGTATCACATACTAGTATCTCAAATAGCTAGAGATCTTGGAAAATGTGTGTGAGATCTGTCACCTATCCACTCCCCTGAATTACCCTTATCTCGAGTTCCTGTCCATTAACGTTTCTTCTGTAACGTTCACCATCACATTCCTCTCTCAGGAGCTGTAGATGTAAATAACACTTTGATGATTTCCTTGAAAACTTGGTATATTTTAAATTTAGATTATATGTTTTGGTTTCAGAAATAACTATACTGTTAGGTGTCCTCAAGCCCTTAATATAATTTGACACTTAATAGTTTTTTAAGCATTAGAACTTCTTTTATAAGTCAATTAAGTCACATGATCACATTATTTTGAGTTGGCAGTTAGTAGAGAGAAAAACCGATACTACTTGGAGAGAGATGAGTTGAAATGCTTCAGGAAGGCACTTAAAGATGAAAATTGCTTCTGAAAGTAAAATTAGAGATCCCTTTAAAGCCGCTTTTAACTGCCAACCTGAATTTGAAATAGCTCTAGAAAGTGGAATAGATTGCCTGAAGAAAGCAAGTGCGCCATCTTCAGAATTACTACGAATACATCTTCATCCTAATGTTGCAGCAGAATGCTTTTAAAAATACACGTACATTAACTGTTTGTGAGGTGCTCTGCTATTTTTAATAGAATAAGAAACCTTACAGGATAAGTAAGGCAATTACAGGATCAGATTGTTATACTGCTTTTTTTAACTTGCCCAAATAATTTACATTCTAAACATGGAACTAATGTCTTTTCGGAATTACCTGGCTTCCTAGAGGTGTAATTGAACATTAGCTTGAGACCAGATGAGTTGCTCAGCAACACATATTCATTAAGCAGTTAATATATGCAACACCTGTGTCAAATCTCATGGTGGGAAGTAAAAGGCATCCTAACTAATGAGGCTGAAGTATAAACTGGAGTTAAATATACTCTTTTAATACCATGAAATCTATCAAGGTATTCATCAGCCAGAACACAAAAACATTTTATGAGCTGCATAAGATAACTTTTAGAACAGAGCATTTAGAATTTATTCCTTAAACATTCTTAAGATTTATAGAGTAATTTCTATAAGATTTCAAATCGTATGATTGATGCACAGTGTGGGGACAGAACCAGGAGTTCAGTTTCCAGGCTCTCAGCCTCACGTGGAAAGGTGCTGACTGAGGTAATAAATGGCCATCAGCTGCGATTGGATGGCCATCAGCTGTGGCTAGTTGGCCGTCAGGTGTAACCAGTGAGCCACTGGCCACTAATATAACTGCAGCAGTGGCTACTAGCAGAAAATTGGGGCTAGCAAGAATATGGTGGCTGAACTAGCAAGTGGTGGCCTGCAGGGTGTGGATTGCAGAGAAGTGGATGGCGGGTTGCAGATAGTGTGGCTCCTGCTTCCTGTGTATCCAACCCAGCCACCAGCGAGAGTATAGTGGTATGACTCCCCTATCTATGGCACTGTGGGTGTTCATTTTTGGCCTCACCATATCCTGCATTCTTATGTGGGGAGCGGGAGCAGAGACCCCACATGACACCCTGCATGACATACAGCTTGTGCCAGATCTTCAATTTCAGGTGGTTTATTTTCTATACAGAAATTTTCTTCACCACATTCCCAAGCTCTCATGTAGTCTGCGCCTGAACACCAACAATAAGAAGTGATAAAAGAACCACTGTCACATATGGGCAAGTTTGACTGCCTGAGGTTCTTTTCTCTTCCTTTCTTTCATAGGATTTCCCCAAATTACACATTCACTTTTTTTGCCTGTAAAATTACCTTATTAAAATATTTACCCTTAACCAAAAAGAAAATTTTAGGAAAACAGGGCCATTTCAGTTTAGCTCACAGTGTATCCTTGATGCCTAGAACAGTGTCTGATACATAGTAGCAAACAGCAAATAATCTATGAAATTATACCTGTATGTTTGTAGCTTCACCAGTTTGTCTTAAATTTATCCTTGGAAACTTTCAAAACAAGTCTGTCTATTGTGGTAGCAATTTGAATGAAGTTATTGTGAAAGAGGTAGGTAGTTTTTCACTGTATTATTTAGGATTAGGTTTTCCTTTGACAGGAAACTTAAAATAACAGTAGTATAAAAGAAACAGAAATTAATTTCTCTCTCATGAAGAAATCTGGAAGTAGACAATCATGGACAGACTCCTGATGTCTCATTGTTCTATCTTTGTGTCTCATAGAAGTTTCATGGCAACATCTATTCCTACATTCCTCTTATGGATACATTTATGTATTATAAGTTTCAGCAATCCTGTTTACATCCTAGCCACCAAAAAAGAAGATATATAGATATAGATATAAAGTAGGTGCCAAAAACGTATACACATTTTAAGAAAGGAAAACACTGTATTAAAATTGTAATACTCAATATATACTGATAAGAAAAGATGACTACAAGTCATGTGTATACATTTTTGCCACCCCCTGTAAATATAGATATATAATTTTTCTCAGAAGTTCCGTATATCACTTTTTCATACATTTCATTGGCCGGCACTTAGTCATATGGATAAAATGAGATCAGAAATACTGCACATAGTCATTCTTCCCTACTTCAGTATTATTATATGCCCAAACTTTAGGTGAAATCATGTGGATGACAAGAATAAAGACTATATTCCCAGATACCTTTGGAGCTAGTTGTGTCTACATGACTAGATTTTGGCCAATGGAAGTGGTATATTCAAATTCCGGGAATTTTTCTAAACAGCAAATCACGTTCTTATTGCCTTTTCTTCTTCTTGCTGGCTGGAATGGTGACTTGAAGGCTGGAACTGAATCAGCTTTTTGGGTTTATATGGTCACTTTCAGGTGCTATGGTCACTTGACAATTAGACCTGAGGTCAGCAAGAAAGAAGAAGACAGATTCCAAAGAGCACACTAGCACTGGAACCATCATCTCCAGTATTTCCCATGAGAGAAAAATACATTTCTATATTGGTTACAGCACTATTTGAGGTTTTCGCTCTTTTGCAACCAAATCGAATTCAGACTTATAATTTACCGTGTTCCTAGATCTTTCATTCTTCCTGGTTAATCACTTGTCATATTTTTAAAGGCCTCATTCCCTTTGCAAACACGATCATACAAATATCTGCGGACAAATGTTAATACCGACGTTATTCACAGTCAGCAAAAGAAAACCAAAAGAGCAACAACAACAAAAAACTATAAGTAACTTTGGAAAATGGTGTTTTGGCTAGAAATTGTAAGGCTGAAGACAAAGTAATTGCACATAAACACTGGAATTAAGTTGAGAAACTTGTTTCTCATGGTGGTACACATTAAAAATTCTGAAATTTCTTTACATGTGTATGGGAGTTGAACAAGTGAGTAGATTGATTGGGGATGGTGGGAGCCAGGTTTCTTAGTGTCAGAGAAGGAAGTTACAGATAAGTAAGAAGAAAAGAGTAAAAGAAACCCTGTTTTTAGATTTATTAGGTAGGTGCAAAAGTAATTACGGTTTTTGCATTTTTTACTTTTTAAACTGCAATTACTTTTGCACCAACCTAACCCATGGCACATAATGCATCCTTACTGTGGTTGGTATAATGATGTATTTGGATCTGATATTGTTATCCTTGAGATTTTAACGCATTTTCTATTTTTCACACAAAAATATTTTTATTGTTAAACTTGATTACATGAGTAGATATCTGAAAAGGTGCCATTTAATTGCATTTTAACGAACCTTTGTTTCATTTTTGACAGATTTACTGAGCATGTTACTACAACAAGTGAAGGATATTTATCAGAAGTAATAGTTCAGACTCTTGTAGTTAATTCCTAATTACTTTTATGCCTTAACAAATTCACCAAAGAAAAACTTTCATTAAAAAATCTCTAATTACATTCCTTCTTTGTTCAAATGATATCATTGCATTCAAGATCCTTACACTCTTATTCAGAACTGTCACTGTTTCAGATCAAACTTTTCTTTATGGCTTGTCATATTTCATGAACTCTACACTCTTCAAATTTTCCAAATATATCTCCTACCTTCTCTGTTTTTCCTCTCATCACAATCTCTACTTTAATTGCACTTTTCATAAGCTACTCATTTAGTGTCCTATTGTCACTCATTCCCATTTAGTCTGAGGTTAAATGCCACATATTTCATGAAGATGCATCTATGCCGATCTTTTCAGTAAGAATTATTCATCCTATTCTCTAAACTTGTAAGGCAAGATAGCCGCTTCCTTAAGAAATGTAACTCATTTTACTTGTCAACATAGATGGGTGCCTACGTATGTGTGTGTACATGTACGTGTGTACATACATGTATTTATGTGATATTTTAGTTTTAGAAGTTGTTCTGCACAACTTTAGCAGAGGGCTTTGTACAGAGTGTGCGTTCAATGAATGTTTTTGTACAAAATAAGTCTACGTAATCTTGCATCAGTTGGACCGATAACCTATTATGTGATGCATTCCCTTACAACTTATGCATTAATTCTGCACACTATTGGTATGTTCAGCTGCTATTTATCCTGATAACTGATTTCAAGTTATGTTACTGTATCTTCCCTTATAAACCCATAAGGGGAATTTGTAGAAAGACTATACATGGTCAGAACAAATATTATGCTTTTATGATGACATTATTATACTAGAAATGCCGACTATAGTGCTGCTCTACCAACAGGCCCCCTATGGGAAACTTCCTTGAGCTTGATGAAGGGGCAAGCTGAGGTGACAAATTGTTTTTTATCACATTACCAAAAACGCTTTTCCAAGTTTTTACACAAGTCTGTGTAGTAGAATTTCTTATCCTATAAGCATATATCTTTCTAGTTCCCATTCTTACCCTAGTTCATCTATTTGATATTTATTGAGACAGATATTGGTGATCTAACTATGAGCAACGCCATCATGGTCTTTGCCCTCACATAGTTTGCTGTCTTTGTGGGTGGAAAGAGTCTACTAAGTAAGTGATTACAATATTATAGGTGTTTAGTTGAGGAAGTCTTCAATGTTGGTTTTCTGAGAGCAATTAGGGAAGGCATACTGAAGAGCCTGTTTAGGATAAGCTCCCAGAACATTCCCATATAATGACAATAGTAAGAATGGTCCATTAGAGAAACAGAAAGAAGTTCAGTAGAAATAGAACTTAACATGTAATAAAGGCGATTGAAATAAATGAGGTGGGAAAAACAACCACGGGGTCAGTGAACAGGTTCAGGAAGATTAACATAAAGTTCAAGAAGATTAATAAATTCCTTGGTGTTTTTCATTATTTGCTTTCACAGAAGCAATATATTTGTGAATATATTGTTTTAAAATTTGCTTAAATGATTTTCATAAATGTATTACTAAACATTTGAGGGGATAACATTTTGAAAACTTTACAGATCTTTCAAGGCATTATTTGTAAGGATTACTTATACCATCTCTACTTTCATAAATATAAATTGATTTATAATTATAAAAATGACTCATAATAATACATACCCCATAATAATGATTAAAATTCATAATCATTTGCTCAATGATTCCCAGAACTGACTTTTTGAATTTAATTATGTATCTAAGAGCTGTGTCCCCCCATATGTCCTCATATCAACATGCAGAATGCTTGAATTCTTGACTGACAGAATATAAGAATTGTAATACACTTTATAATACAGATGACCCAGTGACGTTCTGATACCATTCTTATGCTCATGGCTTTAATCTGAGTATGTGAATTTGCTTTCCTGCTTTTCTTTTATTGTCCTTTTTTTCTTTACTATCGCCCTTGCTTTTGAGCTGCCTCTTTCTTTTTATCCTCATTTTCATCACTTACTAACTTTACTTGTTAAACTAATATGCTGTTACATAAAAGGCAACAATCTTTGGGAAACAACTATGTTCCAGACACTTTAATACATTATTGCTTATAATTATCACAATAGTCCTGTTAAATGTTATGACTAGGACTTAGGAGATGAAGAAAACTGTTTCAGGAAGGTTAAATGGTCGCTTAAAATCCTCTCAGCTAGTCAGTAAAGGAATCAGGAATCACATTCATGTTTGCATTATTCAAAAATGCTTTTTCTTCACCCTTTGATACACAGATCCCTAAAGCATCAACTGTTAGTCTGATATCCTAGCTATCAAGGAAAGATAAATAAAACCTCAGACAAGCTGAGATGAAACTCTAGATAGAGTGTGATAAATTGCCAAAATTTATTCAGAGCACTTTCCCTATCCTCAACTCCCTACCATTCCAGTGAAAAGCATTGTCAGATTTTGAACAACACAGCAGGACATGTAATGTTTGAGAAGAAACCCTGCAATCAGTAATTAGGATCTGCAGTCAAGGAGGGTATTGACCAGTGAGGCTAGTGGTGACATGTGGTTTGTAAAACTAGTTGACATAAACTTAGAAAATAACTACATTACATTATATTCTTTTTATTGAAGTCTAAAACCTCTATTTACTTAAGTAATAGCTTCAGCTTGTCTTAGAAGACTGTACTTGGAAACCGAGATTTTCATTCAACTGAACTGGCATGCCAAAATTAGGACAGGGTCTGATTGAAGGAGACATTGAGATAGGAGAGACCTGTCTAAAACAGAAATATTTTAATTGGAAAGCTATTGATCAGCTAGCACCCTGGATATTAAAGCTGAAGAAGTGGCTTCATCTGACAAGTGCAGCATTTGCAGAGTAGGCTGACATTAAAATGGACAATCATTCATTTATCCAAGGAGCATTTCATGAGCAGCCACGACATGCCAGGCACCATTCTAGGTGTTGTGCGTATGCAGTGGAGAAAGCAGTCATGGAGCTGTTACTCTAGAGACAAAAATAATTGCAAGTAAATTAATACATAACATGCTGTATTGATGAGGGCATGGAAGAAGAGTCAATTCAAACCAGGAGATCCAAAATGAGAGATAATGCTACTTGTGATACAGTGGTAGGTGAAGCCCTCAGCCATGTGGTGGTATTTGAGGACAGACTAGGATTACATGGGGGGAAAAGCGATGAGGATAAACGGCTGAATACCATCCTAGCCAGAGAGAGTAAGGATGAACACATCGTAAGGTGAAAGTGTGCTTACTGCATTCAAGAGCTGCAAGAAAGCCAGTGTCATTGGAGGGAGAGAACAGTGGCAGAGGAAGTCAGAAGAATAGATGGGAACCGAGAGAATAGGAAAGACTTAGCCACAGTAAGGGAGTAGTTCTAATAAAGGAGAAAATTCCCTCAAAAAAATTTAGACACCTACATATCTGTTGCGGCTCATTCTTAATTGTCCATCCCCCAAGCCCTAAAATAACCTCCCTTAAGGCTGTATTTCCATCCTTTGCATCAGTAGCTTTCAAGTGTAAAACTTAGGTCATGTGTATTATATACATTTGTGAGCGTGTTACTATTTTTTTATTCTAAAGTGTCAAACATGGGATTTTATTAAAAGGTTTTGGATATTTTATCTTGAAACTTCTGCTAGAATTCCTAGAGATGAAGATTTTTGATTAGCACATTTAGTCTACTTCCACTACAGAGCCGGTAGCTTAAGTTTAGATCCTCCAGAATTAATAATATATTAAACCGTATTTCAATCTTGGTTATGTCCTCTGGAATGATGGGAAAATGCGGTCTGCAATAGCTCCCTTTTATGTTTATTTTGGTAAATTTCAGCTTAGTGCAGTATTATTTCGCATGAGGTATTCTTTATAATCAATGCTTAATTTGAAAGCCATCCTCCGAATCAGGACCCTTACTTCTCTGCCGTGATCTGTCATGGGAGTGTCCGGGCTGTGATGCATCTCAGTGAGATGTCCTCAGTATGTTTACTTGTCTCCAGATTAAATACCAACAACATGCTGAGAGCAATGCTGTCCTCGCTCTGCTGGACCCTGGTAAGCCGGATCTAGCTCTTCCTAATACTCTCTCATTCATTTCCCCATATCTGGGCTGAATCCTTGATGGTGGCTTGTGTGTATACTTAGTGACTGAGGAAAGCACAATGAACACATTTAATATTTGTGCATTTTAAGTTTTGTTTGGTTGTTGAGTTTCATTCCCAGTGAATCCAACTTGAGCAAAAATCAGAAAAAAAGCATATTCTCAAAACATATATTTCATGTTCTGTGGGAAGCTTGATTTTCTGCTTAGTAATAAAAATGGGTTGATGGTTTTTAAGTTTGGAAATTATTTGCCCTAACTGCAGCAATTTCTTCCAAAGAGGAAATAACAAAAATGGAATGGTTTCTATTCAATTCAATTCAACAACTGTTTTTTGAGTGTCTCCTCTGTGCCACGCAATGTCCTAAATCCTTGGGATTGAGCAGTGTACAAAAGAGACAGCTACACCTGCCCTTAGGTGTTTATTTTCCAGCAGTGCAATTTTCACTTAATGAGGCAATGGCGTGAGATGTTTTTAGAATGATATACTGAAAAGCAGCTTCCAGAAGTGACTCGGGGTATTTGGTTTATAAAAATTTCTAAAGTAGATTTTCTCAGTTCTTCAATCCGACAAACACTGCCCCCTGAAGTCTCATCAACTAAGATGTAGTACCAGGTCAATCTGACCGTGTGCTACAAATGCATGTAGTACAACCTAACCTGCCAACGGTAGTTTAGAAAACCACTGATAAAAGGTAGCAGGTGTCACTAGCAAGCCTTACAAGCTCCATAACTTGATGAATAAACTGTATTAAATCATCTGACAGAAAGCCTTTGCACTGTGTTCTGTGGGAGTGAAGGAGTAACCATAATCACCTAAATTAAGTTGTGATGTATATTTCATATATAAACTTGTTGCTGAAATGTCTGTAGCCCAGTTTGCAATTCTAGAATGAGGCAGAGCATAATTGGAATTCAGGAAGAAGAGAGTGCTTTGTGAGCTTTTTTAGGTTTGTATTCCCTGGGACTTGTGTTTGAGTGTCTGTAATAGCGAACCCAAACCGTAATGGCTTAATCAGATAAGGAACTGTTATTCTCACATAACAGGAGAGTCTGGAACAAAGGAGATCTAGTGCCAATGCCATCTGTGATTAAGTCCAATCTGTCTTTCTGTTCAACCATTCTTAGCGTCTGGCTTTGGCCTCATACTTATCACCTAATGGCTACAAGTTGATTGTTCTTTTTCTAGCATTGAATACTAATTCCAGGCAAGATTAAGTGAAACATAAATGGCAACATTGATCCTGCCCTGTTTTAAAGAGATTTTATGAAAATCCCTTTTTGCCCCCTAAAAAAGGTATAATAGGTACAAAATAAAGAATATGGCATTATTTTAGTAAAACACTTTCTTGTCTCCTGATTAAAATGAAAAATACTATTTATGAGATGATTTGAGAGAGAAATTTTAATTCTGTATATATGTGCTCAAGTTAATCTGACCAGTTCTGACAGTCTGAAAAACATGGTAAAGTCAAAATATGTGGAAATGGTGACAACTTGCTTGGTGAAGGTCAAGCCCAGAGGCCTAGGATAAGATAATTATGTTTGGTAAGCAGATGATAGAAGTGATTGAAATGTTCTAGTTTATCCTGGAGCTGATTATAAAAGCTTGGAACGTGAGTCAGCATTCACTATTGAGTGAAAGAAAAGCTCTTGGGTTAGGGGGATGCATTATACTTGCACAGTTCACAGAGATAAATAAAATGTATTTTATAACAGGATATCAGTCAAGATTAGTTCACAATTTGACTTACAAAGGGCAGAACCATAAGGCTAAATTTAAAGAAGAAAGCAATTGGATGGCAGTCAGGAAATGGTGATACAGATTTAGGCAGAGAACAACTTCTGAAGCATAGTGATATAAAGTATCTTTAAAACCAAGTCAGACCTTTCCCACCAATTATTTGCAGCAGCAGAAGTACCAGAGCCATGCTCATCACAGGCTTGGAGCTGCCTGATCTAGAATCACTGCCCACTTATAGAAGCAGGAAGGGCCAGGGGTGAAACCAGAGTCTGTCGCATGAAGAGATGCCATATGTTGGGCTAATTGACTATAACCTCAGTAGAGACTTGTGAAGGAAAAACTAAATAGGGAATGACATCGCCACCATACGGGGCATGTAAGCATGCTACAACCTGAGAGATGAGTTTTCCTTGGCTGACAAGCAAGCAAACTCATATTCAGGAAGGAATCATGGAGGTGTTGCCATGGTTTTCCAGGAGATCCACACTCACAGAAGAACGCGCATCCAAATGAGTCAGTTTCTGGGATGACAGTAGATCTGTCACTTTATGGATAGCTCCTCCTACCCCTCACCCAGAGGAAGGGGAGATTTAGTTATGCCTTTTAGTGCAGGCATTTGCAGGCAGAAGGCAAAAGAAAAAGAAAAAAAGGATTTCAGATAACTTATGTCAAGACCAAGTATAAAAGTTATTGACCCAATTAAAACTGACAAAGAGAAGAATTATGAGTTCTTAGAATCTAAAAATCCTTCTTTATTGTCACTGCCTCTGGTTTTGGCCCTTTTCCTTTTTTCTTTTTTGTGGTATATGAGTAGCCATCCTGCTGGGAATACCAGAGATACGTCTGGAAACAGGGTTTTCAGTGCCTTTCAATATCCACCAGCGATTCCCTATTCATTCACATCAGCATACATGACACAGGCCTGAAATCTGGTGATTTTGTGCACACCTTGGAAAATGTCACATTTACCCGAAACATAACCAACTACTGGAATTTCAGCTTTAGAGAGAAATAAAACTTTTTTCCAGGTTTAAAAATTCTTCAAAAAGTTGACATAATTGGAAGACTTCCAAGCTGACAATTTAGAGATTAAATGTGACAACGTTATCTGTCTATAAAACGGAAATGGCTATCTACAGTTGCTTTAAAGGAATTCTGTCTCCAAGTAGTCTTTTGTAGTTATGACACACACACACCAAATAGGAAAAAGGAAAAATAAACTGGCCTAGGACATTTTCTCTTACTATTCATATTTTGGAATAGGTTCTTTTCAAGGATTTACAACAGGATGGATAGAAAATAATACTAATTCTTCTGTCAATTAAAGGCCTTGAGCATGATACACAAACTCATTGAGGATAACGAAAGTGATGAAATCATGAATAAGGACACGGGAGACCAAGTTTATATACTTTTACCAAAAATTCGTGATGCATTTTAAGCCTGCCTCTTTGTGAAGAAAGTCCATGAATTCTAAGAGTTATGTACACCATCTCCCACACTTGAGCAGAGCTGAAGAAACCATTTATATATATATATATATATATATAAATATATACACACACACACACACACACACACACACACATATAGAAGTGTGGTCATGGACAATTAGGGTGATCTATGCATTTTATACTGCTCTACTTCTAATAAAGCTGTATTCTGTATTACATATAAACCACAAGCAGGAACTCGAGTGTAAATGCTATTTATCAGACCATCATTTTCCAACATCACAGGATTATAAAAGTAATAAAAGAATAAAAGTATTTTTTTCCCCATTCTTGTCCAAGAGCTGCAGTTCAAAGACCTGGAGCCTTTGATATGTTCCATTTTCACTACATTTCTACATAGCCTCTGGGCTTCAAGTGAACGCAGTGATGCTGCCCCTTCCTTCCTTACTGGTCAGCATGCCCTCCAAAGGGATCACCGTGTAGCGGCTGCTGTCAGTCATTTCTGTTCACCACAGGGAGAGCCTCTGCCCTTTTCTCCCCGGTTTGTCCTTTGCTGAGATTTATAATGAAAACCCACTTACCTAGGCATTTACTTTGTCAACCGTGCTTCACATCGAAGTTCCATCTTTGATTTTATTTTAGTTTTGCTTTGTCTTTAATGATAATTCCCTTCAGTAAGATTTTAGCACATTCCTGAAGGAAGCAAATTCAGAAACTGATCTGGGTTTTTCTCAATAGTCCTCAGTTTTTTCCATTTCCATACAGTCTCCCCTCACCGGGTGCCTCTCTTTCCCCACACATCTGTGTGGTGTGTCCTTTCCTTTAGTGTAAGCATCTACCTCAGTCTCTGAGGAGATTAACATGTCACACTTTTGTCAAAAAGTACAAAGTTCCCAGTTATAAGATAAATAAGTACTGGGGTTGTCATGTACAACATAATGACTGTGGTTAACATGACTATGTAGCGTATTTGAAAGTTACTAAGAGAGGAAATTCTGAAAGTTTTCATCACAAGGAGATAAACGTATTTATTTTTTCACTTTTCCCCCTCTTATTGTATCTGTAAGAGATGATGGATGTTAACTAAAATTGTAATCATTTTGCAATATATGTAAGTCAAATCATTATGTTGTATACTAAAACTTATACAGTACTGTATGTCAATTAAATCTCAAAAAACCAGAGGAAAAAAAGTCCTCTTTTATACCAACAGCTGAGGGCTTTATTCTGGGAGTCAGCCTTTACAAATCCCAAATTGCCTAAAATGACAGTCTGTGCTTTGCAAATTGCAATGGTTAAAATGAGCCAAGTGAGGGCTTCTGAAATTCAGTTTTGGCACCACGAGCTCTGTTCTGGGTCTACTTGCCTGCACGTACTTTTAGAGGACACTTTTTTACTGGTTTTCTCAAAGTCACCATGTGGATTTCTTTGGCTTATGCTAGGTTCTGATAGAACTAAGAGGCTGTTAATTTTAATTTTTTAGAATCCATTGCCCTCATTTTGAATTTAAAAATGATTCTGGGTAGACCAGATAAATCCGCAAACAGATTTATTTATACATTGGGACTGTCAAATATGAGTCAGAGTACTGGGTATTAGAGTCTGTCAAGAGAAATCTGAAAATGCCTGTAAGAAGGTTAAGTCAACTCCATGTATTTTTGAAGTAGGAAACCTGTGAACAGAGCCTACATTCTATGGCATTTTGCACTGACTTAATATAAGGACTTTATGCTCAAATATTACAGACACTTCCTTAGTTAGTCTCTGTATTTTAACCAATCAGAAACTCTTAGAGCAGATGATAAAGGTTTGGAAAAAATTATGGAATGATGATTATTTCACCAGTGCCGAAAATGACCACCTAAACTGAAATTTAACCTTCTTCATATAGCTTCTCTTGTTGTTCAGTTTGAATCTTGGACGAGTGTTATTTATCTAGATTACATACGCTTGGGTTGGAGTTATATTAGACCAACTGAGCAGCAGTTAGACCCTCATCATCAAATGACCTATTTCTCGAAATAACATGGATTTCTAAGTGAAAACTTGATGTTCTTATTTTACTTTTGTAGTTACAGTAGCTTAACTGAAAAAACAAAAACAAAAACAAACCCTTCATTATGTATGCAGTGCATGGCAAGATAACTGCCTGAAATGTCAAAATATTGACAAAAATACAAAGCTTGTAATTATACTGGTAAAATTTACAAAATGTGTCAGATTTTGGGTGCCCTCTTCTCAGAACATTGCAAGACTTTTGCACTTGAATAGGTAATAGATGTACCACTAAAACAGGTTCTAAGAATTTGTATTTGACACAAGGCAATATGTGGTCTAGATGAGTTAGGTTTTTTAAAACCAAATTAAATATGTATAGGATCAACACACCTTATAGACTAGGAATTATCTTTTAGTAGTAAAATAACAAGTTTCCATGGGAAATTAGTGTTCTGTGAATTATCTTGAGAGTTTTCTTGAAAATGTATAATCGTGAAAAATTTTAGAGAATGAAAATACATTTAGCTCTCACTGTAATATAAAAATTATGTAATTCACATATACTAGAAACCAACAAAAATGATTCTACAGGCTCATAATATAATTGCCTAATGGGTCTTTGAACATAGTTCTGTGATAGCAGAGGCCAAATTATGTGAAATATGCATGTTTAAGTTTTGTTTTAATTAGTTTCAGGTATACAAAACAATGTAATAGACATTTATCATTTATATCCCTCACACAGTGATAACCCCCCTCTCCCCATCTACTACCCCTCTGACATCGCATTCAGCCATTACATTTCCACTGTCTCTATTCCTAATGCTGTACTCTACTTCTTGTAAATACACACACACACACACACACACACACACACACACATACACATATATAATTATAATTGACATTCACTGCACTGTACACCTGAAGCTGAAGCTGAACAATGTTTAAGCTTTTTGATGTTTTATTTATAGAATATTGCTGTGAAGGTTTGAATGTAGACTTTGAAATTTTGAGAAACCTTGAAAGAACTCACAGTGTTTTTGACAGCTGCTTTAAACTGTCTTTAAACCATGGAATTGATTAAAGCAAGTGAGGTGAACTCCATTGAGATGAAGTTAAATCAGTGACTCCACTTTCCTCACATAGACCAGTTGTTCGATGTGAGGCCATTTTACTAAGCTCAGAAAATATTAATAGTTGATTGACAACACTGTTTAGGTTTGTTTCTATAATTACTATTAGGAAGTTTTGGACAATGTGTGTGAAATAAGGAAGAAGACATTTAGGAATTACTTTTTCCTTTGCTCTTGATTGGCCATCTGGGTTAGGCTTGATGGATTCTGAAGAACATAATTGGACCTCACAGAACACACTTCATCCATCCATCCCTTTGCTGATTTAACACTCATGCTATTCTCTGGAAAAATCTATTGTCACATTTCTCATATCTACTTTTTAATATACCTAGTGTCTGACTGAAATATGCTATTAATATACAAAAAGAATAATAAAAAAATATTACTTCAGATATTAGTCCACAAGGTGCAATCATCCACCGTTTTAGTGACTTAACTGTCAAGAAAAATCCAATGATGCTTCTTGCTACTTCTCTCTTCCGAAAAAGACAACAATGATATAATATACAAAGCCTTAATAGACACAGACTCGAGTGACAGGGTGAACTTTCTAGTTGTGGTTGGAATTCTGAAAGAAAGGAGTCAAATTAAATGTGCCTAGGAAAATTCTCTCTCCTCTTTGTGCTCTTTATGTTTTATTAATGTGATGAGATTCAGTCTAAGAATGTGCCTCTGCTTCAGAAAAACAAATAGGAACAAGAAAAAAAAATCAGATGCTAGAAAACTTGTGCTTCTTGCTCATGTTTGATTTAACTCAAATATAATCTTTTTTCTAAAAAGTCAAATGAGCTTATGCATGAGTCCAGCTCTATAGGGTGAGATAACCTATACAAATTTGGAGCCAAAGCATGTAAGAGATTCACAGCTATCATATGTATGTATTTGTGTAAATTTCCTTAGAGTAAATGTATACGTCCGTAGTGTATTTCATAGTGGACATAGGGAAATGGGCAGCAGTGTCAGTAGTAACTAGCTAAATAGGGTTACTTAGAATTATTATCTCAAAACTGTTGTGAATTTGAATGTTGCTTTTATTTTTAATGTACTAAAGTTTTCCGTCATATAGGCATAGCATCATCACACATATTCTAGTGACTAAAAACACAATAGACAGCTTTCGATTTTTACCTAATCATCATGAATAAATATTTTGAAAGTAAATAAATCATTGCCAATTTTGAACACAAAACTAAAATGTATTACATTATAATTTGGACAAAGACATTCCATTATTGTTTAAAACATTTCTTTAAATTAGATTTATGTAGACATTGATTAATCCATTTCCTTTCTGGAGTCAATTTTCAAAATCTACTATTTAAATTAAGACAGTCAGGAAATGTTGCCATAGTTACCTGCATCACGTTAGCATAAAGTGGAAGAATTTTTGAAAGTTTTCCTTCCTATGCTATTATCACTGCATTACGTACAAGACAGTTATACCCTTTGGGGTTAATATGAATTTTACTACATCTATATGGAGTTCATTTATATAACCTGCAGAGCTCCTACAAGTGTACTCTCCCACTTCTAATGGAACTTCCTGGTTATTTCATCCCTATGGAAGACAGGATAGGAAAAGAGTGTTGCAGAAATCCAGAGGATGATTTGAATTTGGCCTTTCTTACAAGACAGGTATGCACAGATCATTATTTCTCTTTTCTGTTGTCTAACTATTTGTGTTCTGCTTATCATTTTCTGTTATTCTATCGCTAATAAGTAAAGACAGCCATTAACTTTAAATGCTTCCCAATCATTCCAGATAATATTGTTCCCTAAATCTTCTTCAGTGTCCTGCTAAGTTCAACCTTAGGGAGAGATAATACTTATAAGATTCCTTTACTGAATATGGCAAGTAACCATGGCTAAAATCCACAGGTTAAGATCATGACTAATAGATTCTGTTTTGACGAGCTTCAGTTTAAATTTTTATCATTTGTGTATTTTGAATACTTCCTCTAACTTTCTCTGGAATCATTGAATTTCCACACTTTATCAGATTCCTCCATACTCTAATACTATAGAGAGTTGTAAAGAATACATTGTGCTTGACGCAAGCTAAAAACATTACACTTCCCACAAGAGACTAATATTAAAGATCTTGCATGTCATCACTCTTGCAAAGTTGCTTTAATCTCACTTTTCCTATCTCGCTCTAACCAGATGGAATACTCCTCAAAGGCTGGGGCTACTAGTGCAGGCTTCTTTTCTCTCATTCATAGCACAGTGGAGAATTGCCCCTTACAATCAGAATTGCCATCAGGGACAATTCTAATGAAATGTTAACTAGTAAAGTGTGCCCTGTTTCCTCTCCACTTCCCCTTTTGCAAAACAATAATATGGTTTGATGATATTCTTCATAAATTTTTGTGGCATCAGTATTGGAGGATTGAATCCAGCCCCAGAACTAGTATTTTGATAGTGTGATGATCATTTTCATGGCAATTTATAAAGGATTCTCACATGCATTAACACATTTTACCCCATTCGTAGGGTATACCCACATTTTACCCAAGGATGTGTATAGAGCAAGTGTTTTACACGTATGGAAAACAAAACCTTAGAGACAGGAAGTGATCTACTTGAGAATGCACAGTTGATAAGTATATGAACCCAAAGAAATTAGTGAAAACACCCTAGCTCTTTCTGTAATACACTATAATTTCACCTCTTTAATCTCCCCACCCAAGTCTAGAAAATTAAACACTTGTGCAAAGGATGCAAGCTAGAACACAATGAGGAAAGTCAGGTCTGTTTTTCGTTTGTTTGTTTGTTTTCTTCTGACTTTATTTTAGTCTTTTTCCCATTTAAAAAGCATTATACTTTTACCAATTATTTTTCTAGGTGAATATTGAGACACAAAATGTACATTCATTCTAGTTTTCCAATTTTGTATGTTTTTTATATGTCAGTGTCTACAATCAGCTTAATCAAACCCATCTTTATGTTAGAAAAAAAAAAGTATGATATTTTATTTAACATATGACTGTTTTTTCTTTAAGGCAAAATCTCTTGGCTGAATTCACCTAATGTGGAAAAAAGCCAGATTGCCTTCAGAACAGTAGATGTTCAGAAGTCTGACATCAATTTCCTGGAATAGTTCAGCTCTGAGAGGGTAAGCAAGCACACATGATATGCCAGATAAAAACAACTGAATGGTGACAGAGAACAACTAAACATAGCATTAGAGTAAGTGGCTGTATTAGTTATAGTCAACAGAAATTTCCAGAAAATAAGTCTAGGCTTTCAGGGAGTGTCTATGATCTAATTCTACTCAACACAAATAATTCATTTTCCAGAAACTGATTTGAAGATTCTCTACCCCAAACTCATCAACAGAAATAGTTATTCTAAGCATTTTGGTGACTTTTGAAATCAGTCTAACAATGAACTGAATTGCCTAATATTGCATGATACTGAACATACATGTTTTCTCAGTATGCATTATGTTATACCACTAAAACATACCATTGATACAGTCACTATATGTGTGTGTGTGTGTGTGTGTGTATGTATCTCCCAGTAATATATAACAGAATTACACTTTATTAGTATTAATATTATTACTGTTTCATGGTTCATGGTGTACATGTGTTTCATATGCTTTTTTCACTTAATGATATATCGAACTTAAACTGGGACTCTTACATGCTTTAATCAACAATGTGTCAGAACTCATATTTCCCCATATCCTCACTAAAATGGGATATTATGACACTTTAAATTGTTTAAAGATGTGGCACATAATCTTTATTATTTAATTTTTATTAAATTATGCACTCTAGAGGTGGGGGAGATTGGGACTGTGATAGTTCAGAAAGTTCGGGAAGGCTTTTCCAAGGAAATGCTGACTGAGCTGACATCTGGAGGAGACAAGGAAGCTGATTCTTAAACAGTGAGTGTACTAGGAGCGCCCTACATATCCGAGCTACAAAAAGGGCAGTGGGCCTGGAGCAAAGCCAGGAAGGGGCACTTGGTTAAGGTGTGTCTGGCACTTGGTTAAGTAAAGACTGGGCAGTCTGAGAATTTGTGAGCCACGTTTAGAATGTGTCTTTACTGAGAACAATGAGAGGCATTGAAGAGTCGTAAACAGGATGTGGGCATGTTCTGGTTTGCCTGTTAAACACCTCATTCTCCATGCAATGATTAATTAGAACTAATCTTCAAGGGAAAGAGAGCAATAAGGCCAGTCTATGATAAAGCACTGCCCTTCTCCCTGCTCCACTCGCCAGCACCACAAGAGAGAAGCTGTGTGCTCCATGTTCAGATTCCAGACCTTGACACGACCTTATCCCTTGTCCCAACTCTCACAATTTATCGTCATTTCCTCTTCTTCCAGTTTACTTACACTGTGATCCCACCTCAAAATTCTTTGACCTCATTAAGACATTCATTTCAGTGAACTTTTCACTTTTTCACTGTTGTTCATAATCTATGATCACCTTTATGACTTCATATCCCTACACAACCGGGGTTCCGTGGTCCGGCACTATAACATTTCCATGGCACATTTTCTTAATTCTCTTGTTTTTCTCTCCTTGTCTTTCACACCTGGCAAAACGGAGCCCAACTATCTATCTACATTATAATTGAGCTAAAGCAGCTGAGCACTGACAGAAACATGTCACAAAACTCACAAGAGTCACTTAAAATTTGTGAGTATAAATTAAAAATGGATATTCAACAAAGATAGAATATTCTACTTTACTCTCCTAGTAAATTCATTTTTCTGTTCCCTAAAATGACTATTTTATACCCTGTCTTGCTCTGTTTGGGCTACTATGACAAAACACAGGCCAGGTAACTCAAAAACAACAGAAATGCACTTGTCACAATTCTGGAGGCTGGAAGTACAAGATCAGGATACCAGCATGGTCAGGTAAGGGCCCTTTTCCTGGCTGTAGACTTCTTGTATCCTCACATGATGGAAGGGGGTAGATAGCTCTGTGTGCACAGTCTCATTTTCTAAGAGCACTAATCCATTCTTGAGGATTCCACCATGAACTAATCACCGCCCAAAGTCCCCACTTCCTAAAACCATCATAGTGGCATTAGGATTTCAACATGTGCATTTTGGGAGACACAAACTTTCATATTATAACACTCCATAACCCTTTTTTCACAAGTTTCCTAAAGACTCCACTTTCCTTAACTTGAGCTATATAGCCTTTTCCACATTTCACTAAAACCAGTAAAAGAAACAATCCTGTCTTTCTACCACTAACTCCACCAACCTACCTGCAGCTGTAGAAAGTATTCTTTGTCTGAGATTAAAATAAGAATGGAAGATTATTTCCTTTGTCCCAAGGTCAATGTACTTAATAATTTATTCCTACTCATTATCAAATTCTCTAAGACTGATCTTGTGTTTTCTCTTCTGCATCAAATTCTTTTCCATCTCTATTGGATCATTTTAATTAACATACAAACATGCTTTAATATAAATATATTTAAAGCAGTCTCCTCTGAACTCACCTTTTTCTTCAGGTACTACTGCAAGTTTTTTCTCCTTTTCATAAGACTGAAATTCCTAGAAAAAGTTGTCTATTGCTGTCTCTTAATCCTCACTTCCAGATGTTTCTTCAAACAATTCTAATTTGGTTTCATCCTTACCAGGAGCTCTAGTGAGGATTAACATTGATGTATATTATTTAAAGTCAATGGTCAATAATTTGTCTTAATCTAATGAACTTCAATAGCATTAAATTTATGGTGAGTAGTTCACCATAACTTCCTTAAATTTAAATTTATTCTCTGTGCTTCCATGACTTCTAGAATATTTAGTTTTACTTGTATATCAATAGCCTTTATTTCCTGTCTCCTTTGCTCTATAAGAATTCTACTCATAAATATTGGAGAGACCTAGGGTTCTATCCTCAACATATACTTATCTCCCACCACAGGTCTCCTAAATGACTACATTTTTGTTATTGGATTAAAATATTACTCCCACATTGGTTATCAATATTAATATCTAATATTTCAATCCACACATCTTCCCTGAGGTTCAGACTCACATATCACATTGCCTACATGATATATCCATTTAGATGTATTATATCCCTCACAACATGATATGGAAAAAAATAACTGGATTTCCACCTCTCATTACACTCCCCCCAAACTGTCCCATCTTACTAAATAGCAAAAAATCCTCTTACTTTTAAAGGCAAAACTGCAGAAGACATTCTTGATTCTCTTCTTTTCCTGACAACCTATATATTATATAATATCGAATTCAACAACAACAAAATCTGTACACTCTCTGAATATTATATATTTTATAATGATATACGTGTTATAGACATGGCTGTTTCTCATCACATTCTCTTCTACATCCTTTGCTCATGCCACCATCCCTACTTTACCTGGATTCTGCATAATTCTATAAACTAACTTTACTGTATCCCCTCTTGAACCCATTCATCGATTCCACATAGCAGCGAGGTTGATTTTTTAATAAGGCTTAAGTCAGTTCTTGTCTCTCTTTACTGTCTTTGTATCACATTTATACAATTAAAATTCTCTGTGTATCTTTCAAAATGATGTAATACATAGTCTGTGAATCTTTCTCATCTCAGCACCCTCCCGGCACCCCCATACTAACTTTGCACTTGTTACTTTTTCTGTTTCGAGCTCTCTTCTCACAGACCTTCACTTGATCACAGCCTTTTTCATGACCGTGGTTCCAACTGAAATGACAGCCTCTTAGTCTTTTCCCAGTGACCTGTCCCTACTTCTCATTCTTTAACATATTACCAAATTTTATCTTCCTTAGAGTAGTGAATATTTGTGGACTAGAAATACATATTTGAGAGTCTTTTTAGAAAATTACAATCATAGGCAGAATTCAGTCCTAAGGGAAGAGTGTATAGGGGATTAAAAAAATATTTGCCTCAAGTCATGAATAAAGTCAACATATAGTAATCAATGCAGAGGAATTAGCTATCGAGTAGAAAGAAGAGATAACATTTGTAGTAGGAAAATCAGAAGACTGTGGGGACATGGAAGAAAGATCAAGAAGTTGAGTGTAACTGTTGGTGTTGAATGCCTCTGAGAAATCAAGTGAGTAGAATAATTTAAAATGTCAGTTGGATTTGAAGGTATATCAATCTTTTGTAACCTTATCAAGAAGTGTTATAATGGAGTTGTATTGGTGGTAGTTACATTGAGATGTATTGAATAGAGAGTGTGAAGCAAAGAAAGGCAACGGTATATATGGAAAATATTTTTGAGGCATTTGTATATAAAGGGGAAAGCATGTTGGACTAAGAGCTGGCAGGATTATGGTACAGGTGGTGAGGATTTTTAAAAAATTAGAACAGGAATTATTTTCAAGAAGGTGGAGAAATGCCAGTCTTGAAGTGACAAGGGTTCTATTTACATACTTTCCAAAATTTCTGGCAAGAGAAGAAACAAGAGTTGAGTTGATGGTAAACTGATGCCCTCACTGAGTAGTCTGGCTTAGGTACAGTAAGGGGAGGGGGCGTAGGGAATCCTTCAGAGAAGATGAGGACATGATGGGTTTACCAATTATGAACATACAGTTCTAAAGGACCGAGAGAAGGGAGTTTGAAGAGAAATACAAGTGGGCTGATGAACAGTCATGTTTTGCTGTGATGATGATCATGGAGGATTAGCAGGAAAGAGAACTTATGGAGAAGAGACCTATATTATTTTGAAAGTCTCTTTAAGAAATGTAAGCACATTGCCAAATATCCGAAGAAAAATTTGGCTCAAGGGGTGGCTGACTCAGAAGCTGCAGAATCTACAGCCTACAGGAGCGAGCCTCCTACTCTGGCCATGTAGAAATATCAAGATCTATAAGCTTGCACTATTTTTAGCTACACCAGATTTAAAGGAAAATAAAGTGAATGATGTGAAGAAGATCATATTTAATTTGGTGCTATCGTATACTTTAGAATATCTACATTTTAAGTAAAACAATTTGTAAACATACTTCTCAAAATAATTTTCCAATAGTAGATATGTCTATGATAGTCGGCCACTTGCTCTAATATTGTTAATGATTTTTTAATCATTGAAATAAAATGGTTTTGAAGGCATGTGATTTGTTGGGTAGGGGAGGGGAAATAAGAGACTGACTCCCAGAAAAAAAAGGCACAAGAAAAATTCTTTGAAATCAGACAACTATATTAAACTGTACTTGAAATGAACAAGTAAGCCAGTTGTTATCATCTCTATCACATAGTTGAAGCAATTGAGGCTTACAACATTTAAGGATGAATCAAACTCATAATTACCAAGTGATGCAGACTAATTTTGAGCTCATTTTTTTATGAGTTTTTGCCCAATGTACTTTTCTTCAATAGTACTCTGCTTCTTCATTGAAGCTTATATTCTGAACCTGATTGTAACCTTTGCTGAGAACAAAATTGCAGCCACCTGAACATCTGGTGCTTCTTTTCTGTTGCACTAAGGTCTCTTTAAAGAGCTGGTAGCTGAAATACTAATTCCAACTCTGACAATAATTAATCATCAGCAGAGATTTTTGTAGTTACATTTATAAGAAGTTACTACCAAATTAGATGTATGTTTAATTTTAATCAGAGCAGCCATTTCACTGATTTTCATAAAACAACAAAAAAATATTTTTTGATGGGAATAGGAATGTTATTTTCAATTTATATTTTTTCTTTTTTAACATGTCTAAGATCACATGGACATGCATTTGATTTTTTTAAGGTACTTTATATCATGATAAGAATTAGGTTATATATTGCGTATTTTTATAAAAACATTAGATAACATAAAATGTAAACAAATCCTACATTTTTATTAAAGTATAACCTATAATTCTACTACCCAAACTCAACCTTAGTGTATATGGCATTTTAGCGTATTTCCTTTAGTCTTAATGTATTATTTTTACATTCATGCATTCTTGCCACAGATAGTTATTGGGCATCTACTTTGTGCCAGACATTGATGGAGGCTTAGGCATTGAGCCTGCAGAATGTACAGGGCTTCTATCTTCATTAAACCACTCTCCCTCACCATGTCGCTCTGTCTGTCTCTTCAGTACAAAAACACATGAATGTGAACACAGTAATATACCGTAGAGTATCTTTTTATTTCTTTGAATTATACTTATGAGTATTTCCTATCTTTAAATAATTCTTATGATGTTTTTGAATATGGAATATTCAAACCATTATGGACCATTCACCTATCATTCAACATTCAGATCCCAGTTTGTAATATTATATTACCAATGCAATGAGTACAATGTTTATATCTTTTATTAATCATTTTTCTTATCATTAAAATATGTTCATTTGGTGAAATCTGAAACATTTAGAAAATGAAACAAAAATACCAATTCATCCCACCATCTATAAATATTCATTGTTCATAATTTAATGAAATTCCATCTCAGTCCTTAACTTGCCATAATGCATTATACTATTCTCCTGAACCTTTGAGTTAAGTTTGTTATTGACTCATTATTTTTGTATTATCTTTATTTGAAGTTCTTTGACTATTGTAAGGGTGAAAAATAATTTTATTAGCCAAAGCCAGTTCCTTTTCTCTACATGTGTGTATGTATACAAATACACACACACACACACACACACACACATATATATATATATATATATATATATATATATATATATATATGTATATATATATTCTTTTAGATCTTTTTTCTGAACAATTTCTATAGACTCCATATATGTTGAATTATGACCTCGTGGTTAATATATTTCCTTATTGGTGGCTTATTTCTAAATGTTTAAATAATATACTGTGCTTGAAAACTCAATGATAGAAAAGGGTAAAGAGGATCAAATACTTGGTGGTAGAAGAACTGACTCTGGGTGGTGAACACACAATGTGATATATAGTTGATGTATTATAGAATTGTACACTTGAAACCTATGTAATTTTACTAACCACTGTCACCCCCAATAAATGTAATTAAAAAGAAATAAAAACACAGTTCCACCCACAATAATGTCAAGAAAAATAAAATACAAAGAAATTAAAAAAAAAGAAAAGAAAACAAACATTCAGGCAAGCAGATGTACTGTTATGTAACTCCATTGTCAGCATAAAATATAATTTAGATATCCTTTTAGATTTTGATGGGATATGGCATTGCAACGATGTGTACAAATCATTTTAATTTATGTTTAATTTATTCACATAGACCATAAACAACATTTACCTACTATATTGCGTCTCTAACTATATACTCTTCCTTCCCTGTTGTTATATGAATTTATGATTTTCTCCCTTTGTTGCCAATCACCTATAATCACACAATCGATCCAATTACTTCTCAATTTTGCAAAATTGTTCCTTTATAAATTTTCCTTTTCTTCCACATCATGAAATCGCTAGATTATTTCCATCAACGTACACAAGCTAAAATATCTTCCTTCTTTAGAAATAGTCCATCTACCCCACATGTCTCTACTTCTTTTTATAGCAAAACTTAAGAGTGGTTAATGGAAATGGTATTCACTTTATATCCTTTTGTTTTTTATTGGACCTTCTTCAAACAGACAATTTTTTCCTGTATTGCTCCAGTAAAAACTCTTGTTAAGGCCACTGATGACATCATGTTGCCAACTTGAGGGTCATTTCTTAGACACTAAATAACTTCAGTTATCAGCTACACTAATGAAGTCGGCCACAACTTTTTATTGAAATACCGCCTTCACTTGTTTTTAAAGGTTCTACTCTCTTTTGGTTATGCATTTACATACATGAAAACTCACTCTTATCCTCCTTGCTGATTTCTTCTCACCATCCAGACGTATAAATTATGACATGTTCCAAGCCTAGATCCATGTGTATATTCTTTTTTATAGCTGCCTTTATTGTTTATGTCATATATATATATATTTTTTTTCAATTACTGATGGAATGAAATATTATATTTGTTTCATGTGTACAACATATGAGTAGTGATTAGACATTTATATGACTTATGAAGTGATCACCCCAATAAGTCTAGTAAACATTTGACACCATGCATATGTATTATTATATTACTGACTATATTTCCTATTCTATACTTACATGCCCATGACTATTTTGTGACTACCAATTTGTACTTCCTAATCTCTTCCCCTTTTTCACTCACTGCCCCGACTCCTCTCGCATCTGACAACCGTCAAAGTGTTTTCAATATCTATGAGTTTGTTTCTGTTTTGCTTGTTCATTTATTCTGTTTCTCAGATTTCACATATAAGTAAAATCATATGGTATTTGTCTTCTCTGACTTATTTCACTTAGCATAATACCCTCTAGGTCCATCCTTGTTTTAAATGGCAAGATTTCATTTTTTTTATGGCTGAGTGACATTGTGTATATGAGGTCTGACAATGAAGTTTGCGAACTCATCCTAGAAAAAGTGCTACGTATCTCATTGCTGAATATCACTATGGTCACCTTCAAAGTACTCCCCTTGGGAAGCTATGAACCAACACCAGCACCTAGTCAACCCTTCAAAGCAATTTTGGAACTCTTTTTCTGGAATGGCCATCAGAGCTGTCGTCGTATTACCCTTGATGTCCTGAATGTCATTAAAATGTATTCCTTTCAATATTTCCTTTATCTTCAGGTAAAGAAAGAAATCATTGGAGGCCAGATCAGGTGAGTAGGGAGGGTGTTCCAATACAGTTGTTTACTGGCTAAAAACTCCCTCACAGACAGTGACGTGTGAGCTGCTGCATTGTCGTGATGCAAGACCTCCTTCAGGACCATTTTAGCGCACGCCTAGCTCATGCTAAGATTTTCAGTTAATGTTTTCTTTTCTCTATTGATATTTACTTGACCTCTATGCTTCTCACAGTCAGCCGATGATTTTGATACACAATTTGATGAATTATTTCAATGTTTTCATCAGTTTTGCTTGTTACTGCCCACTCTGACCTCTCTTCATCAGTGATGCATTCTCTCCTCTCAGAAAAACGTTTAATCCATTTGTGCAGTGCCGTTTTCTTCATGGTACTATCCTCATAAACTTGGACTAACATGTCCCTGGTTTCACTTCCACTCTTGTCAAGTTTAACGAGAAATTTAATGTTTGTTCTTGCTGTAATTCAAGCTCAGCTATTCTCGCAATGGCACACAAAAACACACAACAATAATGAATGCCCCTCAGCAAGACACTGTCACACGTCGACGCGAACACCACTGTGAGACAAGGATATACCAAGGTTGTGAAACCTTACTGAGCTGTTTGTATAGTGCTGCCAACGTAAGTACATGGTGGCAAGTTCACAAATTTAATTGTCAGACCTCATATCTTGATGGATAAATCTTTTCAGATTTTTTTGGGGTATATACCCAGGAGATGGATTGCTGGTAATATGATAATTCTATTCTTAATGTTTTGAGGAACCGCCATATTGTTTCCATAGCAACTGTACCAATTTACATTCCCATCAACAGTGTATGAGAGTTCCTTTTTCTCCACAGTCTTCCCAACACCTATAATTACTTGTGTTGTTGATGAGAGCCATTCTAACAGGTGGGAGGTGATAACTCATGTGGTGTGGATTTGCGTGTCCCTAATAGCCAGTGAAGCTGAGCATTTTTTCATATATCTGTGGTCACTTGTATGTCTTGGGAGAAGTTTCTGTTCATGTCCTCTGCCCATTTTTAAATTGGATTGTTTTGTCTTTTTGTTATTGAGTTGTAGAAATGGCTCTTAAAGCACTGTTTTCCATTAAACAAGTGAGGAGTGCATTAATAAAACATGAATAAAACTGTATTCTTGAAAAAATTTGAGAAGCACAAAATAGGAAAGCAAAATGTAACCCAATTATTTTTTTCCATTAATTTTTAATATTTATCTCAATTCTTGGCCCAACATGTATCTTTCTTTGAGTTAATGAATGAATCAGTGAATTTGGGTAAGTCACTCACTTTCCTTTGATGACCGTTGCATTAAACTGAAAGTGGTGATTTTGTTATTAATCATCATTATCATTATCACCATCATCTTTATCTTAATATTCCCAAACCTCACTGAAACACTGTCTTAGACATTCTTTTTTATAGTTGATTTTGCAAGTAAACCATGCAGTTTTCAAAAGTACAACCAGGTCATTTAAGGTCACTACATAAAAGTAGGTTGTGAAAAACAAGAGTGCAGTGAAAGTGGTCTTGGCAATTCAGTGAAAGTACTTTTGTGAGTGGATCACCTCAGTCCAATGAAAGAATTCCCAGATTTCAGTGGACTCAGTCCCTGCTAATTCTCTGTCCGTTGTATTAGGTTGTATTAGGTTGTATACAGTACATACAACCTAATTCTTTGAAATGAGACAAGGAATCCATCCTAGGTATCTCTGTGTGGGTCTATCATAATGGGTTAAGTACAGGATTTTTAAAATAATATTTTTATAATGTGTTGAAAATAGTTTGAATATTTTAGTATTAAAAATTAGACCTGCATGGTAAACTTCCCATGATCTAAAAATAAGTCAGTATTTATTTGATTATCCTGGCACTTCTAATTATATGCTATTCATCTTGCCTCATTACTTAATATCTCTGAGCCTGAATTAATTCATCATAAAGCATTAGAATGTTAATTCATGCAAGACCTTTACATTAGGTTTTGGAAATATATTTCACTGTAGTTACCTTCTATTTTGTTTACTTTTATATATCGAGTATTTAATATTTAAATATTGTTTTAAAAATGAATACATGTATTGCAGAATTAATTAGTTAATAATTATTTGGTTCTTCAGAATATGTAGAATTTGTAATAATGGAGTTTTAGGTGGTTTTCCAGACTCAGAAGAAATCTTACTTTTCTAAATGTCTGAGGCAGGTCATCTCAGTGTACAAAGAGCAATTTTGAATCACAACAGGGTTAAAATAAACATGTTTTAGTAATTGTTAAACAATTTCTGATGTTTATTTATGATTATCCTATAGCAGGTCTTGGAAATTATGACCAACATTTATGACATATACCTAGAGGGTATGGAAATTTCTATTCATCTATTTTGTATAACATGCAGCTTCAAATATAGTAAAGTGTGTTAGCTGACCAGCATGTATCCTAGATACTATCTATTGCCACTCAGCATTCTTTTATAGTTCAGCTCCAGTGGTGGGTCTGAAAATTAAGAATTGAGATTACAAATATCTTTTCTCATTATAGCACTTGATAATTCACTTACAAAATAATTGCTTAGCAATCCCATTACTGTGGACAGTGCTGGTTTAGAGGTTTTGATTCCAAATTAAAAAATGTATACAACAGTGATGTCTCAAAAATGGGCAGTGAGATTGTTGCCAACAGGCATAGAATGGTTTGCAGTCTTGGCGAAGATAACTGATTCTTATTATCAGGAGAAATTAGTACTCTAATATGCTTTGAAACAAAGTGTGTTTGAAGCCCAGGATATCACTTGGATTGCCGCCTCGTACTTTCATGTTTAGTGGTAAAATTTAATGGAAAATTATGATATACAGTATATAGGCAGAGCCACTAATACCTTCAAAATTTGAAGTTCAAGTTACCCCTCAGTTAAAGAACTTAAGCCAGCAGGGAATCAAGCTGAGGACAAAGGGAGCATATGATGGGTTATGGAAAAGAAAATTCTAATTTCTAACTAGGGTTTCACGACCAGTTGCATATATACATATGCATATATTAACTATTCTTTATTTTTTCCTTCATCTTTTCCACATTATTTTTCTATATTACTGTTTTTCTAAGGTGTGTTGCTGGTGGATTTCAAGAAGCCTTCTACGTGGAACAGATATCAATGAGCGATTGATACAATGGTTAAAAGATATGGGACTCAAGTTTTTAGGGAGAAAGTGAGATTAATTGCTTCTAAGGAAAGTATAATTGAATTATATGAGGTGACAACATGTGTTTCATGCTAATGTTGTTTATAATGAGAGAATCATAGGTTTGAATATTAGTAGAAAACTGCATAAGGATATCAAGAAGCCAGTAGGAAATAGTAGACTATTGCAATTGCAGGTGCTCCAATTTCTAATGAGTTTTGTGTTCCCTTGTTCTCCTTTTATAGGGACTTGGAATGCTAAAATTACATAGCTGTGTCTTGCTTGCCATAATGGTCTGGATGAACTTAAATTCTACTATGGAAATAAATGAAGACCAACCAATGGGATAAGCAAAGGCTATTTTCTGTGAGCTTGCTGTAGCAAGGGAGTCAGTCACCGTCATTTACTTATTTGAGAGACTCAAAAGCAGGCAGAGAAGTGGGAATGCTTTATAGTGGAAAAACGGGAAGACTTCACGTCTCCTCTAATCGGAGGCTGTTGGCACGGGAAGCCAGAGGTGGGGTAACTAGAAGTAGCGTGTTCTATGTGATTGGTTACGGTACATATTAGGCTTTCTCTGGTCTGTCCTAAGTTGGGAATGGGGACAAAATTTAGGGAAGCTGTCAGTTATTAATCAAGTAGACATTTGAGCCAATTGTTACAGAAGTTACTGTTTAGCTTCCTGCATTGTTACTAGAGATAACAGTTTCACATCTTACAAATCTGACATATGGCAGGATGAGTGACTTCCTGGGCTGTTATTGTAGATAATGGGTTGGATTCTTGTGCAGGTTGCTGGATGTTCTGGATCATAGTTCTCTTATTGTATGTTGTCCGGCCTTTGTTTGTATATTCAGTGTCGCTACTAATTAAATATATTTCTACAAGTTTTTAAAGGCAGAAAGTAGTTAGAGGCAATTTTCCCAGTATTTGAAGGGTGGACTTTCTCAGATATAAATTTTTGCAGTGGTCAGACACCAGCCCTGCTATCATATCACCAGCTTCACAGCAGCTGTGATGTCAATACATGCCAGGGACCACACACACCTGTCCTCTCTATGGCAGCCACAGATTCTAGCATCTAGATCACAAATTTGAGCCATACACAATCGGAAACAAATGAAATGTATTTTCAAAGTAATAACTGAAGGCAGTACCGACAGAAAGATAAAATTTATAAGATGGACATATATATGTGAAGAGAGACAGGGGGAGAGTCTTTATGTTAATTTATGACTACAATAATAATAAAGGGAGGAAAACACATTTATTAGTAGAGAAAGTTGAAAATAATGGGATGGATGGCTAAGAATGTGGAAACTTCTTTTTTTTTTTTTTTTTTTTATTAGTTTCAGGTGCACAAGACAAAGCAAAACTTAGACGTTTATCATTTGTATCCCTCACACTGTGTGAACCCCCTTCCCCCCATCCACTATCCCTCTGTACGTTCCCCAAATTAATTTTCAAAACCCCGTGGCCATCTTGTGGTTACCAACTATTTTCTAAACCTCTCACCTTCCCCTTATCCCCACCCCCCCACCCCTCTAGCAAGCCTCAGTTTTTCCTCCATGTGGAAAACTTCTTTTAAACTACAAGTCCAAATGTGTGGTTAAGGTGAATCAACTCACTAACCACTGATGGCTACATTATTGACACATTAGAATGAACAATAACAAGAAATTTGAATTTCACTGCAGTGGATGTTTTGAAAAACCCATAGGCTACAAATTAGTTTCGTACTGTACGGACCGTTTTGTTTTTGTGTACTTGTTGTGTGGCACTGTGTCTAGAGGTCTCTGTATTTTCCTTTACAGCAGTGGTCCCGTGCTCCTGTTCTTATCCTTAGCTGCCACCGTGTGGTTACAGAAAGGAATAATCTAAAGTTTCACTTCCCGTATTTTTTAGGTTAATCATCAAGAGGAATTTAGAAAAAGTAATTAGGCCACAATCCTAAGAAATATTTTTAGTACAAATAAAATAATGAGTCACAGATACATTTTCTTGTGTTAAAATACATATATACACACAAATAGATATACACATATAAATGTAATGTACATGTGTACAAATAATGTAGTCATCTATATAACATAATATATATTACTTATAAAATATCTATATATTGTATGTAATGTACATATATAACCCATCTATGTAATATATAGATAGATGTATTATATATCAATATCTATATATACAGAAAGAGTGGTGTTATTTCTTATTCATCGTTTGTCGACGATCACTTTTTCTTGGTTTATGAGGAAATATCGAGAGCAGGAAAGTAAAAAGAGCATCATGCTCTTTACAATAAATCATTGATACACCTTTTCTCATCCACCAGAGTGAGCGATGGCTGTAACCAAGGAGATGTCCTTTTCCTCAGCGTCATTCCCTCCTTCTCAGCTGTCTTTCGTACTTATCAGATTCATTACGAGAAAAGGCATGTGTCATTATCTTGTATAAAGAACATAATATCTATGAGCTATCAATGTTACCGTCAGTCATACAACAACTTACAAACCATTCATTTTACCAAGAGTCTCTCAGTTTTAAAGTTGTTACTTATAACCAGAGTGACCATGGGATTCAGAATCTAAATGGGGCAATTTTAGGAGTGAAAACTGTATTGTAAATAATCACACCAGGACAACCAGTTTAAAATGGACTGCATAGTCAAAAACAGACAAATATGCTACGTAGCAATATTTTAACTTCTGTTGTTACATGCAAGGTGGACTTCATGTACACATAACCTGTGCAGTCTCACAGGTCACCGTAATCAGAGGATGCTTCTTTAATTTTCTGCTGTTGCTATCATGAAATTATTAATCATCTTTGAGCATGGGACACCCCCCCCCAGTATTATTTTGGACTAGATCTTGACATGTTTATAGATAATCCTAGATATAAGGTTTTTAAATTATTTTATTATTCTGTAGTTCATAAGGAAACTCAACGATCTACTTCCTGTTTTCTCTATCAGCAAAATGTCACACCTCTCCCAAACAAAACATTCATAGAAATTGTATCTGACTCATGTACTCACCCTAAAAACAAGTTGTGGTTTCCTGAATAAGTAATTTAGTTACTTAGAATATTTTTTTCTTCTTTCTATGTACTAGTTACTTATTTTCTTACCTATAATTCCCCGATCTATTTTTAATTACTCAAAAATTTGTTCCAGAATAGTCTTAGTTTTTTGAAAATTACTGTATATACTAACAACTTTCATATTGCACCCTCCCAATATACAAAGATTTTGGTTACCGTGGTTTAGTTAAATAATGGCAGTTCCTCAGCCCTGTTCAAATTTTAGCTACTGTGATCTGCACACTGTGAAAAGTTGCGTAAAGCACAAACCTCACTGTTAGCATTTCAGTCCACAAATTCCTATGCAAGTAGCTGACATGCTAATTGTGTTACTTCTTTTAAAGTATGTCAATGATTGGTTGCTGCATATCTGTTATTCACTTCACACACACAGAGCAAAGGATTTAGTTGTGTTGCCTCCTTGACTCCCAGTGAGGAATTCAGGGAATATTTTACTAAAATGGATAATTGAAAGATAATTGGCCAACAAAGATAAAAGTGCAGCAACAACAACAACAAAAAAAGGAAAGCGATTAATGAAGAGTAATTAAAACAAACATAATGGAGTTATAGAGGAAATAGCTGACCTTGGAAATGTTAACACTGCCACCACTGCAGAAATTTTAGATACACAGCCAAAGAATCTTAGTGAAGTTGAATTTATTAACATAAGTTTTCCCACTGATTATTAAAATCACCTTGTATGGTTTCAACTAGCATGATTATTTTTATGGTTCTTTACTACTACGCAATGTGAGGACTGCCTATATACATCTATATTAAAATGGTCAATATATTTTTATTACATATTTCAAACTAAATTTTAATCGAATAATACTGATTGTAAATACTCTACACGGGCCATTGATGCTAGTAAGCTGATTGTGTATAACAATAATTGAGAACATTTAAAATAGTATGAACTGTAAGCACACCCATTTATTTCTCTGTTTCAAAATCTCATCAAATTGCAGTAAAAATCAGCCCAAGGTCATAAACTTACAACAGTGAGGCGATGAAGACAGTTGCTCACCAGTGTAAGGACATTATAAATGAATTTAGATAATGGGAAGAGTTTGTGGCCAGAAGAAAAAATGGCATCTATGCAGGAATCCTTATGCTCTGTGAAGAAGGCTGGATGAGCAGAGCTGTGAGAGCAGCTTTCCCTGAGGTTTCGCCCCAATCCTAGAAGCCTGGAGCACAGATAAGAGTGGATAGTGGGGCCAGCAAGAGGATGAGTGATTAAGGAGTCATTCATAGAAAAACATGTCTGCAACTTCTAGTCCAAAATTGCAGTGTGACATGCAGTCAAGCATTTTCTCCATACTTTCTATCTAAAAATGGAACCACTTTCTTGGAAGGAAATTGTAGATTTTAGGGCAGGTTTTGGGGACTCAAAGTTCTCCATATTTCGCATTACAACAAGTGGGTAGCCTTGTGGGTGTGGAGGCTTATAGATTTCAGTTGAATTCAACTATTTTATCATGTTTTGAAATTATGAATATAATGTGAATTTCAACTTTTGAAATTTTTTAATGTAACCTGTTGGTATTCACTAGACATCCATTTCTTTCATTTATACTCTTTCATTTTGGTGGAGCACATCCTCCATTTTCTGCCTCAGAAGGGCAATGGATGCAATCTTTTTGAGACACTGTATGTCTGGGCATGTTTTAAATTATATTCGTGTTTGATAATAATATGTTAGAATTTTAGTTTTGAAATTTTTTTCCCTCACATTTTAAGACATTGCTCCATTTTCTGCTAGATTCTAGTGTGACTTTTAAGAAACTCAATTCAATTTTGATGGGATGGTCCTTGACATGAGGGCTTTTCTCCCTTATGAAAGCTTGAGTGATCTCATTGTCCCTTCTTTTCTCAAAATTAATAAATATGTACCTTAGTGTCATTTAGCATATCTTTATATACATGTATGTATCTTTATAGCTTTTGTTTTTAAGCATAATACAGTAATACGTATTTTCAACTTGTTTTTACTCCATTATGTTTGTGAATGTAGCTGTAGTTTTGTTTTTTTTCTTAGATGTTTCAAGTTTAGTAATTTTTTTTCTGAACAATAACTCAAGCAATTACATTAAATTAATAAAGTCAATGATCTTAATCCATGCCCCTACTGAGAGATATTTAGGTTGTTTCTTTATGTTTTATGTCTTTGAAATTCTTTAATATTTTTTGATTAAGCAATTAATTATTGCATCCATTTCATAATTAATGGTTTCCAATATAATTTGGTGTATGTTAACTTAAAGCCTCTTTAACTCTAATTTACATTAATACATGTTATCTGTTCTTTACTGTGTTATCAATTAATTGTTTCTCAGCTCCAAATTTCCCCTGGATTCTAAGCATTTCCTCTCTACAGAGAGCGTGTTATATTTTGTCTGTAGAGGGCACTGAAGAGACATCACTGGTGAAACAGGATTTCTGGTTTCAATTCCTGCTTTTGTTTTTCTTGACCCTGCTGCACAATCCATCAGCCATTAATGTGTGGGACATCCAGGGGTGTCCTGTGTGCTGTCTCTTGGTGGAATTGCAGATCAGCCTAGTTACAATGACGTCTCATCAATAACAATGCCAGTTAAAATCACTTGCCAATTACAATAACCACTTCCAAAACAGAAATCTTGCACTCCAGGCCTCTTACCACAGTGCTCTGATACTCTCTATGTGTCTGCCCACCATTGTTTGGCCCACCGACACCCAAAACTGTCGTTTTCCTCTAGTATGGTGACTTTGGACCAGCTCTGGCCCCAGAAATGCAGAAAGCTCATCAACCATTTTGTGGGCTGCAACTACATGTTATCCAACAAAGTCTGAACCCCAGCCTCGTGCAGACCTACTCTTCTGCATCTGTTCTTTCTTGGGTTCTCTGTTTCAGCCCTAGAGTCCTGAATAAGTATCTGTTTATCGGTACACTTATTCCCTTATTCTATAGATTAAAAATTTATGTTGAATTTCCACTGTTTAAATTATTTTATGGCCCTTTGTCCTAATTGAATCCATACTGGTAAGTCCCATTTTTACTTTAGAGAATGGGGTTTGCAAGATTTTATTCAATGATGTAAAACCTACCAACTTTAAATACTTAATCTGCTAGCAAGTATTAAGTAGGTTCCTTTAACAATCGTTCCTGGTGTTTCTGTCATAGTAGGTAAATTCTCCCCCAAATTTAGCCTTTTTATAAATCCTAAGGTGTTCCTATAAATAACAGAAAGTTACATGAAAATTATCAATAATGACAGCTGTGGTAGATGATACATAAATGAAGGAAGATACAATGATTGTCATGCCAGTGTCCAGACATAACATATCTATAGCTGCACTAGAGATGATCGTATATTCTTTACACCTTCTGTGGTCTCTTTCTTACACAGTAAACTGGCTTTACAATGACAGCCCAGAACCATGGAAAAATCTTTTTTGTGGCTAACAGGTTACTCCAAGCAAATGACTTTCCAATACCCTAAGTAAATGAAGTCTCATTACAAAGGTCTGAATGAATATCACCCTGTCTAGGTGTCCAAGTAACAATGAGTGGAATAAGCATCTAAAGATACTAATTCCATTAATAAGAGTTGGAGAATTCAAACTTGCAGATTTCAGTTGAGATAAACTATTTTATCACTTTGACGTAATGAATAATGTAGCTCAAGTTCTAGGGCAGCACAAACCAATTTGAATTCCTTCAGATAAGTATTTATGAACAATAGATTAGTCTTGGATTTTTGGGTTGTTGTTTTCATTGTCCAAGGAGAGTCTGTACCACTGCTAACAATTCATCTCAAATAATCTATAGGTAAGCTTAGAAAAATGAGAACTGGTTATGTAAGACAGGACATCCTTGGACATGCTTTCTTTGCCAGTCATGGGAAGTCTTAGGTCATTGTTCCAGAATGTCTTTTATTCTTTTCTAAAAAGCTGTAGTTATGTTTGCTTGCCTTAGAGTTATTTGATGTTTGCTAGCCAAAATCTTAAAAAGTTCTGGATAGGCATTTTCTCAACAGATGACCCAAAAAGTGATTCAAAGAAAAAAACCAGGATGAAATCATGCTGATTGATACTCAAACTGAAAAATATTTTTTGGCAAATGAAGCCTCATTTCACCAATAGTAGTGAAGATATGGATGATCGTTTATGCAGCTTTGACTTTTGAAAATCAAACTAAAAAAAAAACTGAGCATGAAACATTTCTGTAATCCTAAAAAAAGACTAAGTATTCTATAACTATTATCAAATTGGATGTTAATCTATCCAATTGATTGACATTTCATTTTTGTTTTTTTCCACAAGCAAACCAGTTAGTAATAGTTTTTTACTTTGGAAAGTCAGTTAGAATTGGACTCACTCTCATATATACATCTCTGAGTGCCAACCAATTATCAATGATTCTATCATAGTTACCAATTTAGACTAATGTCAACCTACTTAAGCCTTTGACATTCCACCAATCCCTGACCTCCACGCTTCCAAAAATTCTTACAGAAATCTAGCAGCTTGCTCTTTTTAGAGAGACTATCCCAGATCAGCATAGTCCTCTTGGTGGTTTTATGATCAGTTATTGACAATATCATTTTTCCCATGGCAGAATAGGTAGCTATACAACTTATTATGGGATTCTTTTATAATATTAGAGCAATCTTCCCACCAAACCAAAAAGCTTTTTAAGAATCCAGTTCACGATTAAGTGGACATCAAACTCAGAAAAATTTTAGTAGAATTTATTTTGCTGGTGTTTGTTCTCTAAACTTATCATTGTTGTTTGGTTACAATCAAGATACTCTATTCCTCAGACAATATCATATAACAACTTTCATAACACTTCTCAATTCAGGGCTTTATTCACTCAGAAAAAGTATTTGGAAAGCAGACTTAAAAGGGGACTTTATAGCAACTATTGATTTTCTTCTGAACATTTAAAGGTGTTTGAATGTTTCGTGTTTTTAAAAACACAAATGCATAAGAATATAATTGTCTTCATCTGTGTGTAGATATATTGATACTGTAATGTGCATAAAGGAAAATGAGCTCACGGAAAAATCAGATTTCAGAGAAAACTGGCTAGGTCTTGCTTTTCAAGAAATAGTTTAACCTTGAGAATGTACTCGTGGTAGAAAAATATTATTCAATTAAAATGAAAACAAACTTCAATATCAGTGATGATGCTAAAATAAATATTATAGAAAAGGAATACATTGCCAATTCAGATTATTTGCGGTCCTGTTCTGTTCTCACTGCATTACTTTTAGACCACACATTATAAAGTTAATCACCATTTTCTGCTTATAAATGAGAATGTATATTTGCAAAAACACAGCATGTAAGATATCAGATGTACATATATTAAAATCTGTCAGTTGCTGAAAAATAATAGTTTTCTTACTAAGGAAAATTGCCTTTAGATTTGAGTATGTTCAGCCTTAGGACAAAAATGTTATGCTTCTAACTTAATAAAAGAGTAAATATGGTTATTTTTAAAACTGTTAAAATTAGATTAAAGTCCATGTTTATCAAACATTATATGAAACCTCATGGTATTATCTTTTTTATTAAATTTATATATTCAAAATCTTGGGCTTAAAAAAATACTTATACCTATATAAGCATGCCCAAATTCATTCAGTAAATACCAGCTGTGTGTTTGGATATATATTCAGAGATTAATTTATATATAAGAGAGACCTATAATTCAACCTTGTGATTCAGAGGTTTTTTTTTTTTTTTTTTTTTTTTGCTTGTTTTAGAGTGGATGACTTCTAAGCTGAGTCTTTAAAGCCATTTTCAGTGGTAGGGAAAAGAGAAACATCAGATGTAGGAAATAACAATACAGAATGCTCAGTTAAATTTGAATTTCAGACAAATAAAAATGGTATTTCAGAATATATTTATCCAAAATATTGCATGGAGCATTCTTATACTAAAATACATTTTTTTTTAAATTAAAATTTAACTGAGTGTCCTGTAACTCAACAGTTGCTGGGATAAGTTTCTTTTCATAGAAGTATTCAGACTGATAAAATGAAAAAAGTAGAAGCGCAAAATAGGGTAAATATATGGTGATGGAAGGAGAACTGCCTCTGGGTGGTGAACACACAATGTGATATGTAGATGATGTATTACCGAATTGTACACTTGAAACCTGTGTAATTTTACTATCCATTGTCACCCCAATAAATTTTAATTTAAAAAAATGAAAAAATAAATTATTTGTAATAGCATCAGTTTGAGTCTCCTCAGTCCACCACTGTCACCCATTTGTGTTGTATAATACCACTGATACAGTAGATCCTGATTGTGAAATTAAGAAAGGATGCACAGGAAACAATAATTCCCAAGAAATATTTATCTCTAAAGCATCAGGATGTTGTAGGCATCAGGATGCACACAACAAAATAGCAAGTGGTGGGACATTCTCATATCCTATCAGGCCCAATATCTAGGGCCCTGTATTTCACAGTACGCCCCCAGTTGCAAAATTCAGATCTACAAGAAACTGTTTGTGATTAGAAGCACACGGAAGGAAATTCTGGGAAATGTAGTTCAACATAGCTAAGTAGACATATTACAAAGCCAACACAGGGATGAAAGATTAAGACGTTTCTTACTTATTTTCAAGTAGTTCAGCAAAACGCTCAAACAAAAGATAAGCAAATCTGGTAAATGTTAACAATTGTAAGCTAAGTGAAGGAACTGCATGTTTTCATTTTACTATTCTTTCAATTTTTCTGTAGTCTTGTGAGTTCTCCCGTATGGAGGTAAGCTAGTAATAATAATAATAAAAAATTACACACACACACAAACACATACATACACACACACACACACACAGAAAGAAATAAAGAAAAAAAAGAAGCCAGTAAGACATTTTGTCTGAAGTTCTGAACCAAAATAAGGTTTAACTATAGTTGACTTTTTAAGGGTTTTCCTCACGCTTTTTTTCTCTCTCACATGGAAAATACTTTTACATTGACATTTATATTTTTGAATTTGCTTTAAAAACTGTTGCAAATATTGTGTCTTTATAATGATTAGTTTTTTTTAAGTTAAATTTGGGGTGACATTGGTTAGTAAAATTATATAGGTTTAAATAATACAATTCTATAATACATTATATATCATAACCCAGAGTCAGTTCTTCCATTATCATCTATTTGACCCCCTTTATGCTCTTCTACCATCCCCTCTACCTCCTTACCATCTGGTAACCACTAAACTGTCTGTTCCGTGAGATTTTGTTTCTTTATTTGTGTGTTTTGTTCCTTTGTTGCTTTCAGTTTTATATCCCCATATGAGTAGAGTCATATGGTTCTAAATTTTTTTCTGTCTGACTTATTTAACTTAGTATGATAATCACAAGATCCATCCATGTTGTTGCAAATGGCAGTATTTCATCTTTCCTTATGGCTGAGTAATACTCATTGTATATGCATACCACATCTTCTTTGTCCAATCATCTATCGAAGGACACTGTTTGTTGCCATGTCTTCACCACTATGAATAATGCTGCGATGAACATAGGATTTGCAGCTTACTAGGAAAGAGGTCAGACAAGTGACACAAGGCAACTTGTTCTCTTGTGATTAAAAGGAACAAAGCATGTTTTATTCACTAGTGCCTTTCCCTATGTGTTAACATTACAGAATTATAGAATTTAAAATAAAGTAGTAGTATTGTAAAATATTCTGATAAGCCTTTTCTCTTGAGTTTACTCACTGAGAAAGAATACATTTTGCCATGTTTTACAAGTATGTTCTTTAAAAGTTTAGGCAAATATAAGTCTGAATTCAAAAGATATCATAAGTAAATTAGCAATTAGTAATCGTCCTACCAAATATCTTGCTACAATTCTTGGTGGTGATATTTATGCTTTAATGAGGATTAGCAAAAATAGGCCTACTGAGTATTACATTATTTAACCTATTATTATTCTTCAAGACTTGCTTTATTGGTAACCCTGTTATGTTCCTCTTTAATTCTCAACCAGTTCTTTAATGATCTCAGGTCCTCATTTTTGTTAATGAAGGGCACCAGGCAAGGAAAATAAATTTCCCCATAGTTCTTCACTCTAGCCTCTGGTGAATTGACTTTCTCTGTATTCATTGTAATGTGTTATCTCATTTATCTAGAAATGTCAATGACTTGTAGAAGGGACTGCATCTGAATGTGACTTGGATCAACATGAGCTAATAACTCAAAGTAAATGTCTTTCCCTTTGCCCTATGGATATAATTTATTAATATTAAATGACCTTTTATGTTTTGAGAACATGAAAGTGGAGGAAAACAGACAGATGCTGCATGGAATATTTGAAAGCACAGGTAAAGTAAAGCTAATGACAGTGAAGATCCTATTTTGCTTTCAAAAGTAAAGTCAGGCAGGGAAGCGAGAACGAGAGCGAGAATTTGCAGAACTAGCATTTGCTGGGAAGGTCCTATGTGCTAGGTACTATTCCTGTATAGAATGTACTTGTATTTTATCATTTGGCCCTCACAACCAAACCTTTACAAAGTGGGATTAGAAAAAGCAGATCCTTAAAGAAAATGTAGACTTAGTTGTGGCGGCAGAGTGTACGGATGGGGAACTGTTAGTCCTTCATAGATAGGAAACACCTAAAGCCTTTCCTATTATCTTTCAGAACCCAGTACAGATTAACAAGAGGAGTGGAGAGTGCTTTGAGGACAAATGAATATAAAAAAGTTAGGGTGGTGTGCACTTCTTTTTACCTTGATAATACAATAGAAGGCAGAGCAATTCTGGTTCCAAGTCACCAAGCTCAGTACTATTAGGAAACATGCGATTTTGTTTCTCTGTTGCTTGAATACTTTTCTGCATTTTGTCTTAGGTTGTTGAAAGCCTAATAAATAATTTGTTCAATTTGCAGAAATGGAGAGACAGTTCTCTGTTGTCAGTTTTCCCACCAGATGCTGCCCCAAAATTCAACTACTACATTGACAAATGCCAATGGTAGCTATGGGTTGAAGTAAAATCCAGGCACAGATAAGAGTTGATTAAATAAAGACGGTTTATTGGAAGGACGTAGAAGGAAATCAGCACCATTAGAATACCCAATAGAGAGAGTTAGTAATATTCTAAAGGGAGCATAGGTGTGGATGATAATATTTAAATAAAGAAAGTACATCGTTCCTCCAGTCATTACGTCTAGCCATAAACATAGTATTGCCTACATGCAAGCTATAGATCACCTCACTGGTCAGGTATACCTCATCGTTCTTGGAGTTTCACAAGGAAAAAATGATTATTAGTGTACAATGCATTTAGCATTGGGCAATTTCTTAACTACACAGTTAATAGAGCTTGGTCCAAGTATATCCAAAAATAAAAATCAAGCAAGTAAGTCCATTGCTTTTACTTATGCTATTGCAATATGAAGGCCACCTTAGATGTGAAGATCATAGTGTCTCAGCAAGGTAGTTTTACCTCAGGAATTATAAGGAGGAGTAGAGAAGAGAAGACAGGCAGTGTGCTTTAGAGTTGGGATTGGATTGCATTCAGAGGAAATCCCAGTCAGTACGCTGTACAGGGAATTTCTATCTCAGTGTCCAGCTAGTTTCAGGAAACAAACAGTTGGAATCTCAGTCATCATTCATCAGACAAAGAATGTGGAGTTTGGCAATCTGTGTCTGACCTTGTCAGCCGATTCAGGAAGAAGGGAAAACATCTGTGCTCTGCTTTGTCACAGGTAAACAAGGGACTAGTTGTGGGTCTTATGGATGTTCAGAGAAAGAGTGGAAAGTAAGTCTTATCTAAGTCATATGGTGAAAGTGGTTGGTTCTTTGCAGAAAGCATTTCCCAGAACCCAAAATGGTGGTGGTGGAGGGGCTAGGAAAACCAAAGGTTGGGGCTATTTCTTAACTCTCACTGTTCTTTGGGAGCGCAGAGCTCTGGTAAAGTTGAATAGTGTCAATATTCCTAAACATTGGGCTACGAAATAGGGGCAAGTTTGGAGGTTAATCTTCAAGTACCTGTCAGAAGTGAATTGTTATAATGATCCTGTACCTACGTATACCCCCATGGAGGAATTCTCCCTCATTACCTTTTTTTTAGGGTAAACATTTAATCACACCTGACAAGTGAAACTCTTGCAGCATGAAGCCATCCATACCAGACCAAAATTCACACTCAACAGGGCAGATATCTGTTTTGTTCACTGTGGAATAATTAATAACCTGGAACAGTGTCTAGACTATGCAAAGTGCTAAACACATAATTAATGAATAAACAAATGAAAAATTGAAGAACAAGTGGTTGCCAAGAAACCAGTCCATTTTCAAAAATCTTAGTGGGTTGGTGCAAAAGTAATTGCTGTTTTGCAATTATTTTTAACCATTAAACCACAATTATTTTTGCACCAACCGAATACATATTCTGATTCCAATGCTTTGTTTAGTTCTTTCACTCACCTAACAAATCTTTACTCTCTAGGATTCTCAAAGGGAGACAGGATATATCAATATAGTTTGGGAACACCTTTTATTTACACTTTCTAAATGTGATCATTGTGTATAATTCTGTGAATGTTGTCAAATGTATAAAGTCATATAATTGCTACCACCAGAATCTTGGCATAAAACATTCCCATCACCTAAAATTTTCCTTGCTATCCTTTGCAGTGCATCCCTGCCCCCACTCTGTCCACTAGCAACCGTTGATCTGCTTTTGGTCATTAGTGTTTTGCCTTTTCTAGAATTTCAAATAAATGAAATATGTAATCTTTTGTGTCTGGCTTTCCCTTAACATTGCTTTTGAGATATTTATGTTGCTGTGTGTATCAGTAGTTAAGCTCCCATTTTCTTTAGCAGTATTGCATTGTGTGGTTATACCACAGTTTGTTTATTCATTCACCAGTTGATGGACCTTTGATTTTACTATTATAAATAAAGCTGCTATGATCATGTGTATACAAAAAAAAAGTGAATGTTTTGCAGTTATCCTTTTTCCTCCATCTCACAAAGCTGTTCTTCTTTCTCTGTCATTTTATGAGCATAGGGATTCTTCCATGTTTTTGTGTGTTAATATAGCCCCAAAGACTCTCCTAACTCCACTTGTCTAATTTTGTCTATTTCTATAGAACACCAGTATCTGTTTTCTGGAGGAATATATTAAATTCAGTAGGTTCACCCTGTATGAAGAAATTATTGGTTTACGTGTTCAATATACTAACGCATTCACTGTGTAGACGTTAGTCTCTGGGACAGTGTCTGGCCTATTAGTAATCGATGCAAATTAAATTAGAGCTGTGGCTTCCATAATCAATGGAGATTTTTACTATTATTTTTATTTTAAATACACATTAGTTGGCAAAAGACAAAAAAATTAACAATTAGAATAATCTAAAAGACTACATGTAAACATTTACTAATATGCATTATAGGTATCAAGGTAGTTGGTTAGTTGGTGAATTTGAGTCACTAAATATGATGTCTAATGCAATATACAGAGATAATTACTTTTGATTTCTGTTTATATACATTTTCGCTTATTTGTATAATTTGAAGTAAAATGTGTATTATAACAAATTATCTTCACTTTTCATTTTAACAAAAAATACTAGAAAAACATGATGTCAAGATGATTGTATGTATTTGTGTCATTGGACTCTTGATGAGTATGAAATTAACCTTGTTAAAATATTTTCTTCATGATTGTCAAACACAAATATGAAAGATCAATATAGTTGCACCAAAATATTTACTAACAAAGTCCAAATTAATTATAAACAAGAAAATGGAGTGTCCTTTGTGGATAATTTCCTATATTATACTCTGGTAGAAGAGCCATCAAAGAAAACTGCTCATTAATTGTACGTTAAGAAATGTACAATTATCCCCACATCTTTGCTAATTTCTTTTTGACAGATTCAGCCACAATTCCCATAGGAAGGCAGAAAATGTAAGTCAAAAAGGAGATAATACCAACTGGGTTCTCATAAGTTTCTTCTCAATCAACACTTTGTTACATACTTCCCTAGCCCTGTCTCATCATCAGTATTAAAGAGGAACAGTAGGACAATAAACGCATTGTGTTGCAGACTATGCTTGGCTTATAAGAATAAATTCTCACTTACCCAAGAGGTTTTTTTCTGTTATCTACACAGAAGGGGGTAAGTGATCAAAATATTGAGCAGGAAATACATGGATAAAAAGTACTAATGAATACCAGGTGTTTTATGAGGTTCATTTTTCTTAAATTATGCATGTCAATAAAGTGCTTATAAAAAATGCTTTTAGTAACATAGCTATTCTACTCAGCATGGAAATAATACACTACCCAATTATCTATAATGACTAGCCCACTGGGACAGAAAGATTTATAAGTAGGAGAAGCCAGTATAACAAAAGAATAAATTTGATCTGCCAGAGCTGGACTTAGTGCTGTTTTTAGAGTTCATTTTAATCTTGCAAGTGGAGTATCTGTCTGTCTGTCTCTCTCTCATCTATCTATCATCTTTCTGTTGTACAGTTATGTTTTGTACCGTTCTTTCTGAGGTACTCATTGTCATTATTATTTAACATTTAGCCACTACTTAAAATGTAATAAGTAACGTACAGACTAAAGGAAATATAGGAGATAAAGCATGATGAATAAAACTGCAATTGACAGTAATTTGATACTAAGGGAAATAAGTATTTTTTGGTGTCACTAGAATACTTCTAAAAGAAGATTTCTGTGTGAAATGTGGAGTGCAAATTGGTAATTGCCTTCCATTACTTTTGGTTAGTTAAGTAAGTTGAGGCAGGGAATATAATGAGATGATTTTGCATATTATAAACTTCAGGGAGTTTTGTGAAAGTGATATCTAATATTTTCCAGGTGTTACTCTGAACTTTACAGTTTTATGTTTAATGGTTCTTTTAACTAACTTATAAATACCACAGGCCATAAATTCTATATTTAATTTGGTCAATAGAAAAAATTCCATTTATTAACAGTTGTTTTGAATAATGCAATTTGGTTAATAAACAATCTTTTCATTGCTCATAGACATTGCCAGCTTATCAAACTGCGTAGGATTTAGGGGGGAAAAAAGCAATGCACTTTGTACTAAAGTTATGTTGAAAAAAAGTTTGCTTTTATTAATGATTTAGAAAATAAATTAAAAATAAAATTAAATACAATTAATGTCATAAAATTAAATAAAAGTAAAATTAAATACTTTAAGGAGACTCTGAACTTAAAATAGAAATTGTGTTGCAAAAAATGACATTTTTAAAACTTTTGACATTATAGTAATATATTTCTTTCTTAAGATAAGTTATCTAAATGCTAATATGAATAACAAACTATTTTGCTGATACTAAACAAGTAATATTCAAAGCCTAAAATATATTTTGTATATTCCAAGTAGAGCACCTAAAAATAATAAAACGTTACTGAAAAAGCATGGAAGTTATTCAAAACGCCAATAGATGGCAGTAGGAGTTTATATTTTAGGTTACTCGAAGGCCTTGGCCTTCTATTCCAACACTGCACTGAAATCAACATTGACTTGAAATTGTTATATTTAACAATTTCAGCAACATTTATCAAAGTTTAATGTGAATATATATCCATATATATTTGCATATATATATGTACATATACATATATATCTGTATATCTATATCTCTCTCTCTACATATATATATATGATATCTGTTGCTGGCTAACAAATTACCTCAACATGTATGAGAAAACATTTATTATTTCACACAGTTTTTGAAGGTCAGGAATACAAGCATGGCTTAGCATGGAGGTTCTGGCTCAGTGTCTTTCTGAGTTGCACTTAAGTTTTCAGTCAGGGCTGCAGTCACCGAAGGGTCTGGGCAGTGTACCTCCCAAATCCTATAGCGGGCTGATTGCCAGAGGCTTCCGTTCCTTGCTAGGTGGGCCTCCCCATGGGTCTGACTGCTCATATGACATGGTTGGCCTCTCCATAGCACTGTTCATATGACACGGAAGCTGGTCTCCTTAGACTGCATGAGGGAAGAGAGAAAATGAGAGTACAAGCTAGCAAGAGAGCCCCAAAGAAAAATCCCTCTCATCTTTATAACCTGACCTCGGAAGTGATATACTGTCACTTCTACTTAATTTGTTGGTCCATAGACTTACCCTGGTGTAATTTGGGAGATGATTATGTCATGATAGTGTGAATACTAGGTGGAAATGGAAAGACACATCTTGGTGGGTGGTTATACATTTATATTATAGCCTCTTCATACTCAATTTTGGTATTCTTTTATGTCAAGTTTAACATTTCTATTTCTGTAATTGCAAATACTCTTTCTCTATCTTTCTACTCAATATATTTTCTTTAACCTCTCCCTCCTTTCCTCCCTCTCTCCTTCCCTCCCTCCCTCTTTTCTTCTTTCCTTCCCTCCTTCCCTGTCAACATCTGCCGTGACCCTAAAAGTAAAATGTGCATATAAGCATAAATATTTTTTAAAAATTTAATTTTTTGGTTGGGATATTGTTAAAACTTTTGGAAACAGACTGTCAGTGAAAATAATGTTTACTATTTACTGATACAATAGTATCTTCTCATCACAGAGGGTGATATCTAAAATAAAACGCCTCCTAAATTTATAATTTACCTTAGTTCACCTATCACAACTCTCATTTGCTAGGGAATGTGTACCAACATCTCTTTAGAAATAGAAATAGCTTGTTTATTGGGGCAGGGTGGTGGGGAGAGTAGTTATTACAGATAGAGTTTGTTTAGGAGTGTGGGAGCAGAGATTTAAAACTCTCAGTGTCAATTCTACATAAAAACAGATTAAGGATAATTTTTGAAACAAAGTTGTGATGTTAATGGGATAATGGTCGCATAGTGGTAATAAACAGAAAGAGTGTAGAAAGGAGAAGGAAGGACATTCTTAATGGCGAAGAAAATACTTGACTTTAAAAGTGCATTCTGGTTCATGCATGAGTAAAGGTTATCTCCATCAGGGCTCAGTAGAGGAAACCAAACCACTCTAGGTATTTCACCCAGAACAAAATTTAACTCCTGATAGTTGTTGCTTACAAATTCACTGCAATTTGTCAGGGAGACTTCTAGTCTTCCAGTGTATCCCTGGAAGGACTTCCAGACACTTTGAAACTGACTAACAGTGGAACTTCTACCTAAGACACCTCTAAGAAGGTACCAGAAAGCTACCACAGAAAGTTCTGAGCTTAAAAATTCACTACTGAATTTGTGGTTTATTAATATGAGAGATGGACTTACTGCACCTGTCAGTATATTCACCTTTAGATACCCTTGAAGCTATAGATTAGTCACTTAACTGATACTGTAGAATATTCACATTTCTGCACATTCTTGCAAACAGAAAGTATCCAAAAATAAATCCAAGAAACATTCTGTTCTATTTTCACATTTTTACATCTCTTGTGAATGCTTGCAAACACCCGTTTTTTAATACACGTCAAGAACCCCACCTATAAGAGCATCTGAGAAATGCAGTGTTCCTTTTCCAGATCCTGTAGACTCTAGAAGGTGTTAAGCATGGATGCTAAGTGACAGTCAAACCATATGCACCATTCAGTGTTTCTGTTTCAAGTGTGAAAGTGATGATGTTTTCTCTACAACCTCTATTTTTCTCCTTGATAATTTTGCTTCCCTGCATTGCTCTAGAACTAAGTAAAGCATACTCCAAGTTGTTTTTTTTTTCACCACCTTTTTGGTAGTAAGCACACTAAAAAAAAAACAGATTTTAATATCCTCTATTGAAAAAATACTCTCCCTCCTTGAAGAATTATCAGCTTACTAAAAAGGATAAATTGTTCAAAAATGAAACAAACCCTCTATGCCCAGGACAGCTGGGCTCTCTAGACGATATCTCTTTTTAACAATGCCTATACCTGAAAACATATAAGAAAAAAAATTAACGTATGAAGAATACTGAGCAGTTATTATAAAAACCCCGTAAAATAAATATTATTACCATTATACAGATGAGGACACAGAAGCTTCGAAAATTAAAAGAAATTGCTTAAAATTATATAGTAAACAAACTAAGGACACACTGTCACAGTCCAGTTTCACTGTATTGCATAATCGTCATCAGTATATGTCCTATGTAAAGACTTTGTGTCATGTTGATAAATTTAAATTATTTAATGAGCATTAAATATAGTTTGCATTTCTAATGGAATCTACAACTTTTTCTAAACTGAAACTACCTACCGTGATTAAACTTTCCTTGACTGAAAGGGAGGAGAAATAAAAGGGAGGGTGGGGAGATGGAGCACAGAATTGCGTTTATTTTGAATCCAAGTAATTTTAATATATATTACTATTTTCACAAATTTAACATCTTGTTTATTTTTTTCCCAAGCTATGCTGAGAATAGTAAGTAAGCTGGTCATCGCTTTTGGCTGCACGTAACAGATATGCAACATCTTAATTAACTAATGAGGGGATTATTTTCCTAGTGCAATAGTAAGTACAAGGAAAACAAGGTCAGGGATCCTTTTCTGCCATTTTTAGCATACAGTTATTTCTCCTCACAGTTGTAATCTGGCTGCTCCCCTTCTGTTTATCCCATCTGTCCTCCAGGCAGGTAACCAGGAAAAGGGCAAATGATGAAGAGCAGAATGTAGGAGGTAAAGAGCGAAATCCCTTGCACCTGTCTGCAATTAAGTAGCTTGTCCAAAAGTCCTACCCTGCACTTTCGCTCATATTTCATTTACCAGGACTACATGTCATGGCTACCTGTCACATGTAAAAAATATCAGTGAGGACATACTTAAGGAACTTATAAATGAGTGAGATTTAGTTTGGAATTGAAGGAGAATTTTAGTAAATTAATAACAGAAATGATTATCCTAAAATGTTAAGTAGGTAGGTTTCTAGAATCTTGGAAAACCAGATTTTAATTAGGTATGTTTCTGCTCTATAAATATCAAGGTTTTTATATAATACGGGAAAGGAAGAATGGATTTTTGGAAGGCTAACTGCATTGTCTGTAAAACTCTGGTAGTATTATGATGGCCACAAAGCATAGTTGTTAATCTATTTTTATTAGATTAAATAATAAATATATTTAAGGCCAAAACAAACGGAAACAAAAACACCATATTAAAAACCCAAAAGCTATTTCCAAATTCCCATTGTGATAATTTTTTTTTTTTAAGTGTGTATAGTCCATATTCTACTATGGGAAACTTTCCTCTATACCTTTTCTTTTCAGGTAAAGAGGAACATTTTTTTTTTAATTAAAATTTATTGGGGTGACAATGGTCAACAAAACTATATAGGCTCCAAGTGTACAGTTCTTTTTTTTTTTTTTTAATAGATGGATTGGGCTGTTTTTAAATGCTAATTTGTGCATCCATGATGAAATGTCCTTTGCTAGAACAAAATGAAGTTCAACATCGATTCCATTCCTTTGTTGATGTTTTTATAGATGTATGAACTGAAAATATATTGCGTATAAACAAGCATATGAGAATTGAAAAATTCAGCTATAGTGATGTCATTCGATTTTTTTTGAAATGCCTTTGAGTTATATGCCAAATATAATTTAGCAATCAGTTATTTTTTATTGAATTTATTGGGGTGACAATGGTTAGTAAAATTGCATAGGTTTCAAGTGTACAATTCTATAATACCTCATCTATATATGGCATTATCAGCTCATCACCCAGAGTCAGTTCTCCTTCCATCACCATATGCATATATTTGGCCCCGTTTACCCCCTTCTACCATCCCCACCCCCCTTATCCTCTGGTAACTACTAAACTGTTGTGAGGGACATTTTTTTTTTTTTTAGCATAAAAGAAATAGCTATCTCTAAAGAAAAAACAGATTGTAGATTTGTATATTCACATTTACTGGAGGAAGCAAACACACTGATGAGTATAATGGCTCTTAAAGCTTCTACCCAGAAATAAGACCCTTCACTGCAGGATCAATATAAGGACAACACCTTATATTGTCCAAAGCATGTCACATAACCATGCTAAACATCAAAAAGGATGCAAAAGTAGACATGGAACCACCCTACTAACACATATATGCGTGCCTTTTTATAGCCACCATGCTAGAAACCCCATGCGTATATATAAACAATCTTTGTTACAATGCTGAAAAGTGAAGAGTGCTCTGAAAGGAGTACAGAGGAGATGCTCATTGAGCAATTAGCAATTGCCTCATTGATCATCATGTAATAAAAACTGTATAAAACAATCTTCATGAATTCAGCAATGCAGCCTAAGTAGCTTTGTGCAAATAAAAGTACAGCTCTTAGTAGTACAAGGATAGAATAAGAGGTCCCCATGAAGAATACTTTATACATTAAGTTACCAATATTATTTTTCAAGAATTGCACATTCAGCCTGTTAATTGACATTGGGGGTTTAGTCAGACATGGAAAAAAAACAGAAGCAAGGCCCCTGGATTCATGGGAACTGTGATCACGTGGGATAGAGTATGGTAATATAATGCTACAGGAGATGATAATAAAGATCCACCAGAATTTACAGTGGAGACGAAAGAAAAATCTAGATCATATCTGAACAGGGGCAGCATTTCCTTAGTGAAAAAGTTTACCTCTTGACTTTGTATGTATCATTTCCATGTTAGTATATGTGTATACTAAGGTGGGCACTATTATCTATATAATTCTACTTTCTTAGGGTTTCAAAGAAAAGCCTTGATTTCTTTTTACATACAGGTTGGCATAAAAGGACACTTGTAGGTGTTATTTATAATACCCTAGTAGATTCTTCACGGTTGTTATGACCAAAGCGGGCAGAGTTGTGGAAGAAAAATAGTCAGCAAATGTTGATTTTGTGCTTTATATGTGGAGATGTGTTCCATGTACATACACCTACATGATTGTGAGGAAATTGGGACTAGTGAGGAAACATTTAAGCAAATTATAAAGGCATTTTAATTAGTTTGGGAAAAGAAATAGTGTGAATCACTCAATAGAAGAAACAATAAAATTTTAAGAAACTACTTTTCCTTCATTTATATTTAAGAAAGCAAAATGAAATGACCTTAACAAAATTTAAGATTTAAGAAAGTTCATTAATGTGAACCAAATATTACTCACTGGTAATTTCTTAATTGAGTGACTTTAAGTAAAAGATAAGAGGCAGATTTCATTTCATTAGAAATCAGAATTTTCAGGCTGCTATAATTTTCAAGATTTCAATAGGTTCCTGAAAAGTAATGGGCTAGATGTGTTTTTAAAGAAGTTGAATAAGAACTAGAGAAATGCATACAGAGATTATAATGTGGAGTGGGAATTGGATTAGCTGATCCTAAGATTATTTTTATAACTATAAATTGTGGAGAAATAATGTGTCATATGTTTTTTTAACAAATTAAAATATATTTATGGATGATAGAGAAATGTAATAATTGCTGGAAAAGTTTTGTTTTTAAAATCTGTTATGAGCTACTATTGATTTTAAGCAATGAAATAACATTTTAAAAATTAAAGACAATGTTTTCAAATTTTCCACTGCTCTTCCAAGAAGTATATGTCTGCTAATTTCTTCTCTGTTGTTATTACCATATCCCCACAATCTTTCATTTATCAACTGCGCTTTAAATAATCCAATCACCTTCCATATTTTACCCAGAGTATCAGATTCTACACTGCAGTCAAGTATATGTCCCCACCTTGATTAAAAACTGTCAGTAGTTTCTCCCTATTTGGTATACAAGTAATATTTACAAGCATTTGTATGAAACCTTTAGGGGTCTGTTCCTACCTATCTTCTGTCATTTCTCTTTTGCTCATAGTCAAGTCATACGTGCTGGCTTTCTGTTTTCTTTGTGAAATAAGGTCTTTTCTTGTGCATTTCCTCTCTTCCAGCTTTGAAAATCACTGTCCATCCCTTATTATCTGACAAATCTTTATCCTACAATGTCCCAAGCAGGTACTTTTTGAAATCCAATCTAAATTATTTGCTTCTTGTATTTTCTCTCATAAATCTGTTTTTCCTTTGGAAACATTTTACATTTTAAAGTTATAGGTTTATGTGTTGTTATTTGTTTAACCAAACAGTCAATATGACAGGGACTTTGGTACAACAAGTGCTAGCATCGTAGTTCTATTAACTAAATCTTTCAAATTACAACAGATCAGGAATTTCAGCTCTAATGAGAAGCATAGTTGTTATGGAAATAAATAATTATAAACTATGGACACAATTTTAAAAGAAATGTTCGAAGACCCTGAAGGGTAAACAAAAGCCTTCAGAATCTGGGGTACATGTACTCTCTCACAAAGGGCTTCACACTGTGGGAACTCTGCAGGTGTGGAGCACTCCCCCTCTAGGTACCCCTCTACAGATGGGTGAACAGATCCCAAGCAGAAGGTGTCAGCCACACTGGTGACGGGGTCAGAGAAGTTGAAACTGCCAGTGCATATGGAAAGTGAGAGATCTGAAAAGGAGGGAGAAACAATGCAGGGAGCTGAAAGCTCTGTATAAACTCACCTCACCTCTTAGTTGAGCAATGAACTGTGCCTGTCAAGGTGAGATTTCAAGGAGTCCAGAGGGGGGAAGCAACAGACAGAATGCTGCAAGAGAGGAGTCAGTATTTCAGCTGCTGTTCAATGCAGAGGAGACACTGTTTGGAATTTGAGTTCATCAAGTTGGTGGGGATTGGTACAGAAGCTGGGCTTTGTCTTCAAATGACCAAAGGACCATGTCCAAAGAGTCAAACCCTAAAAAGTCCACTCTGGGATTAATGACAAAAATGAAATGGACTCATCAAAACAAAGTTCACGAGGTCAAGGTTATCTATTAATAATTTATTTGCTGAAATACAGGTAACAGAAATCATCTTTGTAATGCATCTTCCACAATGTTCAGATTTCTAGAAGTTCTAGAGTAGGTTCAACTAAGCTACTGTGATAGAAAGTAGAACAGTGGTTTCCAGGATGGGGAAAATTATTTACTAGAAAAGGGAGTAAGAGAACTTGTGGTGATAGTGATAATGTTCTTTATATTATTTTGGTTGTTGGCTACACGGGTATATACGTTTGTCAAAATTTTATTGAGCATTATGTTAAAAATCTATGAACTCAATTTATCCTAAAATTAATAAATTAGTGAATTCAAGTATCATTTCCCCTGGTTTGTGAATAACCTTTAGAAATAATTTTGCATATTCATTGCTCATAAATTATAAAAATAGCTAAAATAATAATAATAATTCATGCAACAGTTGTCAAGATATCTTTGGTTTTTGCTTCCCCCCCAATGTTATATACGCAAGATTCTCCAATAATTCCAAATCACAATTTAGTAATTCTTTCCATTAATAGTACTGTCTTCTAATTAGAGCAATACTGCCATCTTCTCCATTTGATTTGAGTGTAAAACACATGAAGGTGTGGCAATAAGTATAATATATCATGGATCAGTAATTCAGTCATTCTTATTTATGCTACATTCTGGATCACAATAAACTGCCTTCTGCTCTCTGCTTCATTTGTCACTCTTCAGGCCCCACCTAATACACAGCGATAATATAAATTAAACCTATCCCAGCCTAGCACATACATGGAATACACAGAGTATATAAAATGTCATTTTCAAAGGGGAACCCTTCAGAGTTAAAATCCTCCAGTTTAAAAAAGAGAGAGGAAAAAAATCTCTCATAAAAGGAGCAGAAGCATTGTTGTTCAGATCTAAGCAAAAAAATCTTCAAAATAAATGACACACTTTTGATTTTCATATTTTGCTTTGATTGAGGACCTTTAGGGCTTGTCTCTTGTAAACAGAAATACTGGGCTTTATCTCTAAAGAGAAATTCAAGAAGTATGTCACATAATGGAATTTGTCTTTTTAATAGTATTTTAGAGTCCCATATCAAATGTCTAATCTATACATAGACTATTTTTGATAATGTTAGTTTTAACACAAAAAGCTATAAAGACCAACAAATTGTTTCATCATCCTGTCTGTGTCTCACAAAGGAAATAACATTACAGTACTTTTGTTGAAAGTACATTGGTGTACCTGTATTTGTAAATCTTTTCTTTGGCACAAATCTATTGGGGGATAAACGCCAGGGTAAGCATGAGTTATTTTAATTTCTTGCCATCCTTCTTCCATAGTATCAGAATGCCGTTAGAAGTTCTTGGGTTTCACAATTTTGTCTTCTTATTTTTATAGAGAGAAGAACTTTATAGATTAAAGATGGTTTATAGCAAAGCCTTAATTCTCTAAGAAAGTGAGAATGTATCTGAGAGTGATGAAGTAAACTGTCAGCTCACAGCTAGTTAAATAGAGTAAAATAGAACTCAAATAGCATATTCCAGTAATATACATCTTAAACTCTGAACATTTAAGCATTTTCTTGTGTAATTTTCTATGCTTCAGATATTGCCTTTCATATGATATTCTCTGAGCAAATCCGAGCCTTAGCATAAATCTAGAACTAATTCACTTATGTGGGTTAACATTTGACCTGGAACACATCTTCTCAGATGAAAGACGGGAATGATTAGACATGGTTTATGCTGCATGTAATTTAAACAGAGATGCATCTAGAAATGTTTCCTTAGAGTTAGTAAATCTATTATTGTATTATTTGTTTAAAGGTTCTTTTCTAATAAGAAAACATTTTTATTTTTTCTTAGTTTGCAGACCTAACTCTTAGCCAGCAATACAAAGCTTTCAAATTATAGACTTTAGTATTTTCAGATACATTTAGAGTGGGCTTTCTAAAATATTTTCAAATCACTTTATCTTACCCCCATAATACTATTCTCTGAATTTTTATTTCTTATTTGTGATCAGGTAATTCTCCTATATGAAGAATATGTTTAGCTAATATACATATATCAAATGAATTTGTATTTGAAGCAAAATTTAACTTATCCTTTTCTGTATATTTACTAGTAAAGTATAGCTATTTGGGGACAATATTTCTGTATCTGTTTTAAGATTTAAATTTCTTGAGACACTCTTCATGCATTTATCCTCTGAGAATTAGGAATCAGGTCTTAGTCTATAAGCCAGTGGGTCTTCATAATTCAGTCATAGTAATTGGTGTTTTCCCTAGGCTATCTAGCATGGCAAATATTTCTTGCCATTTGATATAACTAGGGATTGTGTCCGATATGATACATCACTTGTTCTTTTCCTCCTGTATTTAGATGTTTGGTTAATTGTTGTTTCTTCATTTTTGCATTCTCTTTCCTTGTCGAAGATGAACCTACTTATTCCAAAAATGAAGGAGTTCTCTTCAAGTGCAAGGATAAATCTTCTTAGATTTTCATTCAGATAAATAAAAGGAAATGAATTAAAAAACTGTGACATTTTTAATGTACATTTTAAAAAATTTATTGGGGTGACAATTGTTAGTAAAATTACATAGATTTCAGGTGTATATTCTGTATTACATCATCTATAAATCCCATTGTGTGTTCACCACCCAGAGTCAGTTCTCCTTCCATCACCATATATTTGATCCCCCTTACCCTCATCTCCCACCCTCCACCTCCCTGACCCTCTGGTAACCACTAAATTATTGTCTGTGTCTATGAGTTTTTGTTTCTCATTTGTTGGTCTTGTTCTTTTGTTGTTTTTGGTTTATATACCACATATCAGTGAAATCACATGGTTCTCTGCTTTTTCTGTCTGACTTATTTCGCTTAGCATTATGCTCTCAAGATACATCTTTTGAGTTAAGAAATTATTGTTTTTATATCTTCATATAGTTCCCCAAGATGGTAGATTATGCAGAAATGTAGCTACTGTTATATGTATGTATTTTATTCGTATCTGTGAACTTTTTTCTATTTTATTTCTGTTTTCTAATTTTTATTAAATTTACCTGTGACATTGGTTGGTAAAATTATATAGGTTTCAAGTGTACATTTCTATACTGCATCAACTATATATTACATTGTGTGTTCACCACCCAAGCACCACAGACTCTTGAAAGAAGCATTATGATTAATTTTCTACATCAATTTTTCTGGGCAATGGTGTCCAGGGATTTGGTCAAACGTTATTCTGTTCTGTGAAGGTATTTTTTGGATAAGATTAACATTTTAATTGATGGACTTTGAGAAAAGCAGCCCTACATATGTGGTGGTCCTCATTCTATCAATTTTAAAGCTTTAAGAGAACAAAGATCAATCTTCCCAAAGTAAGAAGGAACTCTGCCTGCAGAGTATTTGGACTCTGCAACTCTTCCCTGGGCCTCTAGCCTGCTGGCCTTCGTTGCAGATTTTGGATTTATAAAGCCTCCATAATTTTATGACCCAATTCCTTAACATTCTCTCTCTCTCTCTCTCTCTCTCTCTATATATATATATATATATATATATATATAGATAGATAGATAGATAGATAGATAGATAGATAGATAGATATAGATATAGATCATAATTGATTGCAAAAGCACAAATTGATTTTGATGCACAGACACACGTATACACACACACACACACACACACACAATCTTTGGATAATGCCAAATAAGATGTTATGGGCATATATGCATCAGTAGCAATAAATATAAAAATAATTAAAATATAAAATAATTAAAAATTATGTACAGCATACATATTTTATACCATATATAATATATATAATATATATAATAGATGTATATTATATATATATATCAAAATCTGTTCTGTTTCTGTGGATAACCCTGACTAATACAGAAAGCATTGTCAATTTCACAGTCATTGAAAGAAAAAAAAGGATTTACTCGATTGATATATCCCTTAAAGCCAACTTTTCCAATCTTTATATTTTATAAAATATATAATATCTCACACACACATTAGTATTAAATTGTTTTAATTTGAGTTGCAGATGTGACATGAAACTTTTTTTAAACTAAAAATTTAAATTTGAAACTGAAAATTGAGGTGTTTTTGTAGAATTCTCCTTTTTCTTAAATGACTTTGCTCCCTTCTTCTGACTCATTTTTCTTAACCTCTGATGATAAAGAAGCTTTGCATCTCACACAGGGACTCAATAAAAAGTGTTATTCGCAGGAGTGTTCTATGAGAAAATTGCATTGAGCCATATGGGCTTTCCAGATTTTACTGTATTACAAATGGGGATTTTAGAAGGGTCAAGGGAAATAAACTACTCACACCCACAGTGGAAAATATTTGAAACATCTAAGGAGGAGGATCAAGACAATATTAATGTCATTGTTTTCCTTTCAGAGATATATTTAGCTTTTGCTCTGAAGATAAGTGAGGGAAACCTGTAAAAATTGTCACTTATTTAACTCAGTTTTGAAGAATCCTTAGCATACATCAACAGATTTTTTGAAGGATTTTTTGTAACAGTAGGATAAAAAATCCAATTTTGATAAGGTACGAAGTACAATATCTACTACAATTAACAGTTTTAAGTGTGCCATGGATACAGCTAATAGTCTATTTAGCCTCTGGCATTTGCACAAGTAATTGCTTGCTTTGCCCATGCCGGCATGTCCTTCACTGCCATTACCATTAGAATCATTAATTGCTTATTTGCCTGTTTCAATTTGTACAGATGTCATAGCAGTGATTAGATATCCTGCCCATTTTCCGCCACGACTGTCTCATTTCTTTGATTCTAATTTAAGAATTTAGGGCTATCCCCTTTTGCCCAAGTCGTATTCCTCTATTTAGCTAATCATAATTAATTGCAAAAGCACAGATTGATTTTTCATATTTTTTGCTAATAATCCCCCTATCCCCATTAGGCCTCATTCAACATTATTTCTCAAAGATTGTTTCTCACTCAATTCCCAGAGTAACCACAGAGAATCAAAGGAACTTGGTATCAGAAGAGTCTTTAAGAGTCTACTATACATTTTATTGGTCTGTTACTCAGCTACATAATTTTTAGAGTTCAGCACTAGATGAAAATGTGCGGCTTGCCCAAGAAATTAAGAATTTCAAGATGGTACTTGCAGAGCATTAAACTAATCATTGGCTGCTTCTGAGCATGGGCTCTCTGCAACTAGCCAGTCGACACAGGCAGCCATCTTCAACTCCTCCCATATCATCCTTTCCAAATGCTTAATGGGCCTCTATTTACACACTTCCAGAAACAGAAAATTCACTAATTCTCAAAGTCATCCATTTCTTATTTCTCCAGTTATGTCTATTAGAGAGTTCTTCCTTACGCTTTTAAAATAAGGATGAGAATGATGATGGCACGTGATTACTAATACTTGTTAATGTTATTGTTTATTACTGCTTTCTGTCGTTTTTTCCATGCATCTAGTGTTTCTAAGGGAAACATGGGAAAGGGAATAAAATGACTGATCATCTTTCCCGCTTTGTTAATTTTACTTCCTTCATCTTCTTTACCAACTAGTTATCTCCTCTCTCCCAAAATGGGAATGAATAACATCCCTAAAAATACCTCTAATATTAATTTTTTTAAAAGGAAATGAATAAGATGAGAGAGGAGGGATAAAAAAGTGATATGATACCATCCAACTTAATTGTTGCTGGGTACAAATTATTTAGAGAATACATCATGTCTAAAATCTAGGCATTGATAGAAATTCCAAATATAAGGACTTAATTGCGCAAATATACTAGTATGAATAGACTTCTTATTCACTGTTGCATGAGCAATGAAAGACACTGAAGGTCTTCTTTTTGATGTATCCTTGATTAAATAACTAGATGAGTTATTTTTACATATTCAGTCTTACTGATATTTTCACATTCATCTCTTAGACCAGTACTTAGATGAGGTGCATCATTTTGGGCACTTAAAAAAGGCATTTTTATTCCGTTTTTCTTAGTCCTGTTATGTGTACTTAGCCATAAAAAATTTCTTATTTAAACATAAACAGATAACTAAGAATTTTTGTGAGTACATGAAATGATGTCCTTTGTGAGCAAATGAAATGATGTCCTCTGTCGGGGAAAGTTGAGTGAGAATGCAGAGGTGATATTTAAACTAAACTTAAAAAATGACTTGGATTTGAAAAAGATATGAAGGGATGTATGCACCAACTGGAAGCAATAGCATGTACATTTATTTATTCAATCAAAAAATACTTATTGAAAACCTACCATATGCCAGGGGCCCATGAGGCAATGTGTTGCAACATGAGCTAGAATGTACTGGAAATTCAAAGAAGATGACTTTCTTTGGTAGAAAATATAAAGTTGGGTGTTGGATCTGAAAAGTGTTGGTATGAAATGAGAATGAGCAAATAGGTTAAGAACAGATTGTGCCCAAGTGTGGAATTTGGAGTTTATATTATATATAATAAAGTACATCAGCACCTGGGTGGCACAAACCATTTTACTTTTAGAAAGAGAGCTGTGACAGCTATATAGAGAATGAGCTAGAGTGAGGGAGAAATGGGGTGTCAGTGAAGAAGGTTGTGAGGTCGTTGTTATAATTGTCCAAGGGAGAAATGATGAGCACCCAGGCCTAAGTGGTGACAGGTGAATGGAGAGGACAGACTGAATTGGAGAGACATGTTTGGGGGAGAATTGACAGTATTTGGTGGCAGAGCATTTTACTGTCAATCATAGTAAAAGTGGTTTCTTATAAGAAATACAGAATATAAAAATATATGCACTGTAACCACATATTCGTATTCTTGATTTAATAATTATTTGGATGAATTTGGTCACTTTTATATGCTTCAAGTTTAAAAAGAATGTGGACTGACAGTATTGCTAATAGGAATAGAAAGCATTGATTTAGAAAGCAAAACATAGGAATTTCAGAATCATGGCTGGAATCAACTCTTTCATGTTTAGGGAGGAGACTGAGGTCCAGACACTAACTCAAGTTAGTGGCACAACCCAGGTCTCTTGATTCTTCTGTTGATTCAAGGCACAAAAATTGGCTTAAGATATTTTATTGTATAAATGAGTATGTTTGTATGTTTTTAGAATAATCTTTATTCCTAATTTGTTATTGGGTACAAATTTGTTAATGGGTACCTACCACTTTCAACCGTGCTGCACATAATAGGCCTGGAGTATGTATTTGATGAGTGAAGACAGGCTTCAGAAAGAAACAAAAAATAAATGATGAGTGTATCATGTCACCGTATTTTAATTTATTGTTTTTGAGGGTCTGTAGTGATGTGATCAGCAATTACCTTAGTACATTATGACAACAATAGAATTATGCCATTTATAGACTTTTTAAACAAAAGTTGAAAATGGTTTGTCTGTGTGTGTGTGTGTGTCTATAGACACACACACACATATATATATATATACACATATGTATATGTATATATACACATATATATGTATATATGTGTATATATACATATATATTGTTACTCAGCTATAAAAAAGGAATGGAATCTTGCCATTTGTAACAACATGGATGGACCTAGAGGGTGTTATGCTAAGTGAAATAAGTCAAAGAAAGACAAACACCATATAATTTCACTTATATGTGGAATCTAAAAAAGCAAATTAAATAAATGAACAAATACAACACAAACTCATAGATACGGAGAACAAATTGATAGTTAACAGATGTGTGGGGATTGAGGTTGGGTGAAAAAGGTAAACGGGATTAAGAAGCACAAATTGCCAGTTATATAAATAATCATAGGGATCTAAAGTACAGCATAGGGAATATAGTCAATAATATTGTAACAACTATGTATGGTGTCAGATAGGTACTAGACTGATCAGGGCGATCACTTTATAAGGTATATAGATGTCTAATCCCTATGTTGTACTCCTGAAATTAATATAATATTGTATCTCAAATGTAATTAAAAAGTAAATTAAAAAATTACACAACATGATGAATTAAGTCAGCATCTAATATAAAAGAGCCTAGTAAACAAAGATTTTGAAGGTTTTATGAAAAAGAAAGTAACGAGAAATTTAGAACATATTCACACATGCAAAAAGATATCAAAATAGTTTGATGTTTGCAGTGATATCTTATGAAATAGTAGAATTTCTCCAACTTGATTTTGTTTTTAACTCTTTAAAGTACAACTAAAAATTATTATAATTCTATAAAGAATTATAATTACTGGTGTTGATTTTAAAAGGAGGATGAAGAAAAAGTGAGGAATAGATGAATTCAAGTATAGAGCACTTGTAATTGAGGTAACCTCAGGTGAAGGAAATTGTTTTGCCAGTTTCCAGACATGTATTTTCAGATTTTTGACAGAGGCAAAGCAGAATGAAATTATATGAATATTGGGGAACATAACACTCAAGCGATGTATCAACACTAGCTGAGGGAGAAGCGGAGAAATTCTGTAGTAGTCCGTACAGTAGCTACAGTGTCCGCACACTGCAATCAATGTGAGTTCATTCAGAAGCAGACCACTCTGGCTGTGAGGGTGCTACAGTGGAAAGTGCAGATCTGGTCTGCATCCCTTTGTGTTCCGGACAGGATGAAGAATGATTCAGTGTGACCAGACTTCAGAGATGGCCCTCCCACAATCTGAAGTGTCAGTATATAGATATTTCTGCTCAGTGGCTGGGCTGTTTGATAACAGAATTAATTTGGTCTCTAGAGAAGGTATGTTCTCTTCAGAAAAGTATTTCACAGAGGTGATTTTCCCTCTAGTCTTTCATTTATCAACAAAATACCAATAGAGAGGGAAGATAAAAGTCATGAAAGTACTCATAATTTCCTGGGTGAGGTATTTGAGACACTTGGAGGATTTTTAAAACAATTTTTTAAAAAAATTAATAGTATTCATGGAAGGGCTCTGTGCATTAAGAAAGGATTATAGAATTATTCCAGATTTATAAGTTTGATAATAATAGGGCAGTAAATAAACTTAAGGGTCTAGATAAAGTCATGCTTGTTTAATTATATATTTTATTAAGTTTCTATCCTGTTATTTTTTTGATTTTTGAAAGTGCAGTTACACTTGCTAATTTGAGTACTCTCTTTGGGTTTACAAAAAAAGAAACTAGATTTAAAATACATGTCTCTGGGATGAAAAAAAAATCTAATGTTGCTGTTTACATTACTCACTATACAGATTCATGGAAGATGCAGAGAGAATTTTAAAGTTAAGAGATATATAGTGTATATGTTTAAAGAACAAACAAAATTAACTGAAGGAAAAGTGAGTTGTGTATGACTTTCCATTGTGTGCTCACTTATCCCCTTGTTCATATAGATAGATTTTGGAAGTCTACTTTTGATAACGTAGTTGGTAGCAGTTATAGACTTTATTGGAAATCTACTTTTGATAACATAGCTTATGGTAGTTTTAGGCTTTATAGACTTTTGATAGATGGAATCATGAATTTATTGATTCAGTATTCTCAACCCAAAAATACTCCAGATGCAGATATAACATGATAAGGGTTTATGGCATAGTTAGGATTAGTTATGATATATTTGAGTATTTTAATCCTTAATACATTTTGGATCTCAAAATATTGTCATGGTCTGTTATAAAAGGATCTAAATTAATTTGATGAAACATCAGCTGTCTATATGCAAATTTGGGAAGTGGGTTTCTAATTGACATGCCAAATTCCACACAGTGTAACTAAATTGCCACAGGAGATGTAAAGCAATTATCTGAGCAATCTGGTCAAGACAAACTTAGAATTATCAACAAATATTTATGGAGTGTCCACTGAATGCTTAGCTTTATATTAGTTGCTACAGATCTGTTTAAATTTCCGGAAGTAGATCTGATAATGAGAATGAGTTAGGAGGAAGGTAAGTGCAGTGGGCAAAATTTTCATCAAAAAATAAATGAGGTTCTAAATCTACAGAAAAGATAAACTGGGAATTCAGAAAGAAAAATTCTTAGTTATATCTTTATTTATTATATCGTATGGTCACTCCGAAATAGGGCATGTGCTTGAATTAGTTTTTAATGAGTTAGTTCACTTAAAATATTTAAATCTCCTTAACTTAAATATTATGATTATAGCGTTATATAGACTCTTTAGTCATATTTACAATTACCAAATTCATTTTGGGCTGAGATACTCTAAAGAAAGAAACCAAAACAAAACAAAAATTAAAGGTGATATGTGTCCTGATTTAGAAGGCTTAATATCATTTTCACTTATGATGGGGGGGGCCGGGGGGGGAAGAAAAAGTAAGCCTCTGACAGCAAAAACAATTTTCCTTTCAAATTATTTGCCTTGTACACGTAGATATCTAAAATCAAATCTTACATTTTCACTGCTTTTTAACTTTATAAACTGTTTTAATGTACAGTAAGAAATACATTTTATATCTTGACCCATTTATTGAAATGATCTTAAATTGAAGTTCTTGCTAAGAAGCCATGTGATGTATTATGATTATTTCTATTCTATTTCATTTAAAAGTGCTGCAACATACTACATTTATTTCATTACACACCAATCACCAATGCGTAGTGACATATAGCTTGTAAATGACTTTGCTAGAATTTTGAGGAAAGTAAGCAAAAAGAATAAGAAAAAAAATCTAGATGTAATAGAAATTAAATACTAGACACATGGGGCTGCATTCTAAATGCACAGGTATTTTCTTCTTGTAATTTTAATTATTGAATTCAATTGCAGATTATTTTTTTAAACTTCTTGTTGCTAACTAGCCACTTGTCACACTTACTTTAATATGGTCAGTTTGCAAGTAAGTACAGTATCTCTATTGTGGTCATCTGCATCTTTAATTATCTCCCCGAAGCTTGGTTGCTGAGGCTAGTGAGTTGGTAGGATGATATGATTCTCTATATGTTAGTATTGGCCATATACTTCTATATAGTTCACTATTTGTTAATATTGGCTATACTGTGAGAGAGTATGCACGTGAATTCATCTATATTGTTCAGCAAAAGAACAGCAAAGAATGTTTCCATCTTTATGGATCAGGTTGGCATTTCAGATATGACTGCCCTGCCTGTGGGGCTCCTTAGTACTTGTTGTTTAATGACAGTTCAATCTCTAGTCCATAAAGATGGATAAAAAAGTATACTGTCAACATATTGGCAATAAAATTGTTTGGGTGTATTCAGCATTATCAAATTCATATTTTTCTTTTAATATATGTGTGACATATATTTCAGGGTTATAGTTATTACATTTTATATTTTTAATATAAATTAAAATGACTAAGAACCAAGATAAAATGTAATTAAGTACAACCATTTGGAAGTTGAGTCAAAAAATAGATGTGGTAGGAACATAACCTGATATAGACTAAACCTATTGAACTCAATTTTTTTATGATTAATGTTGAAAAGTGTGTCCAAAATTTTCAAAGCTCTTTATTTTCCAAGAGAACTATTAGATTGGTGCAAAAGTAATTGCGGTTTTTGAAATTATTTTTAACCTTTTAAACCACAATTACTTTTGCACCAACCTAATAATAAATCTGGATGCGAAATCTCCCTGCTTAAAAAGAGAAAGAAAAGTGTGCAGTCCAAACCCACACTTCCGTGGAAAGGATGAAAATAATTTGCAAACCTCCAGTTTGTACTCTAGAAGGATGTGAAACACAGTACCATTTGAATTAGTTGTAAACTGGAACAGAAGTTGTATCTTCATATACAGAGGGTGCCAAAAAATGTATACACATTTTAAGAAAGGAAAAAGAAAACTGTATTAAAATTGTAACACTCAATATATACCAATAACAAAAAATGAATAAAGTCATGTGCATATATTTTTTTGGTACCCTGGTGTGTATTTTTTCTCATTTTAAAATTTTTTCCTTATTATTAGTATTATTTTTTTTTTTACTGGGGAATGTTGGGGGACAGCGTGTTTCTCCAGGGCCCATCAGCTCTAAGTAGTTGTCCTTCAATCTAGTTGTGGAGAGCACAGCTCAGCTCCAAGGGCCAGTAGCTGTTTTCAATCTTAGTTGCAGGGGCCACAGCACACCATCCCATGTGGGAATTGAACAGGCAACCTGTTGTTGAGAGCTCATTCTCTAACCATCTTGCCACCCCTCCAGAAATTCAGTAGCAGCTCATTGTCTTCAATCTAGTTATGGAGGGCGCAGCTCACTGGCCCATGTGGGAATCAAACCATCAACACTGTTGTTCAGAGCTCATGCTCTAACTAACAGCCATCAGAGCGCTCCCTCCATTATTATTATTTTTTTTATGTTTGTTTCTGGACAGTATTTTAAAATGATGTTGGACCACGTAGGTCCATAGTAAATTATTATAAAGCACGTAATAATAAATATACAATTGGAAAATAATAGGTATTCTTATCTTTGAAGTCATCTAAAATGGCAACATTTTCAAAGCATGATGGAGAGGAAGGGGTGGAAAGTGTAATGGATGTGGCTAAAGAAATGTTTAAAGGGTTATGGCTGCTGAGATATATATTAAAGCAGGTAGCTAAGCAAATTAAGCTAAGTATAGTATAGTACTATAATATATTAAGTGCAATTCACTTATGCTTAAGTAAATCATTGGGTTTTATTTTATTGCATCCACACATAACCTTTAAACAACTTCTAGAACATTGTTACATTTATAAAATTGATTTATATTTGAAATATGTTTATATTCAGATACATTTCTATTTCAGGTATTTTGAATTATTTAATAAGCAGTAGCATGGACATTGACAGACTTTAGCTAGTCTTGTTTTTACCTATTGAGTTAAAAGTCTCTCTTTACTATTTTAAAATTATCTAAGATTATGTTAGAAATAAAGGTGATTACTCTCATGCATAAATGAAACAGAATGGCTAAAGAAGTATAAATGCTTTCAATAAAGTCCCAAGTTGTACATAAAAACAAACAAACAAAACACTGAGGCTATAGAATTGGTCATATGCATTCTGATACATGAAATAAGTAGACTGCCGTATTGGATATTTCTTTGTTGTTTTTAGACAAATATAAAATCTGAAGATTTAATCTCAGGAACAATGTATTTTATGAATTCTCATACTAAAGGCACAGTTACATTTAGAATATAAAAATGGTATTTTTTAAATATATTAATTGTTAAAATACCATTTGCCTACTGTACAAATATTATTTCTAGCAAGTTTGAAAAGTATAGCAAATACATTAAAATAAGTATTGATATTTATCTCAATCCAAGAGAATGAAGCAATTACCTCCAGAGATAGTATACAGAAAGAAAATGCCTTAGGTCTAACAATTCTAGGTAAAAGATTTTCCAAATGAAACTCAGAACTGACCATCAAATAGACTACAAAAGTCATAAGTGTTTTTCTGTTGTTGTTTGTTTTGACACAAAAGCCATAATAAAGGAGAATTATATTTAAGAAGATGGAAAAGACTTTAAGTACCTGATATAACAAAATGGAGGTCACTAATGCTTGTGAAAAATACGATGTGACTTTTCCAGTGATGGAAGTTGAATACAGACTAAAATAGGCTAGAAAGGATGTGGAGATTTTATTTTGGGTAATATGGAGAATTACATCTAAAAACACTTATGGCTACAGAATGTTTAGAAAAGCTGAAAAATTAACACTTTAAAAATGAATATCTAAATGTGCAGAAAAGTAGAGACATCATTAGAAGGAAAAAATAAAAACAAAGTTGAAACACAGAATGATTTTCTGTTGTGAATACCTAGAGCCTGGACTGTATATCCAGAAAATTTTGATTTTAACAAGCAGTAGAGACAGAGTTCATTACCTTGATCTATTGAAAGAGGGGGTGGAACTAAAATCCCTGTGAAATTAGGACACTGAATGAAAAGAAAGAATAGAAATATTCCATTATTATAAAAAACACAAACAAAAACTCACATAGAAAATTGTCGGCTTTGACTTATTTTCTAGGAGAATAAATCGTTTTTTCGTTTTTGTTTTTGTTTTTAAGATTTATAAAATCTGCTATGTCCTCATGCACGATTATATTCAAATTCATGCTAATGCATTACCAGTGGAAACATAGTGGTTAAGTAGTTCCCGGTCACCTTTCTTTTTCTGAAAATAATCCAATACCATAAAGAAAACAAAAAAGAATATTATTTTTTAGAAAATCTAGGAGTTTGAGGAAACCTCAAATTATAATTTATATGTGCATATTCCCAAGAGAAATTCAGATAATCCAAGTATGCAGGAAGTTCTACAAAAAGTTTCAATAATATGGCAAAAAATACATGGTCAGTACAGAGAGACCTAATGATGCCCGATCTTTGAAATAGTTTTCTATAAGAAGAAACCACTCTGAATGGAAATTGCTATGATTAGGGCTAAGATCGAATAATACATGAAAACTATGGAATCTGAAGAGATCAAGTACAAAAGTACGTAGTGGAGCCCAAAGCGAAATAAAGAAAACACCAGCACAAAAATACACTTTCTTAAAGAAATTGTATCGTGTTGGAAGGCAGGAGCTTTGCCACTAGGGGGCACTACCTTTTGAGGAAACTGAAGGAGGTCATAGCTGGTAATACACTTCCTAAAACTAGTAAATTCTTAGAGGCATAAGAGGTATGGCCTCTAAGATATGCCAAATAATAATGGAAGACTATGTCAGTGTGATTACAGAGGGGACGTCCCAGTCCTTGACTTGCGGAAGATGGAGCTTGACATGAAGGATTATCCGGCCCAATCCGATCTCAACAGGAAACTCTTGTGAATAGCTGGTATAGAAAATTCCAATTCTTTCATATATATGGGTAGCAAAAAGAATTGGCATAACATTCATACTAAGACACAGAGAGTGAAAAGAGAAAATTTGTGTGAGAGAGAATGAGAAAGCTGGAGAGAGAGCTAAATTCTTTCCCAGCTAGTTTTTAGAAACAGCTAAAATTTTCCCACGGAGAAAATTCATGACACATTAAAAGGACATAGCGTCTATACAGGAAAGCTGATTCTAAAGAGTGAAAATCAAGACACGTTCTAGTAATATTATTGGACATCAGAGGAGACTTCTCTTTCCTGTATTAAAATGTGTGGGCTAATATAGTACATTTCTATGCCGAAATAGTCCTTAAGATGATGAGACTTTTGGTAAATGATCAAGAATAGATAATGGAGGTGTCAATTCTTGATAAGGTCAGAGAGAATTCAGCTCTCACATGGAGGGAGGGACTGATCATGGAAAAGATAAGGGAGACTTCTTGCACAAAAATAGTAAAGAAGACAGAAAAGAAACAGAAGCAGACACGGGTGTGTTCAAAGACTCAGTCCTGAGAAGATTGAAATGTTTCTACCTGACAGTTATTATTTTCACAATGAAATATGAGGTAATTATCAGTTCAAATTGTGTACTTGATCATGATAAGGGGTGACGGATGTTTGAACAGTGAGGAAAAAGGTGAAAATATTGTAAAGAAAAGAGGTGTGAACTTGATGCATCATTTTTTAAAAATGATATGCAGTAGCATGAGAAAAGGATATGAAAAGGTATGAGAAAAAGCCCAAAGAACAGTGTTTATTATAGATTTTATAATACTCTTAAAACTCATCAGTAGTATACAAATTAAAATTGGTGACATCCCATACTCCCAAACCCACTTCCCCTTGTATTCAGATGATATCCCATTGTATCCAGATGGCAAATGTTAACAGTTGGAAGGTGTAGTTTTTGCAATATTTTTCTATAAATGTATTGAGATATATATACATATATAGATATAGATATAGATAGATATAGATACACGTATACACACACACACACACACACACACAGTCAGACAATTAAGTTCATTAACTTTCCACCATGCACTTACACTATGGAAAGTTTACAAACTTAATTGTTTGATCTTTCATATATGCATATTTAGTTATCTATTTATCTAATTTATTTTCTTTTACAAAAATGGAATCTCAGTATATAAATTCTGTTTCATTCTTATAAAGGTTCTATGGTACCTATAATATAATATATTATGTTTTATTTCTGTACTTTTCAGTTTCTCATAATTCAAATGATTGCCAGATTTACTACTACAAAAATTATCTTATCAGCTGTGTACGTGTATATTTATATGCACCGGTGAAAGTAGGATTGGACTAATGTCACTTTCTGAAATCTGTTACTTTTAAGTTTTTTTTAATGTAGTGTTTGTTTATTGTGTTTGCTTGTGTCCTTTATTATACATATTATAATTTTCTAGTATTTCTTGTGAAAATAATATGCATTTTGCCTAATTATGTTGGTTTATGCAAAATACCTTATTTTTGTCTTAGCATATGAGGTATGATAATTAAGTTCACAAACTCATTGTCAAAAAATTGCTACATATTTCATTGCTGAATATCACTCCAGTCACTTTCGAAGTACTACCCTTGGGAAGCTATGCAATGATGCCAAGCCTAGAACATGATACAGAGGTGTTTTGAAACTCTTTCTGGAATGGCCATCAGCGCTGTTATCCTATTACCCTTGATGTCCTGAATGTCATCAAAATGTCTTCTTTTCAATATTTCCTTGATCTTTGGGTAAAGAAAGAAGTAATTGGGGGCCAGATTAGTTCAGTAGGGAGGGTGTTCCAATACAGTTATTTGTTTACTGGCTAAAAACTCCCTCACAGACAGTGCCGTGTGAGCTGGTGCATTGTTGGGATTCAAGAGCCATGAATTGTTGGTGAAAAGTTCAGGTCGTCTAACATTTTCATACAGCCTTTTCAGCACTTCCAAGTAGTAAACTTGGTTAACTGTTTGTCCAGTAAGTACAAATTCATAATGAATAACCCCCCTGATATCCAAAATGGTTAACAACATTGCTGCAGCAAGTTTGCGAACTTAATTGTCCGACTTCATACATTACATGTTATCAAATATACTAAAATATATAACACACCTATTATATATATATACATACATACATATATATACATATATATGTATATATATGTATATATATATATACCGAAACAATGTATGAGGATACACATGACTTATATTCATCTTTTGTTATTGGTATGTATCGAGTATTAAAATTTTAAAACAGTATTTTTCTTTCTTAAAATATGTATACAGTTTTTTGGCCATATATATATATATATTTATCACATACATCATAATGTGTGTAATTAGTTTCCTGAGGCATAGAAGTGAATATAAATATGTGTGTATACACACAACATCTCTGATGGGATACAAAAGAAACTGCTAAGGGTAATTGCTATCATGAGGGGAACTGGGATAGAAATACAGGCTTATTTTAACTTTTCATTAACCACTCTTTTGAACATTTGCATTTTTAAGTATTACATGTTTGTATTATTTCAATAATTAAATAATTATAAAGTAATTTAATAATTTAAAAAGTAAAACTATGTGGATAATAATTTTACCCATTCTGCCTTTCAAGGATAAATTATTTAATCTCCTATGACTAAGTCTTTATTTAAACATAAAATGAGTGAGTCCAAATATTACCAATGAAAGAGAACTACTGTTTTTAAAGTTCTGAATAATGCTAGATGCTGTGCTAAGCACTTATATATGCTAAAATATTTAGCCATCACATCAACTTATGAAAATGATGTTGTTATCTCACTCTGTAATAGAGTACACTTAAGAAGACTAATGATTTATTAAATACTGAGTAGTTTTATTTAGAGAGGTAGGATTTCTTTTTTTTTTTAATTAAATTTATTGGGGTGACAATTGTTAGTAAAATTACATAGATTTCAGGTGTACAATTCTATATTACGTCATCTATAAATCCCATTGTGTGTTCATCACCCAGTCAGTTCTCCTCTCACCCAGAGGTAGGATTTCAATCCTGGTCTCACTGACTACAAAATAGTGGAGATAATATGTTTAGATAACACTGCAAATATGGAAATAGCACATTAAGGTAGATGTGTAAAGAAAAACAGAACATATTTCAGAACAATTGTGTCTAAACAATAAATTAGGCCTATTCAGCAGGACAGAGATCAGGGTGGGGGAGAGAAATAATAAAGAATAAAAATAGAACAAATGCATAGCTGGAAATACTGAGTTTATAAAAGGCAAAAGGAACAGGAAATCATCTGGAATCTGTCTTAAAGTTCTGTTCTGTAATTCAAAAAAGAAAGAAAAAGGAAAGGAAAGAAAGTGATAGTAAAAAGGAGGAATATAACAGCAGTGAGAATTCCAGGTGGAGAGGATATGAAATAAGAGATGAAAAGATATTAAACAGAAATGAAAGAGAAAGTAACTGGGATGCCTTTATTGAAGTCATAAACTTGCAGAGAACAATACAAAACACCAGAGTCAAAATCAGAATTGAGTGGCCCACATAACAAATATCTCAGAGGTAAAATATTGCCTATATAATCATACAAATTCAAAAAGGTAGGTGATAGTTTACAGTATAAAAACAGTGACAAACCTGTGAGTATAAAAAACAACAATCTGAACATGATAGGCAAAACTAAAAAAAAAAAAACAAGAACACAAATCCCATTATTGTGTGTGTGTGTGTGTGTTTGAGAGAGCGATAACTGATCCTGAGTAAATAATGAAGACTTTCTATTAAGGCATGAAAATGAACATTACAATCTTCATCACGAAGTATGTCAGTAACAAGTAAAACAAAAATTTACATATTATTAAACCTATAAAAGTAACCAAAAATGGCTAAGATAATGTCATATTTTGGAGTGTGAAAATTTAATATTTTAGAATTCAGGAGAAATAAAATGATAGCTAGTAGGCTTCTCAGTTCTACTAACTCAAAATGGAATATTGGGATAATTTCTAGAAGTGAAGTGATAACAGCCATGTTACCAGCATAGTTTCATGCAAATATTTGTGTGACAGGAGACTTTCATGCATTATTGGATGTCCTAGGAAAACAGATTTTTTTTCAAAGTACGAAACTGTATCATGCATAAGGAAGTTAGAACTACTAGAAATAAAATTATGCATAATGGAAGGTTAATTAGCAGATAAATCAGGTCCCAATAAAGAGAAAGTGAATTTTGAGAATGAAAAAGGAGGATGACAGAAGTCGAGGAAGTAATAGAAATGTTAATGTAGGTACTACAAGAATAATAATAGATTTAGGAACACTTGGGATCTTTGTATACATATATAAAAAAAGAAAAGAATAGTATGGTGCTTTCAAAGAAAGATAGTCCCGAAGGAGAGGAAAGTGGAAAGCAGAGAAAGAAATAAATTTGAGCCAGAAAAAAGTTCATGCATAGGGAGAGAAAAAAAAAATGTGTGAAATATACATGAGTTTTTCAACAGTCGCATAAAGAAGAGTAGAAAGATTTAAACACTCAAATGAACCTTTCGTTGTGAATAATCTATACAGCCTATATCATCTTCTTAGAACTCTTCATATGGACAATATCCAGTCGTATTTCCTGAAAGGAAAGAAGTCCCTGCTATCAAAAACCTGTGCAAAATACTTTTGTGCATTTCAGATCTTTCAATTGTGCAGGACACAGAGGCCCTGCATGTGCACAAACATGGGGTTCGGGAGGTGTGCAAGGTGGAGCCAGATCTGATGGCAGCCAGTCCCGCTGTTCTCTAGGAGGAATGTACCAGTGTCCATAAAAGACAGATTCTTACAATACTTTTTGTTTCTTTTCTAAAACAAATACTTATACTGATGTCAAACACAAATAAAGGTTTACAGATCGTAAGTAGAGACAGCAATGAGTTATCACAGTTAACCTATTTTTTAATCACTCCCCAATAGAATATTAACACCAGACACATCCTTGTCTCCTCTACATTATTATATCCTTCATAGGTTCAACAGATAATATCTTGACTTCTAAAATTAAAGATCACTATTTTGTATATTTTTGAAATTAAAAATGGAACTGCATAATATATCTCTATTTATAATTGACCTCTTTCAGTCAATAGCAGTTTTGAGAGATTCAGCCATGGTCTTTGATGAAGCAGTAGTTCATTTGCTTTTACTGTTATACTCGATTTTAAGACTGTATCACAAGTTAAGTGTACATTTCATTGTTAATACAAATTGAAGTGTTCAGCATTGTAGCTGTTATGGATAATGTGACAAAAACTTTCTAGGATAAAACTTTTGGGAGCATATTACATATTTGTTTTAGGTATATTCCTAGGAGCCTATCTGCTAGATTATAAGATATGTATCTATTTAACTTATTAGATGGCATTGATATTTTTTCTCTCAGTGACATTAACCATTTTCTGACCACCACCCATGTGTAAGAGAGAACATAAAAATAAAAAGCATGTTTATTCATATAATGGAAAACTCAATATTTCTAAGAGATCAGTGCTCCTAAAATTGATCTATAGATTTAATACAATCCCAGTTAAAATTGCTGCATACTTTTGTTTTAGTACAGTTTGAAAAGCTGAATCTAAAATGTATAGGGTAAAGCATATTTAACATAAAGAAAACAATGTTGAAATAGTAAAATGTTTTAGAGGTATTATTGTATTTCAAAAATTATTATAAAGTTATAGTAATCAAGATATGGTTACTTTTTCCTGTGGTTAAAAAAAATGTCTTTCGACAGAATGAAACAGTGTCCAGAAATAGACCTACACGTGTAAATTCAATTTATTTCAACCAAACTACCAATTTACTAAAATAAAAGAAATAGAAACATTTTCAACATATGGCTTACAACAAATGGATATTCCAATAACAACAACAAAATAATACTAATATGAAATGGATCATAGACCTAATGTAAAAGTTAAAACTTTAAAAATAATAGAATAAAGCATAGGCATAGTATATTACCTACACTAATGTAGGTTAGATAAAATTCATTAGAACACACAGTGATCAAAAAACAAAAATGATTCAAGTACACTAAAAAAAAAATCTGAAATTTCAAATGACATTTATAGAAAAATAAGGCACACGGTGGAAGAAAATATTTGCAACATTTTTTTAGGTGTTTTTTAAAATTAAATTTATTGGGGTAGCATTGGTTAATAAAATAACAGATTTCAAATATACAGATTTTTAATACATCATGTCTATATTGCATTGTGTATTCACCACCCAAAATCAAATATGTCACCATATATTTGACCCCCTATACCTCCCCCAAACTTACCCTCTGATAATCACTGAACTGTTGTGTGTTTCTGTGAATTTTTGTTTGTTTGTCTTATTCGTTACTTTCATTTTTACATCCTACATATGAGTGAAATCATATGGTTTCAAGTTGAATCAAGAAGCAACACTCTTTTTGGACAAAAACATCTAAAATGCATAAAAGACTCTTTAAGCTCAATAATAAAAAGACAACTCAAAATTTAAAATATCAAAAAATTTCAGCATACCATCAAAGATGGTAATATAACTATATACCTACAATAATGACTAAAATTAAAAACAATTAAAAACAGCAAGTATTGACAAGAATATGGAACAATTGGAATCATCATATAATGTTCATGAGAATGTGAAATGGTAAAACTATTTTGAAAAATATTTTAGCAGATTTTTTTTTAAAGTTAAAAATAACACACCCTCTGATCCAGCAATGAAATGAAAAATGAAAGCATACACCCTAAGGTAGACTTTTATCAGAATAATACAGAAGCCTTATTCATAATAGCCAAAAGCTATGAAGCAAAAAATGTCTTTCCTCAGATGAATAAATAGCTATAATGTAGTATACTCATACAGTAATATATATAGATATAGATATATATTACTGTAAATATATATAGATATATATTACTGTAAATAAATATTATTTTGAGCAAAGAAGTCAAATACAAAAGAATACTTATTGTATGATTCCAGTTATATAAATTATAGAAAAGTCAAAATTATTGAACTGTACATTTAAGATTGATTTATTGTATGTTAATTACACATCAACTTGCATACAAGGAAGAGTGAAATAAGATATGGTGACCTAAGTGGAAGTATACTGAAAATGTTAACTTAGTTTTTTGTACTTTGGCAAATACTTTACAATTTATGTTTTAAAAGTTATCTTCATCCTTTCCTAATCCTGTTTAATTTTCACACTGGACAATTTGTGACTTACAGACATATTTGCAAAATATAATTATCAGATATTAATTGTTTTTGGTGAGCCTCTTCTCACTGGGAGGGATGATGGAAGTGAGGTCAGACAAAATTAGTTACTATTCTTCACATGTCAGATGTTATTTGTGCAAAAAAATATATATATATAAAGGGTCTCAGAATATTTTCAGTTCCTCTAAAGTTAAAGATTGATAGTCCTTTCCAAGTTACTTTGAGGTCATAATTGTCCTTATGTTATAACAATACAATCAACTACTTCAATGATATTCTAACCACTTTGAAGGGTATTGCTTCAAGTTGCATTTGGTGATTACTGTAAAAAACTTTCTTTTACCTATATCTTAATATCCTATCCTATCCTTTACCCTATACTCTATCCCTCTATTATTTTTTTAATGCCTGTCTTCAATACATAGTTTATGTGTTCCAGAATGTCTGACTTTGCATGGATATTAGCTGTTTAGGAAAAGGACAGATTTTTTTTAAAAGTATTATAACGTCCAGTCAAGATGGGATGATGTAGCTTGAACTGTGGTTTTGGCAGTGAATATGGGGATGTAATTTGGACATAAAAATTACTGTATAGTGGATGGTTCAGGAGCTCAAAAAAGAAATCTTGGGTTTCTAGAATGCAGAACTGAACAGATAATGGTGACAATCAAAAAAGGGTGAATTTAATGGGAAGATTAAAGTTTTGAAGACGGTCAGGAGTTTCATTTTGAATATATAAATGTGAAATCACTATAAGTATATCTCAACTAGGAATTTGGCATAGAGTATGGTGATATCGAGTAAAGGACTAGAGAGATTAGAAGTCATCCAGGAGAAAAACGAGATAACTTGAAGAGAGTGTATATGATGAAAAGGGAAGAGATCCCTATGTAAACCCTGAGAAAACCTAATAGTTAGTACTTGGGTAAAGGAGGACACCACTGCATGAGACTGAGGATTGTCAGAGGAGATAAAAGAACTCGAAGGAGAGTTTAGTGTAAGGAAGCCAACAGGAAAGCGTTTTAAAAAAGCATTTTAAAGAAATTCAAAAAAGCTATCCTTTGACTTGAGTAAAAATCATTAGTGAATTTATCAAGAACTGCTCTAGTAGAATTTTATGGACCCTCCAAACTCAGATCTCAAATGAATTAAAAAAAAAGTCATGATTTGTAGGTTGTTCAATTTTTCTTATTGTCAGAATAGATAGGATGCTTTATCATTTTTCTAAGCAGAAACCACAAAGCTATTACTATGTATTTTATTTGTAAGGGTGACTCACTGTTAGCAGTAGATGATGCCATGAAAAACACTCTTATAACACAGCAACAACTACAAACTAGTCTGATTGATTTGATCATGACCTAATAATTCCCCTGCATGCTTTTAATGTTGCTGGTAGTTGGAAGGTTTGACTCCATGTGTCACTGTTTCCTTCTTTAGCTTTTGATTTCACATCAGTAGATATTTTCAAAGAAATATCTCTAGGTTGACCATTGACTTTTAATTCTTTTAAGAGAATTATGATATATTTTTACATTTTTCTAATTTAATGACTGAGGATTATCTGATAATATTTTAACTCTCTGAGAAATGCCAGGGACACATTCTTCCACAAAAATACTAGTCAAGTATAGTTTGTGGAACAATAAATCACTAGAGATGAATACATTACATTAAATAATTGACAAGATCAATTATTGGATGTATCAACCAATGAGATAGTGAAGTCACTCAAGAAGATAGTGGGGTTGGGGTATAAGGTTGACTGAGACAGATATCAATGGTTTAATGAATAAATTAATGACTGCAACCTCTGTGACTGAAAGCCAAGAGCAAAGACAGTATAATATACCCAAATTATATTAGCCTCAGTGGACCCGGTTTCATTTTTTAAATTTTATTTTTTTCATCAATAATAAGGGTGAGGTAGTAAGGGTCCGGATTGATAGTGTCATTCTAAATTGTTTGAATGCTAATATTATGCTTTCGGGACTGTGTTAAGAACTGTACATAGATTACCATTTAGGTTCTAAGGTGAACCATTTATTAAATCTAAGTATTTGGATTTAAATTCCAGTAGACAGAGGAGAAACTATGTGTGCAGTCACTATATCACATTGCTTGAATAACCATTAGTGGGAAGCCTGAAATATATTTGAGAGGCCTGGAAAAAAGACAATATTTTTAGAATAGATCCAGTCCAGTTAATTAATGGAAGTAGAGGGAAATTTTCCTGATAATGGAGTTTGCAAATGATGGTGAGGCATAAAGAAAAGAAAGGGTGATAAACTGGGCTCAGGCACATGCAAAGCCACTTGGGACATACAGAATGGGATATCAGGGGGTCTAAATTTTGAGTGTTGACTATTAGAAACAAGGATAAATGGTATATTGGGTTTAGTACAAGCAGTTTCTTTAAGAAGAGTAGGCTTTGGATTTAATGGCCAGAGGAAGTGTCTCACTCAAGTTGATTCATGACAAGGTACAAAACAAAGGTTGCATTCTGTGTTCACTTGCCTGTGGTGGGAGTAATCCCAGTGTCTCCAGTCTCAGTACCCAGGCAATCCAGGCTGGTAAAGATACTCACTAATAAGAGTTATTGGAAAGGATATTTCATACATGTCTTACACTATAATAACAATAGAGTAGTGAATATAAAGACCATTTTACCTGAATATAAACCATGTTATTTGAATATGAGAACATTTACCTGAATATAAACGTAAGCTAAATAAAAATTCAGTTTTATTGTATATTTATACCATTTTTTAAAAACTTTCTGTCATTTGTCAAACAAATATCTCCTGAATACCTATGATGTATCCGGTACTATGATCAATGATGAATACAAAATGGTGAATAAGAGCAGAAAGTCATAGATCTTAGGATCTTAGGGGGCTTCTAATTTAATATGGGGAGAGGAAACAAATGAAAGAATCATACAAATGAATGTATAATTACAGATACATACACACTCAGTGGAGAGGGACATGAATGGGTGAGAACATATAACAATAGCAACAACAAGAAGAAATGGATTAGCCTGGGCGAATAACAAACAAAGACATCCCTGAGAAAATTACTATATTTTGCTGTGTATAATGCGTACTTTATAAAAACATATAAATGCTTTTAATTTATTTATGCTATGAGTTAAAAGTGTAACTCTACACTCTATAACGATATCCGTATGCAAAATAATACTCTGGAATACCATAAACAGTTTTGTTGAACTTACGATGAACTTGCAACCATGAAGAATTCTTGGCCTTCTATGATGAGTAAATATTGTAAATTTGTTACTGGTACATAACATTTCTTGTACCTTGTATCTGTTCTTGTGTTTTGTAATTATTTGTTGCATAAAATTTCTTGTACCATAATATGTTAAAAAATGCTAAAATTCCTTTATAATACAAAAAACAAATTCCTAACTGTAAACAAAAATTTGAATTAAAAAAATTAAAATGACAGATGTTTTCCCCTGAAAGTTTGGGCCACAAATGTGGGTGCGCATTATACATGGCAAAATATGGTATGTTTCTCATGAGATCTGAAGAATCAAGAATTGTTAATTATGTATAAGTGGCTGGGAGGAAGTCTTGGAACAGTGTGCCAGGCAAAGGGCACCAATTATGCAGACTCTGGAATTGGAAGGAACATGATTTTCCAGGCATTTGAAGAAAGCATTCTAACGAGGCATGTAGAGTACGGTGTGTTTGAGATGAGAAAGGGGAGATAGAAAGAGGTAGAATATATTATGTTGAAAATTTTGGTCTCTGTCCCTCAAAGCAATTGGAAACTGTACAGGGTTTTTGAAAGAACTAACATGATTACATTTTCATTTTGAAGGGATAACTCTGACTGCAGTATAGATCGAAGGAAAGCAGAGCTGGATGCCAGGAGACTAATTAGAAAGCTGTTTTGCCAGCCCAGGCCAAAGATAGTAACTTGGACCTCCGAGTTGGTAGAAGTGATGGAAATAATTGGACAATTTGAGAAATGTCAATAAGAAGTGGCATTCTGAATTCCATTAAAACTCTTCCAAATAGTTTTGATAACACATTGGCATTTAAAAATATTAATCATTTGAACTTTTCATATCAGTGCTTTTTTCTTATTTAATCAGTAATATTTAGACATTTCTACCAATCACAATACTAAGCTTTCTTTGTAGTTGTCTTTTCACTAAATCAAATTAAAGTTATATTTTAATTATGATAATATCATTTATATTTATTTCACAAACATTTATTGATCATTTTCTTCTCTTATCCTATCTTGATATACATTCAAATTTTCCCACTATTCAACCATATGACACCTTCTGGAGAATGATTGACACAATCGCTACTTCATATTAGAAACTAAATATTTCATTTAAAAAAATTTATTCAACTTAGTTGATGAAACATTCCTATACCCCTGAAACTATTCTTCTGAAAATAATAAATGTGTTGCTGAAAAATTTTGTCACTCCTTTTCTTGTCATCACTTTCTTTTTCGTTTTACTGCAACATTTACCACTTCATAGCCCATGCAATTTTGCTCTTCTGTGACGGAGACAGAGTGTGCATTGTTCTGTCCGCATTGGAATGGTTACTGCCCCATTTAGCTAGCTGCAGACAATTGGCTCATTTAGAAAACATTTTCCCATCCAGGGTAGCGGAGGAACTAAAGAGCCTTTGGAGATATTTCTATTAAAACTCGTAAGCCATTTCTAGGAAATCTTGTAAAATTAGATACAGATAATTGTCTTACAGTAAAGAATAGTTATTAATAAAATAATTTTGTGCGTGCCAGACTACCTGGTATTCATGAAAGAGCATAGGATACAGAGTCATAGTACTTGTGTTCAGGTTCTGGCTCAAACATTTTCTAGTGTGTGAAGTTCAGAAAAATCACTTAATATTTTGCCTCAATTTCTTCACTGGTAGATGAGTACAACAATGATGCTTCCTCACAGGCTTAAGGATAAAGGGTCATAGACTTGTACAATGCTCCTTAAAAATGAGATTCCTCACTGAACATGCATTTGGAGGTGTCAAGTTGTTTGTGATATTTTAGGCAAAATTGTGAGTTTTGTGCATTTTCCTGTAGGCAGGATTCATTCTCAAATCAATTCATTCTCAAATTCATCCTCAAATCACCCCCGCCCCCCATCAAATATCAGCTACTTGAGGTAGTGTTGGATGTTCATCACTCCTTACTTTCACCATTGAGAGTGACTGGTGAAGCAGACGCAGCACAAATTTGGAGCCATACATACCTGGAAATGAACCTGGGTAGGTCACGTACATACTTACTGGAAATGGTTCCACTCTGAGGTCCAGTTTCTTCATTCTTAGAATGAAATTTTCAATTTTTAAATAAATGTGAAAATTTACAGCATAGAACTCTGTTACTATAGTTCTTTTATGGCTCCCCTACTATTTATTTAGATAAGCATTCTGAATGCCTTGTAAAAGTAACAATTTAGAAGTAACATTTTTGCATATTAGTTTTTTTTAAAATTAAGGGCATTGTCTTGTATAATTTAGTGATTAACAAGAGAACATTAGATTATCAGACTTTTGCTAGAATTATTTTTAAACTTGAATTCTCATTAGATTTCAAAATAAATCACTTAAGTTAGCATAAATTTACTTGGGAAAAAAGATTCAAGATTCTAAAATAAGAAACCTTTCCATTTTTCTTATATTCCTAATGACATAAGGGAAAGTATAATACTTTCTTATTTGGAGTAATGGTTCAAATTATTAACCTTTCTAAACAATTTTTTACTGATTTTAAGGATTAACTAAATAAAGATTGTCTAGCCATACTCTGTGGGTTTTTTCCTATATTTTGAGAACTCTGTCTCTAAACTGATGATTTTTTTGTGTGTGAAATACCAACACATCTTTGTTGTCTTTTTTATAAAATATTCAGTTTTTTTTCCTAATATCTGAAGAATGTAGGCCATATTCATTCACAAAATCCTTTTCTAGAGTAGAAGCTCCTTTGTATATTTCTCTGTGATTTTGTCATTATAGTTAATTTGTAAATTCATTGTGACCCTTTGACTGCCACGTTATCTAGTAAAGAATTTTTTGTCTTGAATAATTAAAGAATAGCTTTTTTTAAAAAAAAAATCATAGTGAATGTAACAGTACATTGGACATGTGGGGTTTTATGTTTAGGAGGAGGATGATAGTTACAGGAAAATTTAGCAGATATGTTTATTTTTCTAGTATGTGTTAACATTAGTAGGACCATGTACTTATAGAATTGGAACAAAACTTAAAACCTGTGTTCCAGCTTTTCCACTATGTATAGAGGACAATGATAGATGTATTGCTGACACTCAATTATAGGTTACCTGAGCCTGAGCCTCTTCTATCACATGGCTAACATTTATATATTTCTTAGTATATGCTAAGTCCTGCGGTTAACCCATCATATCATCTTATGTAATTTTTGCCATCACACCATGATACAGTTTTATCGCCATTTTATAGTTAAAGAAATGCAGGTTTCTAAAAACTTGTTAAAGGACATACCATGTTTCCCCCAAAATAAGACCGGGTCTTATATTAATTTTTGCTCCAAAAGACACATTAGGGCTTATGTTCAGGGGATATCATCCTGAAAAATCATGCTAGGGCTTATTTTCTGTTTAGGTCTTATTTTCGGGGAAACACAGTAGTATAAGACCACAAAACTACTAAGGAGTAGAATCTAGATTCAAAGTCAGGTCTTTCCATTTTAAACGAGTGCTATTAAGTACTGTGCAGTACATTAAAATCATGGTTATCTTATTCTAGTCCACTTTCTATCTACTGGATTTATATTGTGAACCTGCTATATTTAGTTACGTATTTCATTCTACTTTGTAGACATGGATGGTACCTGCAAGTGAAATAAGTCACTAATGATAGTAGCTGTGGGTCATTGAAGGGCTCTTTAGAATGTTTCATTTTGTTGTGCCCTGGTATTCAAGAACATGTCGCCAAGGTAATGAATGGCTATATTTTCTCTCAAGTAGATCAAAGGGCCAAATAGGAAATAGCTTGAGTTCAGTAGTGTTTATATGTATCATTTTTTAAACTAATATACACAATCTGTTCCTTTATTCACAAGAATTCTTTCACATAAATAAAACAATTTCATTTTCATTTTTTGGTTGAACATGTAAGAGTCTGTTTAGCTTTGTTCAAAATCTGCTGGAAATCTTTTTATTAATTAATCTTTGTATGTTTTATTTTTTCAGTATCAAGTGAGTCTCTGTCACTCAGATATTTAAATTTATCCCCTCAAAATATTTATTTTATTGAATAAATTGAATCATAAAATTTGTTTATATGTAATGTATTAAATTACGATTCCGAAGCTCTTTTGTAAAGGAAGTCATTTTTACAGTCTAACATTTAATTTTAATGATTGTATATTCTTTACATTGAAAGCATACTGATGAATACATCCAACCAACTCTCCAAGCTAAGCGCATTGCCTTTCCTTGCTGTCTACAACACATTCCTCTTGTCTACCAAGTATACGAGGACATTGTTTTAGCAACTGCTTGCACTCTCCCTGTCTCCCACTCCTTCTCTCTTTCTTTCCTCAGATAGTCTCCCCTCTCGATTGTATCAGTATACAAGCACCCTGTTATACGTCACTTGAAAATAAACAATATCTCTGTTGGCCTCAAATCTACTTTGATTTTTTTAAACACAAAAAATCATGTATGTATTACCAGTACATGACACTTCCATCTTTCTTCATAATTTTCTCTTGAAACTCATCCCAATTAGGTTGATGCCAGCACTACTCCACTGAAACACTTCTTATCAAGATCTCCAATGACCTCTGCATGGCTATATCTATTGAGCAAGTCCCAATTCTCATTCTAGTTAACCCATAAGTGGTATTTGAAACTGAAAATTTTTTCTTATTGAAACTTTTTTTTTTTATTCTGTTGTTTCAATTCTGCCCTTTTCTACTTCCCTTCTGCCAGTTGCTTTTCATCTTCCTGACCTAAACATGTTGCAGAGTCCCAGGATACTTTTCTCTCTACAGTCACACCCCTGATACTGTCATTTAGTCTAAAGACTATATGAGTAGGCCAACTACATGTCTGTGTCTTCAAATTCCCTATTGATTTGTTTATCGGTGTGAACCACAGATTTGTTTACCAGATGCCTACTTAACATCTCCATAGAGATGTCTGATAGTCCTCACAAACTTAACATAGTCCAAAATGAATTTGATCTTTTAGTTAGTGGTTCAGGCCACAATTGGAGTTATCTTTGATTCCTCTTTGTTTCTTATATCCCACATCTAAATCTAAGAGCAAATTCTGTTTATTCTATCAACAATATGCATAATGCAACAATAGCTCTCATAGGTACCAACCTTGTCCAAACTCTTTCTCCGGGATTACTTACTTAGTTTCTTAATATCTTTGCTTTTTGCATTGCCTTACAGTATACTGTTTCTAACCCATCTGTAAAGGTAATTCTTTTAAATACAAATGAGATCACACTGCTTCTCTGTTCAAACCTTTCAGATGTTCTCCATCTTCCCCAAAAAAGCCTTTACAATGGCCTAGAAGGCATTATGAATTCTGGCTGTCGGACCTCTTGGACGTTGTCTCCTACTAGTCTCTCCCTTACACAGTCTCCCCTGAACCATAATGCGACCTTGTTGATGCTTGGACACAGTCCGCCAGCTCCCAGTGTACTGCTTTTGTACCCGATGTCCTCTCTGCCTTGAATGCTGATTCACATTTGTGCTCAAATATCTTTTTCTTAGTAAGGCCATACTCAATCATTTCATGTAAAATATGACAAGACATGCTTCCTGACAGGCACTTCTTATCTCCTTGACTTATTTTGTGCTTTATTTCCACTTGAATGTATGTGCCAAAGGCAGGGATTTTGTTTTTTTTTCACAGTACTATCACTAGAGTCTGGTACTTAGTGGAACTCAAAAAAATAGTTGCTGCATGAATGAATGAAGAATGAAGCCATTTGCTCCCAGGCATAATGCTTTCCTCACCCGGTATGTCAAACGGTGTACCCTCAGTGAAATTTTGAGTAATCTTCTAGATTTACATCTTTTTGACGTGCTCCCATGTTACTTCCAATTTAATTGATTCTGACGTAATATCTTATTCTTGGCTGCATCTTAATTGGGATCCTGATTCCATTTTTTGGACTCATTTTTTGCATCATTCCTTTGGCCTCAGACTTTATACTACTCCACAAACACTGTGACTCAGATTATACTCATTATCTGTGATAGCCTTTATGGATGTTTACTTACAAGATGTCACCACTCTCCCATTGCTGAATAGCCACTGACGTTACAACCAACTATAGGAGTTGGTCTGAATTGATCTAAAATATGACTGGTAAGTTTGTTTAGTTACACTTTCACAGTGATTGCTTCAGTGAATGCAGGGCTAAGTCAGTTGGCCGCTGATTATTTTAGAATGAAGTTCAGAATACTGGCTGGAAATTTTGGCACACAGACAATCTCCTTCTGGGTAATGGGTTGGTGTTTATGAAGTCTGGTACTGCTACTCCTTAGTACAAGCCCAAGAATTACAACCAAATCATGTAATTAGCAAATGGAGGGAAAAAAAAAATGGAGAAATGAGCCATGCCCTGTTTAAACTGAACTTGAACTTTTAGTTCCTTGAGGAAATGAGTTCCCCTGAATGTTTAAGCCAATATTCAGATCATTGTTTTTATGTTGTTTGCTATCAGAAACTTCTGTTAATGTGTACTGTCCTGTTTCACTCTGTTTCAACGCCTAAATAACATCTATATTTACTTTTACAAATATAAGTGTTTTTTGTTTGTTTGTTTTTCTCGGTAAGGGAAATAGGGATTTTAATTGTCGATTTGATTTTCCAGCAATAATCATAGATACTCTTTAGTAATATCCATACTTAACTGTGTTCCCTCACTAGAAAAAAAAAATGCTTAAAATTCTTAGTATATTGGAGATATAGAGAGATACACTACTGAGATTCATTTGGACCCTCGTACAGTTTCTTTTGTTAAATTCAGGTGCTGTGGTACTGTGTGAGCAAGGCCAGGCTTTTGGATACTTCTGAGTTGAAATGTCTAAATTTATTCTCTTTCTGTTTGTTTTTAATCGTGGTAAAATATAAATACCAGAAAATGTACCATTTTAACCATTTTAAGTGTACAGTTCAGTGGCAGTAAGTATATTCACATTGTTGTACAACTATTACCAACATTCATCTGCTGACCTCTTTTCATCTTGCAAAACTAACACTCTGCATCTATTAAGCAGTAATTCTCCATTCTCTTCTCCTCCCAACCCCTAGCTAGAGAATGAATATATATGCGCCGATACTGAAATAATTAAGTAAATATGACCAATTCATTCAATAAGCATTATTGGATAAACATTATTTCATACTATTTATGTAAAATATATAAACAGAGGTATATAGAGACAGAAAGAGAGGGAGAGTCAGAGAGAGGGAGAGGGCACTAGGACTGGACAGTGTTTACTGAAATGTTAACATTAGTTTGGGAAGTGGGTTTAAGGTGATTTTTACTTTCTATTTTATAAGCTTCTCTACTGAATTTTTTTTTTCAAAATATAGTACGATTTTTACAACTAGAATAAACTTATTTCTAGAAGAAGAACAATTTTGTTATGTCCTCTCTATTATTTTAGCTATTGGAGCAATACTAAAAAAAAAAAAAAAAAGAATCTTTGAAATAACTACCTATCTCCAAAAGAATGGGAGTTAAATACTGTTGGAGAGTCAAAGCTACATCCAAATAAAATTGAAATTAATCTGTGAAATTAATCAGCTGTATGATTCATGAGTATACGTTTAATCAGAAGTTAGATAAAAGTCAGTGTGGAGCAGAGTGTTAGAACAAGGTTTCATGCAGAAAGTGGAGTTTTAGCTTGTGACTTTTTATCTTGTGACCCAATGTGAACAAATACAGGTGAAAAGGCTGACAATTAGAGTCATCTCAGAGGGAATCAGATTTGTGAAATATTTAATTTTCAGTCAAATTTTAAAGAAATAAATTTTAATTGATGAATGGAAATATTTTTGAGTTGCTGAATTCCGTGAGTGACTATGTTGACAGGAACTTGAATAACCTCTGAAGAGGTTATCAAAATGGGTAAGTATCATTTCATTCCTGTGTTTAATACATGTTGATATTTAGAAAAAAAAAGCCAGACAATTAATTATTGCCATCTTATTAAACACCATTTATTTTTCCAGATGTCAATCCTGCAACATGTATATGATTTCAATATTGGGGTATTAAATTTCCTTGAGACACCCATCATTTATGTTTGCTCTCTGAGCTATTGCTTTTTCTTCTTATCTATATTGAAAAGGAAATAAGTGAAAAAGATTTATGTCTGACTAAACTTGAGCATTTGCTCTATTCTCCCATTATGTTGCTGTTGTAAATGTAGTGCTGTTGTTGAAAAATTGCTCTTGTCAGCAGGAAAAATTGCTTAGCAATATGATCTAATATATTTCTCTTGTTCTTAAGGCAGAGATCGTTCTAGTCACTCTATTGCATGGATGTGTCTCTTGTACTCTGATGAGTATCTTGTGAAACTACCACTAGTTAGCAGAATATTCAATATGTGCCCATAATTGAGAACCCGCTTTTCTTTCCTACAGGGTATTATCTCCTCGGTCACATCTGATAATCAATGAGTGCTTACCAAAGAAAGTTTGCATTAAACTCTGTGCAATGTTATTAGTGGATTCACTGGTACAACCAGGTCCTAATGCAAAGGTTTATGTGCCACATTCCTCACAAATACACTGTGTACACAAGAGTCCTGGCCTTTCTCCTTTGAGTGGGAACCATGAATTTATTAAGAAGATAAGAAGTTCATGGGTGTAGGTGGAAAAAGAGAGGGATAATGTTTTGTTTTCTTTTGTGGTTAAAGTAATATCACTGAATCACTGATGGTGGGTGCCTACCCAGAATGTGAAGGCTTCATTGCCCTGAGGGCTCCCATTGTTCCCCCCCCCCCCCCAAGAGCCTGGATGGCTGTGGGATCAGAGTGCATTGTCTTTCCCAGTGGGCACCGTAGTGTTATTCTGCAGATTCCTGTAGGGCATCTGTACCTTCCATTTTTGTCAGCCAGCCCCTTTGCCTGTGTAATACTACCCACAGTCTGAGAGAGCTGGATTAAGGAATTTGTAACTATCGGTTTTATCACACCACTGAGTGTTTATTTATCTTTGCTTAAACCTTCTAGTAAACTAGGTAAATAAGCAATGTTTGAACAGAAAGTATACAATGTTGAAGGATTGTCAAGTGAATCTCACAAAAGTAATCTGAGTAGAGAGGAGGGCAAATACTTGGATTTCCCTTCTACGTAGTAAGTAAGTGCAATCTGACAGTACAGTATGACACCAGGGGAGATACTCAAGCAAACGGTATATTAAATGAAAAGACAAATGAATGGATACTATTGGTTTTATGCCTTAGAGCATCATGAGCAAATAATTTTCTATCTTTCAAGTCCAAGGTAGTTTTTCTTTGTTTCAAGTGTAAGGTAATGATGCTCAGCCAGGGGCCGTGTTATTAAAACACACAGAACGATTTTGGCAAATTGTACATCTCTGGAGTAACGATGGGAAGAATTAGAACCTATGAGGTCAGTTGTTTGTAGAATGACAAATTTATTAGATTTTTTGACACCCACCTCCTGCTTATGCAGCCTCCCAGGTGAGAATGGTGGTTTGAGCTGGCTAACTTAAAACAAAATTGTGTCTTTAGGGATAGTTGAGAATCATAAAACAAACTAACAACTAACAACTTTGCCATTGAGTGACTTTGGTGTGCCTTAGTGTCCTTGTATAGCACCAGATTTATTATAGAAGCTAAAACACTGACTTTATCTTTTTTATTATAAATCTGTCTCTTTGTCTAGACTGCGAGTGTCCAACTCTCCTACAGAAAGTAGAATGCATTAGTAAACTAAGCAATCCTGACAAAGCATTTTATGAAATTCTCTGTTTGAAAGCATTAACTTGTAGATGAGTGAAAAGTTGACAAACATTGTTTATAGCTTAATGTGAAAGTGCTTTCCTCTTATGAGTTAAGAGGTAAGGAGAAAAAGTTTATATGGAGAAGGAAATATAAGTTATAAGTGCATTTAGCGTTCTTGATATGCTTTTCAGTTCTTATAGTAAATGGTTTTTAAAACTTAGTTTTAATAAAAGTTATTTTGAGGGGCATGGATCTGTTTTATTCTTTTCCAGTTTAATGGAGGTATGTGCAAATAAAAATTATATATATATATTTAATATTTAGGTTGTACAATGTGATATTTTAAAAAAGTAACAATGCAATAATTTAATATACATATACATTGCAAAATGATTACCATAATCATATTAACATATTCATCACCTTACATAGTTCCCGTGTGTGTGTGTGTGTGTGCGCGCTGAGAACACTTGAGATCTACACTCTTAGCAGATTTTAAGCATACAATGCAGCATTGTCAACTATAATCACCATCTTGTACAGTAGGTCGTCAGAACTTACTTGTAACTAAAAGCTTGTACCCTTAGACCAACATCTTCCCATTTCTCCCGCCCCCATTCCCTGGAAACCACCATTCTACTCTCTGGTTCTGAGTTCAACTTTTTTAGATTCAACATATAACTAAGATCATATGGTATCTATAAAACATTACTTGGGTACAATAATCAAAATACTTTATAAAATTGTCTATGCTAATATTTGATCATTGTTGATTTTTAACTTTCCGTATGTTTTCTACTTAATTCACATAATAGACACATAAAATTCACTTTAAAAATGCTTGCTCCTCTCAATGCAGGAATAGTTACATCATTGTCAGTGTTTACTCCACAGACTATCTCAAAAAGACATAATCTATTGTTTTTCAATCTCAGTAGACATGAACTCAGGCAAAGGACTGGGTGAAACATCTTATATTTTAGCCAAATACCCAGGATAGCGAGATAAAAATGATATATTTGTAGTCTCATCTATTATTACTTTGGGGCACAAGTAAGAATATTTAGGAGAAACAAACTTGCTTATTTATTGACATAAAATGATTTCATGACATGAATTTGTTAAATTTACTGATGTAAAATACAATATATACCAAATTGCAATCTAGACCGAGTTAAGTTATAATGCTGCTCATAGCATCAGATCATTTATTTAGAAAGAAAAAATGAGTATGAAGGAATTTGATAGAATGGTGAAATTGACAAATTATAAATTATTGTGTATATATGGCTGGTATATTATATACTAAGTGTATACATACACACATATGTATCACAATCTGCTTGCTATCTTCACACACACAGAATTCTAAGGTCACCATATCCATTGCAAGTGTGTTCTTTGCCCTACAAAAACTCTTTAACATCACCATTTCAGATCTCACAAAATTATACAAGGAACTTGGGTCTGCCATATGGACAGTCAATTAAACACCAGCATTTTTTTTTTAATTTTATTTTATTAAATTTATTGGGGTGACAATTGTTAGTAAAATTACACAGATTTCAGGTGTACAATTCTGTATTACATCATCTATAAATCCCATTGTGTGTTCATCACCCAGAGTCAGTTCTCCTTCCAGGGTAACGGGGGCGGGGGGGGTGGGAGATGAGGGAAAGGGGAATCGAATATATGGTGATGGAACACCAGCATTTTATAGATGTTGAAAGGTGTGCAGGGATATTTAAAAATGAGCGAACAAACTATAATAGTCACATCATATTTCTTGAAAGTTGAACAACATGTCATATAAGTTGGAACATATAAAAAAGTCAGGGAGGGGATTATGATTATTAAAATAATCTATTTGCTTTTTCCATTAATTTGGCATTCTTGTTTGCTTGCAATTATGTACAGTATTTTATATACCTGTCACAGGCTTTACCTCCTCTCAGGCTTTCTGGTGGCTGTGTAATCATGTTTTCCTTTCTCTTACTTGGCCTTAAATATGCAATGATGTCTTTTCCTGGCAGTGGCTGTGACCTTTGATTTGAATGTCTTCAGGTGGAGCAAAGCACATTCCAATCCACTCCTAGAGATAGCATTTCAGTGTCTCTCTAGATACTTGCTGCTGACTCTGTGGCACCTGTCAGTCATTGCCCTGTACCTGTCATTGATTCTTCCAGTAATTGGTGCATTTCACATATCAGGAGTGTGTTTCCATTAGTTCCTTTCTGTTTAGAAACTAAAAATAAATAAAGGCTTTGGACTGAGGGGGGGTTAGTTATGAATTGTGAACACATCTGTTTATATGGTATGCAGTATGTGGCAAATGGCAATTTTTCTGATCAACAGTATGTTTTTCACCTGACAATTATAGCATGAGTATTTGTCACGTAGCCTCTTTGTGAGGAATAAATTACTAGCACATCGTAAGGGTTCAAGAACTAACCAGTTTCTATCTCCATACCCTTTTTCTCCTCCTATCTCTACCTTTACCTTTTCTATTACACTTTTTGACTGTAGTGTGTTGTGTATTAATTAGCAAAAGAGGATTAGAGAGGAGCAGTCTTGGTGGTGATAGCAAATGAATGCGGTGGCATTCAGTGGTTTCATTACAGGTATGATGCAATAAAGGCCTGGCTACAGCAAGCTCAATGAAAATTGAACGTTGAAAAGAAAACTGTGAGACAAAACGCAGAGACATACATAAGATGTGTGCAAGAACTTAAAATTTAAAAATAGAGATTTTATAATATAGGTGAAGTAATTCATAATATAAAATGGAGAAATTAAGAAACAAATTTGTCATGCCTGTTTTTATTCTTTGAACACATATTTTTGAGACCGGACTAGTACAATGCCTCTGTTCAGCATACTGTTTTGTCCTCTCTCCATTGCACTGGAGATACAATGATGAATGAGGCAGAGGAATTACTGTCCTTATGCACCTTACATTCTACATCATGAGTTACCAAACATCTTCTGTAAAAGACCAGATAGCAAATACTTAGGCTTTGATGGACATAAGGTATCTTTGGTACACTAAATCATTTAAAGGCAATATTTAAACACATCATCATATATATTTTCTAATAAGGCTGTCATGAATGGACACTAACATTGGATTTTATATAATTTTCTTGGAAATACCATAAACTAGTATTCTTCCTTTACTTTTTTTGTTTGTTTGTTTTCCCCCCTCAGCCATTTGGAAATGAAAAGAAACAGGATTAGCTCACAGGCCACACCCAATAGGCAGTGACCTGGGCTTGGCAGGCAGCCCTAGTTAGCAAACCAGGTTCTACATTCCGCATAAGAAGTCTTATTTAGCTTATGGTTAGTTTGAGTGAGTTGGGATATCTCTGTGCTGATATCTCAAAAATGTTTGGAAGCATAGAAGGTGAAAGAAGGAGGGTCGGGTGTCAAACACATAGTTAGAAGTCAAGCATAGAAGAATTCAAACTGAGGAAGAAGAAGTAGATAGATTTTCATTAGAACTTTGTAAACCAACTGATTTATATTCAAATTAAATTCAAAATAGATTCTAGGAAAGGGGGAAAACAACCTAGTATTTTACAGAGAAGAAAAAGTATATATATATATATATATATATATATTTGAAAATAAGACACACAATTTGATATCAAGCAATTCAGAGATCAATAATGTTTAAAACAATTTCAAATTCATATTCTTCTTTGCCTTCTCTCTCTTAGAGTACCACATGAAAAGACATCAAAAACATCAAAAGAGCGGAAAAAATGGCATCACTATGGGCTGCTAAACACTCTGATCTATATTTTACACCTCAGAATAGAATTGAGAAAATCTAGCATATAAAATATTTTTGAAAAATAATGAATTAACTCTTTACTATATTTTTGACAGTACATTTATATCTTAATCTTTCTAATCATTCTATTATAGATTCTGAGTTATTTTTAATGATTCTGTTGCTTATTAAAACAAACTTTCATATTTTTCATTATCATATAATTATTTTATTCTATTTTCCCTCAGAGTAATATTATCCTTTCATAATGTTTATCCAGTTGTGTAAACATCTCAGACAATTCTTTCTCCCTCTTTCTCCATATACATATGGTTTACAAATCTATAAACTATTCATCAATAAACATGTAGAGGGCATAACTTTTGTTAGCTATAGAGGGTGTAGATTTTGTTAGGTATTAACTACACTGAGCCCTTTTGGATTATCAGTGACTTCTGTCATGTTGAGTTTAACTGAAGGCTAAAAAAGTGATATAAAAGTATTACTTTCTACCAGTCTTTTCTTGTCTGAGAGCTATTAGTGTCAGAGGTAAAAGCAAAATATTCTATTTTTATCACATCATTTCTAATTGTCTTTGTCCCATTTGTAGTCGTTTTGGGATATAATGGGAAGAATGAATAGAGTGGGGAAAATAATAGAAAATTGAGTAAAACTAATGTAAACAATTAAACCAAAAATAATGTTTTGGTAGAGCTCATTAATAACTGAAAGTTATTTAAGACTGACTTACATTATAGAAAGGAGAAAAAAATCTCCCTTTTAAAAATGTAAGAGGCACGAAGTTTTAAAACTCCACATTTTACTTAAATTTACATAATTGATTCTGCAGTCATCATGATAACTGAAGCCGTGAGTGTGACTTGAGGTTTAAAAAGCTTTGAGGCTATCTTGGATGCACCATTCTGTAAAGGGCACACCATCTGTAAAAACCCTGATGCCATATTTCTAATCTTCCCTGACTCTCGCACTATTAGGGCATTATATGTTCTGGAAAATGTAGTAGTTCTCTTGAAGACCTCATTATAAATCCTCACTGACACCAACACCTTTGGCATGATTCTAGGTTTGCAGTCTGTGGACCTGAGCCAATGATGCCTGATTTATGTTTAATTAGAAAGAGGTTCTTCAGTTGCCACAGAAAGCACAAATAAAAATGAATAGCTATCTGAACACTGCTTGGGAAAAAAAATTCCAAAAGATGTTATGAAAACATTATTTAGTGGACAAATAAATCATTTATAAAGCAGTACATTTCCTTCTTTAAATATACATTAATCATCATGTTTCACATCCCTTTTCGTAAAACTCTTTAGATTACTGCCTAAATTCTCTCTTATTTTCAAGCATAGAAAAGGAGGCTCAGGTAATAATGTAATATTTACCACAGTAAAGCCATTTAAAATAAATTTTAATTAATTGGCAGTGTGAATGAAGGTTTTTATTAGTGAAATAAAACACCTATGTTTGTTTACAAGGAAATAATTTATAGGTACCTAAAGAAGGATTTATTATATTTCCTTATGAAGATAACTAGTCTTTGTGTCTGAAATGCATCTTTCTATTGTATTTTAAATTCCCCGAGAAATTAGGATCAGCAATATCAAGCTTCATTATACTGAGTGCATATCATCACTTGCTAAAATGTTGAAACAAAAAATAAGTACAGGAAGATTTCATTTGGTCTATTAAAGTACTAATCATTTAGGAAGCAGACAGAATTATAATAGAACATCCACACTACTCTTGAGAGAGAAATATTTCATACCTTACAGGAGGCACTGTGCTTTTGCAGCTAGGCCAGAAAATTTTATATCAGCATTTTTTTTTAATGCTAAATTTAAACCATGTTAATATCTTAGGTCTAAAAAAAAAAGATGACTTTTGGAAATGGTGTTGACTTTTGTTTAAACTGCTTGATGCAATATGCCACATATAGTTTAGGCTGTATATTATGCCTGCAAACAAGAAGTTTGAGTAGAAAGAATTTTAGGAGAAATAACATATCTTCCGTGATGGTTAATTTCATGTGTCATATGACTGGGCCCTCACAGACACAACTGAAAGGAAGGAAGGAAAGAAGGTAAAAGGAAGGGAAAGAGGGAGGGAGGAGGGAAAGAAAGAGGGAGAGAAAGGAAAGGAAAGGGAGGGAAGGAAGAAAAGAATTGCCTGGCAACATTTAAAATTCAGCAGATTTCACACAAAAAATTAGAACTTCTATACTTTTCGTGATGAATCAAAACACCTGACTAAATTGAACTCCTATTATCGCATGGCCACATTCTGCTAGAAATAACTGATGGCTGTTCATTGAAGAGGGAGTGATGGAAATTAAAACTGAGGAAACAGAGTAGACATGAGACAGCATGGTACATTCAGGTCAATCAGTCAGGGTCAGTGGACAAAGACAAGGGGAGATGCCTCCAGACATGTGAGTACATAACAAGGTTATGATTAGCCGTATAACTGATGCCCAGGAAGTTAAATTTTGTTCTTCAGGAAATCTGCAATAAGACAGAATTTTAAATGGTTATTTCTAGCATTTTTCAGACTATACCAAGTAAGCAAATGGTGACCGTAGCTGTATTCTTCAAAATAAATGAAAATAAGTAAGAATCAATTGAAATTTGTTTATTCTGTTTATTTATTGTACAATATCTATTTCTGACACTTCTATGGTGGGAGTAATGAGTTAAATTTAAGATTCAAATTTATTAGCTTAAAAATAAATGAGGCAGTGCATTTGGCATTAAATAATTTATTTTATTCTAAAATTTGAGAACTGACTGCGGGTGGTGAACACATAATGCAATATATAGATGATGTGTTATAGAATTGTACACTTGAAACCTATATAATTTTGCAAGCCAATGTCATCCCAATACATTTAATACAAATAAAAAATCAATCAAACAAACGAAGTATACAGGTAAGTTTTTAAAATCTGATTTAAGTCCTCTTCTGTATACCATTGTCCTATGTTTAGGCGGATGTAGGCAAGATAAACTTACCTCCATGCAAAAATAAGGTAGTTATTTTCCATCAAGGATTATTTCTATTTCCTTGGTCTTTTAGCCAATCTCTAAATAGTGTACTTGTTGTTTATCATATAGAGATACTCAAAATATTTCTGAGATGACCTGTGTGGAGAGTACTAGTGGCAGATATTCATGAAGTCTCAAACTAGATGTATAAGTCTAGATTTTTCAGAAAAACAACCAATAGGATCTGTCTGTCTGTCTGTCTGTCTGTCTGTCTGTCTATCTATTTAATTTATTGCACATGTAGAGCTTTATTATAAGGAATTGGCTCACATGGTTATGGAGGATGAAAAGTCTCAAGATCTGTAGTTGGCAAACGAGATACCCAGGAGAGCTGGTGGTATAGTGTCCATCCAAGTCTGGAAACCTGAGAACGAGGAGAACTGATGGTATAATTTAAATATAAGTCAGAATGTGAAGGCAGGAGAAACTCAGTATCCCAGCTTGGAAACAATTGATGAAAGTGAATTTTTCCTTACCCTGCTTTTCCTTCTACTCAGGTCTTCAATGACTTGGATGAGGACCATCCACATAGGGAGGACAATTTGCTTTACTCAGTCTATCAATTTAAATGTTAATCTCGTCAAAAACAGTTTCACATCTATAGTAACCCTGTACTTTTTACTATAGCTTTGGATAAAGAACTTTACAAAAGCACAATGTGCAATGTTAATTAATTAAATCAAGCAGTACATAAAAAAATTATCTCTATTCTCTTGTAATTTTCCTTTCCCAATGTAATAAAGTACAACTTTATATATGCTTCATTTCAGCAAAATGTCAGGACATGTACAAATGATACGTAACACTTGAAATTAACCATCACAGAAGGTATATTATTACCTCCTCTAAAATTCCTCTCAAACTTTGTATATGTAATATACAACCAAAAATATAAGTGGCATATTGTAGCAAGCAGATTATGGTAAACAAAGGTCAATACCCTATTTAATATATTAAAAGGAGTAAAAAGAAATGCATGTACAACTGATGCCATAGAAAATTTATAATCTAATCAGCAGGATTGCATGCTTCTCATACGGTAGTAGAAAAGCATTTGTTAATAAATATAACTTCAAAGTTAGGCATGTGAGCTTTGAAAGCAAAGCTAAGCAAGACTTTAAAGTTACAGAATTTCTGTTATTCCATCTGTGAATAGGGCTCAGTGGATCCAGTCAGTACTGGAGGCAAGTATCTCTAATTCTTCATCTTAGGCAAATTCTCTGGTCAATGAGAAACCTAAGCTAACTGAGAAGGTAATTTCATACAGTGTGTTTCCACGCAGTATTATGGTTTTTGTAGTACAAAACCATAAACAAATAATCTGTGGTGACAGAAGTCAAGATAATGGTTTCCTTTGTGGAGTATTGACTAGGATGGGTGTAAAACATTTTCCGTAGAACTGATGATACTATTTTTTGTTTTGTATGCTTGTTATTTGGTCATATAGATTTTGTGAGAATTCATTGAACTATACATTTATGCTTTGTACAGTTGTCTTTATGTGTGATATACATCAATAAAAGTAGAGGAAAATTCCTTTGATTGATTACCACAAACATCATATTGCTTGATGCCTTCTGTCGTTATTCAATCACAATTATTCTTATTATAACATAGTTGTTCGTCTGCTTTGCAAATCTTTTAGAATAGAAAATCAAATTTGAATATCAAAAGAATAAGCAAATCAATAGTAGTAATAACTGTGCTACAGAATACTGTGCTCTTTTATAAAGTATTTGCAATGTTTAAAATAACTTACTTAAAAATAGATTAATATTGACATTGTAATTTAAAGTGCTTAATTGAGAAATTGATTTAGAATCTGATTTTAAATAGTAATCTTAAAAATTATGTAAGCTGTATTTATAAGCGTTTAAGAGGCCTGAATAGTCACCATAATTACAAATTAATTAGTTTAATCAACATATTTAAGTTTTTAATATACTAGTTAACATGAACTAGACTACATGTTATAAAGCAACTAGACTACAGTAAATTAACAAATACAGTATTTAATCATTTATGTCAAAGAGCTAAAGACAACCAAGGACTGAACAAGCAGTTCAACAAAGTGAGGTTTATTTGTTTTCTACAAAGTAACTGTGGAATGCCTCTCGCTGTCATGTAATAGGGAGTGTTTTCTTTGAAAACACTTGCACTGAATGATAGTTAGAAAGTAAGGGGGATCAACTCTGGATTGGTTGGTCTTTCTGAAGTGAGAAAGAGATTAGAGATCAGTTCTGGATTGATGGTTGCCACTGGATGAGAGCAGTTTAGCAAAAGGGTAATTCTGGTCTGTATTCAAGAGTCATGATCAGTAAATCAGAGTTGGCTATGGTGTTGGTGAGGAAACAGTAGTGCCTCAAAGAAGGGGCTGATTGTGACACTTTAGAACTGCAGCATGGCTTTGGAAGAAATCGAGTTTCCTGGTAACTTTATCCATGTCTGTTACCACAATCTAATTTAATGTCAGGACGGATTTTCCTGATTCCTGTCTGGAGCCGATTTATTTTTTATTTTTATTTTTTTGTTTCAGATTATTTTTTACTCTCTCACAATAACTATGTTAACTTTCTTTCCTCTCTTCCCTCCCTTCTTGCATGCTTTCTTCTCCCCCTCCCCCTCCTTCCTTCATTTTTATTTCTTTCCTTCCTTCTTGGTAAGAATGATGGAAATTACATGCACAAGATTTTTCCACAATGTTTACTTTCTTCTACCAAAGCAAAACAGATGACACGCTGGACTGCTGTCTGTCCTCTCCCCAAGATGTTGATGGGGCTCTGGCAAATTCAGAACAATGGTAGTTGATGAGCGTGGGATTAGAAGGTCCATTTTAGTCCTAAAAGTGAAACCTATTCGTGGCCCTAAAGAGAGAAACAATGGTGGCTGAGTGATTGGCATTCATAGCCAAGGTTTTTGCAAGCAGCAAAAAAGTGCTCCCTGCATTGAATTTTAATCAATTTGAAACCAATTTGTAACACACCAAGTGACTAAATCTTCAGGCTACCTTTGACCTACACTATTCAGAATTGTATTTTTTTAAATTAAGATATAAGCGAAAACGTAGACAAACAGGGCTGTGAGTACAGAAGCAGGAGAGCGCAATTCACTAGAAAGGCTTGAGGCTACTTAGAAGAGCAGCTTGGATGGAAGAGGGGGTGGAAAAACCAATGCTGGCTGCCAGGCCTTCCCTGGGTCTCTAACCTCCAGGAGTCAGGGGAGATTCTACAGCCAACAAGAGCTCTGAAGAAATAACATATTGCTCACATTGCAAACCTTGTCCTTCACTAAAAATTGATGAAATATAGCTGTAATACAGCGTACAGATCCTCTTATTAGCTTTAGATTCTAATGAATGCTTCCTTTTTGTGTCCTGTGAATGAATTTCTTCAAATATCCCTAATGCTTGATGCTCTAACTCTTGAGTTTACAAGATGCTTTTAGTTTCTGAAGCAGTATTTTAGCTGTATAGATGACAACAGGTTTATTTAACTATAACGTTTTGATTAACTTGTTCACCCATGACCAATGAGTGGTCTATACATAGCTGGGTAACCCAAATTGGTACAGTGAGAACTAAACATCAGCCATACTCATGTGATTTGCCTGGTCTCTGTCTCCTTCTTTATCTCCCTATCTTCCTGACCCATCTCAATCTCCCTCATTTCCTGTTATGAAGTTGTTAAGAAGCAAGGATGGAAGCCTGGATCTGCTGGGGGCTTCTGTCCATGATGTATGGGAAATAGGCGAAGAATCAGAAGAAATGTCAGAATCAATAAGACTACATTTATGTATGAAAAGTAAATCACGAGATCTTGATGAGTTTATTTGAATTTCTGGGTGCAATGACAAAGACCTCTAGATTTTTCAGAAGTGTGGGCTAATATATTTATTGCATACATTTTTCAAAAAAACATTTAAAATTGGGTTTTCTTTGTCTTAGGCCAGAAAGACTACTACTCACTGAAATGGCTGAACAACATTAGGTGACACATGCTCTATGATGACTATCTTTTCACATACCTACTAAACAAACACTTAGAAGATAAAACATAGTTGGTCCACATCCACTTAAATACTTTTAAATTCCAATGATAGTGATTCTATAGTCGATTTCTATAGGAAACTGTGACTGACAATATTTGTCAATTGCTCATTATACATAAACTACCACATTTGGTTCTAGGGAATTCAAATTTAAATAAGAAACATACATTTTCCTCAAGAAGGCCGTACATTATTTGGATCCTCCAAGAAGCAGATGGATCCTATTAGAGGATTAACCCTGACAGAGATCATTTGGAGGAAATGCCTGTGAGGGAAAAGGGAGAGGGAGACAGAGAAGGGGGAAAGTGTGGGTCTGACCCCTGTGAAGTTGAGAGGGACAGAAAAGGGACTACAAGGGAAGAGTGAAAGACTTTGCAAGCCCAAAGTTGTCCATTAAATGAGTTGTGCATCCTCGAGGAACGAGCCTGAACACTCAGTCACTGGCTGTGAGCAGCCCCAGGGAAGCTTGGCTTTGGCAAGAACTCACAGGTGGATGTGGCAAGGTCCCAGCAGTAGCTGCTGTTTAACTGTGCCCCCCGCCCCTCCTGTGTGCATCTGATGGCCACATTTTCATAGCTGTACATAACACTAAAGGTAATAATGAGCTAGAAGAGAAAAGCATATTAATAAGTTGTAAAATGATGGTATGTACTCATAACATGTACACAAAGAAAGACTAAATTAAAAGAAAATTAATTTATTAAGGGCATATGGAAAACTTCAAAGAAAGAAAAACAAAAAACACAACATTTGACCCAGGCTTGAAGGATGAGCAGGATTTCCATAGCACAAGAAGTGGGAAAATGGCTTTCCAAGCAAGGGAAGTAATACACTGAAATATACAGCTATGGACGGACATTCAGCATTTTAATGGTCACGGTATAGAGTTAGGTGGGAATTAGGTTTGCACAGATTGAAAAGAGTCTATTATGCATGTCAAGAAAGTGTTAGGAGTTAATATAAAATCAAGAAAGCAACAAATAAAAAGAGTTGTGTGAGGGGGCTAATTGCCATGTCACCAAAGAGAATGGTTAGAAATGGACAGATGGAGGAGGGAGTATAAGGCAGCTCTGAAATTAAGGTGAGAGATGATGCAAAGGCACTGGGGATAAGGTCAAGTTGAAGATTGTCACTGTGGGGAGAAACAAGGAGGAAAGAGAGCAATAAGTCAAGTTATTCAGGATCCTGCCTTGCAGGATTATGTAGATACATAACGTAGAAGAGGCAGGTATTAGAGAAAAAAATGTTCAGTTTTACACTTATGGAGTTCAGGACAAGTGTGAACATTTTGGATTGTCACTTCTCCATCCTAACCACCAGGGTTTGAATCATGAGCACCACTTATCTCTCTGTGAGACCATAGGCAGATCTCCTAAATTCCATTCTGTTTCCTCCTCTGTAGAATTAGAAAAATGATAGTATCTACCCTTTGGAATTATTTTGAGTATTAAATCATTGTAAAAGCTATAGTAATCATTATTGCTGTTATCATTTTATATGGATGCGTAGCAGTCACTTATATTAAGTAATTGATAGCCTTTCCCAACACAACTCAAAGAAAAAGTAACATTAGGCATTTTTCTTAACTTGTACAACTATTTATATGTTTATAAATGGATAAAATGTTGTAATTTTATAGTATAAATGTATATATATATATGTGTGTGTGCAATTTGAACATAGTTACTTTTTGCTTTGTAATTGGTTCTGCTTTCTCAATTCCTAATCAGAGTTATTTTATGCAATATATTTCTGCCTTGCTCCATAGATGACATCCACGGGAAACTCAGTTGGAATGGTGAGAAATTAAAAACAAATTTCTCAAATTAGAATACATAGCTGATTTTTTGAGACAGAGAAAGGATACAGGCCAAACTTCTCTCCTCTCCTCTTTCCTCCTGTGCTAACATGGTGTATTTATAGCTCACTTTCTCACACTTCATATTAAAGCAACACATTTTATGTCTTAGATGTACTTTTTTTGTGTGTGTTTGTTTGTTTTTACTTTCCAGTGAGAAATATTATCCTCGCATTGCTATTTCTTGATTTATAAACTTTAGACCATACCTACTATTACTTCCTGCTATGATATATTAAGATTATGTGTATTACATTACATATGTAATATATGACATATTATTACATTATAATGCATGAAGATTCAGTCCTCTTAACTCACTCTGCCATTTCCCTCCCCCAATAGAGTTAATTTCTAGGTAATTTTATCAAATGTTAAGTATTAGCATTGTTATGAATATATAAATATTGTTCATTGCAGATCAAGTGATACACTCTTTCATTTCTTTAAAACTTGTTAAACTCTAAAATTTTTCACTTGTTTTATTTTTCCTGATTTATTAATTCATTATTACCTTCCCACTCCTCCAGATGTCTCCCCTCCAGAGGACTCCATCTTTGTATCCTGTTCCAATCTGGACTGTTTAGTCTCAACCACTGTTATGTGACTTTCATCTTTCTCTCTTACAATGTACTCCTTGCTACCTGGATAGCATATATTTCTTTGTTTTTTCTTTTTTTTTGTTTATATCTTCCTTTTTTTAAGGAGTAGTCTCCAAGGAATTGCCAGGAAATTAAAGAGAAGCTTACTCATTTTTCTAAGTACTTGCTTATTGAGAATGTTTTTAATTTAACTTTTACCTTGATTGACGTGTTGGTTGAACATAACATTCTAGGTTAATAATCATTTTCCTCCACAATTATAAAGGCTTCCCTGTATTGTCTTTCATCATCCATTGCTGTTTTTAATATATCTAATATTCTGATTCTCTTTCTTCTTAATTTTTTTTGACATTTCTTTACTTCTATTTAGAAGTTTTTGTAACTTCTTTTTAACTCAAAAATGTAGTACCTTATATTGCTATGGATTGGTGTTGGCATTTTCATTTGTGGTGCTGGGGAAGTATTTGTCCACTTTAAATATGGAGAAGGAGGCTCTTCAGTTTTGGATAGTATTGTGCTGGAGTCTCTATGGTCAAAGCAATATCATCACAACAACCTTCTACTGCATGGTAGGAGAGAATTATCCAAATCCCTGTCCCAGGCAATTGTGGGTTAGAGTGTGTCAGTGAGAGCTACTCCAGCGACAGTTATACCATTGGGCAAATAGAAAACTCTTGATTCAGGATTGCAAACACTAAAAACGACAGCAGTGATCCACCTTCCCAAAGATTCTTGATTTACAAAGTGTGATAAAAAAATACAGTGAGTGTTTAAATAAAAAAATTAAAAAACTCTAAAAAACACATTGCCATTAATCCCCCTTCAAACACACTTATCCCATCATTTTTGCCACTTTCTGAAACAATTCTAGAAGTCATCTTTCATGAGTGTCTTTATGAGTGTTTAAGAAACAATGTGCATAGAAATCTGAGAAATGGGCAAACAGTTTCATCCTTCATCATGACAGTAGTCTGTGTCACACATTGCTTCTGGTATGGCAATTTCTGTCAAATAAAATCATTATGGTGTGTCCGCATCCACTTTATTCACAGGATCTGGCACCGTGCAACTTCTGGATCTTCCCTAAAGTCTAAATGATTCAGGACATTGAGGCAGCCACGACAGGGCAACTGAAGACACTCATGAAAGAGGAATTCCAGAATTACTTCAGAAAGTAGCAAGAATGATGGGATAATTGTTTTCGAAGTGGGGGGGTGGTATTTTGAGAGGGATTTAAGGACAATGTGTCTTTCAGTATAGTATATATATTTTTAATTTAAACATTCACCGTATTTTTTGATCACATCTCATGTAGTAGCTGTCAGGTAAAGCCAAGAATCACTCACTCTGGCTGTTGAGACTGTGCTCAGTGGCCAACCTTGAGTCTTTTAGATGCCAGACAGTTTCTGAAAATCTCCAGCTTCGTTACTTCAGACAGTGGGTAACAGAAGTGATTGATGCCCATGAGAATTCTGAGACTCACAGTGGGTGCGTAGAGAGCTCCTAGCGTTCTCATCTTCTTTCATCCAGTTTCCTGTACCTTTGTGCTTCAAGTGCTTTCAAGCATTGTGTCGATCTCTAATTTCCTGTTTTGAAGGTACCCTACTTGGAATACCAGGAACAGCTTCTCTTTCATTTATTTATTTAGTTACTTACAGTTGGCATTCAGTATTATTTTATATTAGTTTCAGGTGTACAGCATAGTGGTTACACATTTATAAGATTTATGTAGTGATCCCTTCAATTTGTCTAGTACCCGTCTGGACATATACATAGTTGTTGCAACATTATTAACTATATTCTGTATGCTTTACTTTATATCCCGTGACTATTTTGAAACTACCAGTTTATACTTCATAATCCCTTCACCTTTTTGACCCAGCTCCCCAAGCGCCTTGCCCTCTAGCAACCATCAGTTGTTTCTCTGCATCTCTGAGTATGTTTCTGTTTTGTTTGTTCACTTGTTTTGTTCTTTGGATTCCCCCTATAAGTGAGGTTATATGGTATCTTTTCTTGAGTAAACTTGGAGCCAATCTTCTTTGGCTATTTCCTTGATAATGTCCTCCTTTTGATTCTATCTACCTACACTTTCTGGAACATCTGCTGTTCCATTAATGCAATTCCTATATTCATGCTCTCTGTTTTTATTTTATTTTCTATGTTATTTTTTGCTTTCTTTATCTTTTGGTTGTACACTTAGGAAGCTTTCTTCCTTGTGTCCTTTCATCACTGTAGTGCTTGCTTTATTTAAGCTTTCATATTTTTCATTTCAAGTAGTTATTTCCTGATCGCAGATTGGTCTCTTTCATAGCTCTCTATTCTTTTATAAGTGCCAAATCTTTTCCAGAAAATTTAATTGTTACAGTTTTTGTGTTTACCTTTTTCTTCCTACATTGCAGAGTGCATTTATCCTTACAGATTATTATTATTATCATTGTTATTATCTATAGTATGACAGGCATTCCACAAATGTTTTGTGATCCTTACATATCCATTTAAGAGTTAAAAAGCTCAGTAGAAGCTGCATTGCTGGGGCTGGTGAATGGAAACATTTTGACAAAAGCTGCTTAGTTATAGAGCTATTTTTAAAAAGCCCATTAATTGCCAATATTCAGAGAGCTGCTTGAAGCCTCTCGGTTTTGCTGAAGAATAATTTCCCATTCTCCCCCGATTCTAATACCTGGCTAGAAACATTCTGTGAATTGCAAGGGAGAAGCCTGGGGTTCCATTTGTATGTGTGCAAAACTTAATTAATCTCCTGTTTTCAATTCTGTAACTCATTTCTTCCATTTGCTATGTCTGATGTGCCTGAAAGAGAAACATAGATTGTTCAATTTCTGCAGAGAAATAAACTACTAGTCTCATGTGTAGGGGTGGATACTTCTGTCCAAACTCCTGCAATGCCTGGTATTTGCAATTTATGAGTCTTATTTAGCATTTTCTTAAAACCTGTAGTTTATCTATTTTCTGCTCTGCCTATCTTTTTACCACCCTCTTTCTCTTTCTAACTTCTAAAAATGTAGTTATCATCTCTTATCCACTGAAGTCACCTTTCCCATTTTATTTAAACTTGTAGTTTTATATCTTTTAAATTCTATATTGTCGTTTTTATGGAGGTCTTGGGTGGGAAAAAAGTAATGCACGTGGTTAATCTTCCATGTTTAGTTGGAAATCCCAAGGCTATTATTTATTCACTGTGAGACACTGCTTTGCAGTAGAGGTACTTATTCTGGGGAGCAGTGCGAGGAGGTTAGAAGATCAAGGACTGAATGGAATGGAGGTTAAGCTTAACAAGTAAATTCCTCTTCCACTTTTCCATTTCAGACCTTCTTAGTGTAAATGCACAGTCTTACAGAATTTCTCCTTTTATTCTTATTCCATCGGGCAACTGGGCATAAGGCAGCTGGGGGACGAGGCTTATGCGATTAGTGTCTATTCCGTTGTGCTGTGTTCTCTGCACCTAGTTCACTGTGTGGTGCTGTCTCTTGTTCCCACTGTGCATCCAGAGGCTGCTGAGGTCAAAACACATGAAATCTCGGTTGCCCTTGAGCATCCACACCATCGGGACCATGAAGGCCTTACCTAATCCGCACCACTTTTCTAGGTGGCTGCTGACCCCCTTGTTGGGATGTGTGGACCTTGGGCAGCAGTTTCCACCTAGATTCCCAAGTAGGAAGTTAGAAGAGGTCTCCCTTTTTCAGGTTTTCTCCATGCCTATTAGGGTTTTGCACCTCCTGGTGGAGTCAGGAACCTAACATCTCACCTCCTTAGAATACTGTTCTTTGATCTATTCATCAATAGTAGAAAAATAGAATATTTACTTCTGCTTTCTTTTCCTCTTTTTTTGAGTAGGCTCATATCTTGTATTTTATCTGTGATGGACTATAGTGCCCTTTGTTCTGAGCTTCCAAGACTAGATTAAATATGTACGAGTAAGAGAAACTGAGCCATGTGAAAAACTACAATGAAATAATATAAAATAGCATAAAATAAGTTATCATACCCATCTCATCCTGGTGTCACATGTCTTCTTGCATGTTCCTGAGTCCCACCTGAGACAGCAATCTGTGAGCATATATTACCTCCTCTAACAGCCCAATAACACTTCAGTGCTTTCTTCTGGATTTTCCTTCCCATTAGAGTGTTCCCTTAGGTCTTGCAGTTTATGAATATTTGCCAATATTTTGTTTGTTTGTTTGTTTGTTTTATTTTGTTTTGTTTAGATGGAGTGGGGCAGGAGGTTAGAGTTCTGGGAGGAAGTGATAAAAATTACTCTGCAGTTTGCATTACATTTTAATTATATATGAAATGCTGTTTTTATATTTTAACTTAGAAGCCCAGTTATTTGACATTTGAGTTGTATGATTAATTTTGACAACTCCCTGTCGAATATATCTCTAACACTCTCAAACGAGAGACTTGAGGGAGAAGAGCAGAATTATCAGTGTTCTGAAACCATTTCTCAACCACATGCCTATAATTTTTCTACAATCTATACTGCAGAGTTACTATATTAAATTCCATTCCACTATATTCAGTTTTTTTAATATAAATTTATTGGGGTGACAATTGTTAGTAAAATTACATAGATTTCAGGTGTACAATTCTGTATTACATCATCTATAAATCCCATTGTGTGTTCACCACCCAGAGTCAGTTCTTCCATCACCATATATTTGATCCCCCTTACCCTCATCTCCCACCCCCCACCGCCCTTAAACCCATTTTTATTCCATACCGCTAATGTGTTACAGCTGAGTCACATGTAAGGTTAAATATAAGGTCAGAAGTTATTGTACCGTAACTTCCTCAAATTAATGATGTAAAGAAATAAATAAAAATAGGTTCCCAACTTGAAAATTCTTTATAAACCACTGTATTATGCGCCCAAAATATATATAATAGAATATACAATGATTACAGTGCATGACTTCATACTGTTAGTATTTAAAACGTACTAACACCAGGACACATTTTCATTTTCAACCTCTGTGCAATTTTGATCAAAGTAAATTAAATTTCTTTACATATTTTCCCTTGACTTTCTAGTGGGCAGAAGACCAATATTACAATTTACATAAGTAAAAAAAAAATCTTTCCTCAAAGTAAGAAAATCAGAAATACATGCTGTGTCTGGTTGCAGAATTGGTCTTTTAAGTGTAAAAGTTGAATTGCTTCTTTCCTAATTACATCATTAAAGTGTGTGGAATTATTAAGTCGCAGTCGAATAGATATGAATATTTTACTTACATCAAACACCACCTGCTGTGTGCTTGAGTAGTTATTCCTGAAGTATTATGCAAAAAGGACCTAAATTATTTATTAAATTTGTGAAGTGTTTTAGAATCTTTGACAATAACAAGCTATTATCATTTATTCACAGCTGTCAACTTGGGATTATTTCAAGGGTTAATTATCCATTTTATGATTTCCCTTCCATTTCTTCCCCCTCTTTCTGTCTGCCTGTTGGTTATCTATTTGATGGCATCTGAGCCGTGGCATGGAAAAGGCACTAGTATTAGATGAAATGCACCATGCCCCTATTAAAAGCCTCTACGAAAATGTTGAATAGTATTAGAATTATTTTTATTTTAGTTTGTACCTGAATTAGTCTGTAATCATTTGTTCTATGTCATATCCATGTACATATCAGTCAAAAATGCTCCATGAGAAGAGTTTTTATCCTAATAATGACAATAAATAAATTGCATTTGTTTTCAAGAATAGAAATGCATCTTGTTATATTAAATCACTACAAGACTAAAATAAGCTATTTAGTCATTTAAAATTACACATCACAACTCAAAATGTAAACAAGTTGCTACAGTACACATATTCCCTTACCCATGTTTTGGAATTTTTATAAAATTTAGGAAATTATTTTATGTATAAGGGAAAATGCAATATAAGGGAAACATTTTTTTAATTAGTTTCAAGTGTACAAAATAATGTAATAGTTAGACATTTATCTTTTATATTCCTCACAAAGTGATAAACCCCTGCCCCAATCCACTACCCCTCTGACATCGCATACAGCTGTTACATTTCCACTGTCTCTATTCCTAATGCTGTACTCCACTTCTTGTAAATATATGTATATTATATATATATATATATATATACACATACAGATATATCTATATATATCTATATAATTATATATATATATATATATATATATATATATAATTTCCTCTCTCTATATATAATTATAGTTGACATTCATTATTGTTCAGCTTCAGGTGTACAGTGCAGTGATCAGGCATCTACATCATCCCTAAGGTGGTCTCCCTAATGAGACAAGTGTGCATCGGATACCCTACAAAATCTTTACAACATTATTGATTACATTCCCCAAACTGACTTGTAGCACCGTGGCAATCTTGTGGTTACCGATTGTGCTTTCTAATGCCCTCACCTTCCCCCTCACCCCTACCTCCCCTCCCATCTAGCAACCCTCAGTTTTTCCTCTATGTCTCTGATGCTGTTTCTGATTAGTTCGTTCATTCTTTTCTCTAGATTCCACATATAAGTGAGATCATATGGTATTTGTCTTTATCTGTCTGACTTATTTCACTTAGCATAATGTTCTCTAGGTCCATCCATATTGTTGTAAATAATAACATTTCATTCTTCTTTATGGCTGCGTAATACTCTATTGTATAAATGTGCCACAGTTTCTTAATCCAGTCGTCTACCGATGGGCATTTCGGTTGTTTCCATGTCTTGGCTATTGTGTATAGTGCTGCAATAAACATAGAGGTGCATAAATTTTTTCGAATTAGAGTTTTGGGTTTCTCTGGATAGATATCTAGGAGTGGAAATGCTGGATCATAAGGTAGTTCCATTTTCAGTTTTTGAGATACCTCCATACTGTTTTCCATAGTGGCTGCACCAATGTGAAATCCCACCAACAGTGCACAAGGGTTCGCTTTTCTCCACATCCTCACCAGCACTTGTTGCTTGTTGATTTATTGATGATAGTCATTTTGACTGGTGTGAGGTGTTATCTCATTGTGGTTTTTATTTGTATTTCTCTAATGATTAGTGAGGTTGAGCATTTCTTCATATGTCTGTTTGCCATCTGTATGTCCTCTTTAGAAAAAATGTCTCTTCATGTCCTCTGCCCATTTTTTAATTGGGTTATTTGTTTTTCTGGAGTTGGGTCAAGTGAGTTTTTTTTATAAATTTGGGATATTAACCCTTATCGGACATATCATTGGCAAATATCGTCTCCCATTCAGTTGGAACCCTTTTTGTTTTATTGATGGTTTCCTTTGCTGTGAAAAAACTTTTTAGTTTGACGTAATCCCAGATGTTTATTTTTTTCTCTTACTTCCCTTGCCCAAGGGGATAGATCAGTAAAAATCTTACTCTGGGCAATGTTTGTAAACTTTCTTCCTATATTTTCTTCTAAGAGTTTTGTGGTTTCAGATCTTATGTTTAAGTCTTTAATCCATTTTGAATTTATTCTTGTATATGGTGTAAGGAGGTGGTCCAGCTTCCTTTTTTTGCGTGTGTCTGTCCAGGTTTCCCTGCACCATTTATTCAATAGATTGTCTTTACCCCACCATAAATTCTTGCTTCCATTGTCATGGATTAAATGACTATATAGGCATGAGTTTATTTTTGGGCTCTCTATTCTGTTTCATTGATCTATGTGTCTGTTTTTATGTCAGTACCATTCTGTTTTGATTACTGTAGACTTTTGGTGTAATTTGATGTCAGATGTCGTGATACTTCCCACTTTGTTCTTATTTCTCAAGATTGCCAACGATATCCAGGGTCTTTTCTGGTTCCATATAAGTTTTAGGATTATATGTTTTATTTCTGTGAAAAATGTCCTTAGTAGTTTGATAGGAATTGTGTTGAATCTGTATATTGCCGTAGGCATTATGGACATTTTAACAATATAAATTCTTCCTATTCACGAGCATTGTATATGTTTCCATTTATTTGCACCTTCTTTAATTTCTCTCTTCAGTGTCTTATAATTTTCTGAGTACAGATCTTTTACTTCTTTGGTTAAATTTATTCCTAGGTATTTTATAGTCTTTGAAGCAATTGTAAATGGGATTGTTTTCTTAATTTCTCCTTTTGATATTTTATTATTGGTATATACAAATACAACTGATTTCTGAATATTAATTTTGTGTTCTGCTACTTTACTAAATTCATTTATGAGTTCTAATAGTTTTTTGGTGGAATCTTTAGGGTTCTCTCTATATAGTATCATGTCATCTGCATATAATGACAGTTTTACTTCCTCCTTACCGATTTGGATGCCTTTTATTTCTTTTTCTTGTCTGATGCTGTGGCTGGAACTTCCAGCACTATGTTGAATAGAAGTGGAGAAAATGGGCAAACTTGCCTTGTTCCTAGTCTTAAGGGGAATGGTTTTAGCTTTTCCCCATTGAGTATGATGTTAGCTGTGGGTTTATTATATATGGCCTTTATTATGTTGAGATATGGTCCCTCTATTTTCACTTTCTTAAGAGTATTTATCATAAATGGCTGCTGGGTTTTGTCAAATGCTTTTTCTGCGTCTATTGATATGATCATGTGATTTTTATTTTTCATTTTGTTAATGTGCTCTATCACATTAATTGATTTGTGGATGCTGAACCACCCTTGCATACCAGGAATGAATCCCACTTGATCATGGTGTATGATCTTTTTAATGTGTTGCTGAATTCTGTCCGCTAATATTTTTTTGAGGATTTTTGCATCTACGTTCATTAGGGATATCGGCCTGTAGTTTTCTCTTTTTGTAATGTCTTTGTCTGATTTGGGCGTCAGGGTGATAGTGGCCTCATAAAAATTGTTTTGGAGCCTTCCCTCCTTCTGTAGTTTTTGGAATAGTTTGAGGAGAATAGGTGATAATTCTTTTTTGAGAGTTTTGTAAAATTCACCTGTAAAGCCATCTGGTCCAGGGCTTTTTTTGTTGGGAGCTTGTTTATTACTGTTTCAATTTCCCTGGTAGTAAGCAGTCTATTCAGGTTTTCTGTTTCTTCTTGAGTTAGTTTTGGAAGGTTGTATTCTTCTAGAAAATTATCCATTTCTTCCAGATTGTCTAATTTGTTGACAAATAGTTGCTCATAGTAATTTCTTAACATTTTTTTTGTGTGTTTCTGTGGTGTCTGTTGTCACTTCTCTTTCATTTCTGATTTTATTAATTTGGGTCCTCTGTCTTTTTTTGATGAGTCTTGCTAAAGGTTTGTCGATTTTGTTTATCTTCTCTAAATACCAGCTCTTGAATTCATTGATCTTTTTTTTGGTCTCTATTTCATTTATTTCTGCTCTGGTCTTTATTATCTTCCTCCTTGTATCCCCTTTGGGCTTATTTTGCTGTGTTTTTTTCCATGTCGCTTAAGTGTAAGGATAAACTTTTGATTTGTGATTTTCCGTGTTTCTTTAGGTAGGCCTGCATTGCTATGAATTTCCCTCTTAGGTCTGCTTTTGCTGTATCCCATAAATTTTGGGTCATCGTGTTTTCGTTTTCGTTTGTCTCAAGATATTTTTTGATTTCTTTCTTGATCTCATTGTTGACCCATTCATTATTTAGTAACATGTTATTCAGCCTCCATGTATTTGTGTGTCTTCCAGTTTTTTTCCTCTAATTTATTTCTAATTTCATAGCACTGTGGTCAGAGAAGACAATTGGTATGATTTCAATTGCCTTAAATTTATTAAGACTTATTTTGTGGCCTAACATGTGGTCTATTTTGGAAAAAGTTCCATGTGTGCTTGAGAAAAATGTGTATTTTTTCTTTGCTTTGGTGTGAAATGCTCTGAAAATATCGATTAAGTCCAACTGGTTCAATGTGTCATTTAAGACCACTGTTTCCATATTTATTTTCTATCTAGAAGAGCTGTCCCTGTTGTCAGAGGTGTCTTGAAGTCCCTATTATGATAGTGTTACTGTTGATCTCTGTCTTTATGTCAGTCAATATCTGTTTTATATATTTAGGTGCTCCTATGTCGGGTGCATAGATGTTTACTAGGGTTATGTCCTCTTGTCGGATTGATACCTTTATTATCATGTGCTGCCCATCTATAAGGGGGAAATTCTTGCTGTAGCACAAAGAAAGAAAAAGTAAATGATTTCCTTTAATTAAAGTTTATTGGGGTGACAATTGTTAGTAAAGTTACATAGGTTTCAGGTGTACACTTCTGAAACACATCACCTATATATCACATTGTGTGTTCATCACCCAGAGTCAGTTCTTCTTCCATCACCATATATTTGATCCCTTTTTAATGTAACACAGATGAAGGAAATAACACAGATCATCTCTAAGAATTATCTAAATCATTTGGTAGCAGCTCACTGTCTATATGGCAGTTGATCGAAACCTGGAGATAAAACATATCCTTTTAATGCATGAAAAGTTTTCATTTCTCCATTTATTTGCTTAACAACAACAAAACAACAACAAACAATACCTAGGTTGTTGTGATGTTTTCGTATATTAAAGTTTGTTGCTGCTGTGTTTGTTGGTGTTTCAAACATTGATTAACTTCCGACTCCATTCACGCAGTTCAGTTTGGTACTTCAGCTTCCATTGTTGTTAAGTTGGAATGTCAGAGGGAATGGGCAACACACCTAGTTTTAGCTGTTATATTTGGGAAGAAGAAGGTGATTTGGAATCTCAGCAATTCCATTTCTCATGATTTAAGTCTTCCCTAATGCTAGGAAATAGTTTTCATCTTAATATTTATCTGTTTATTTAATTATACACCCAACCAAGAATTGTTGTGTATCAGCTATACACTGTTATTACTCCATTAAAAATTAACTTACATGAGTTCAATATATATCTTGAGATTAGATTTTATTAGTTAATGTGAAGAATGTCATTCTTCAAAATTATTTTCATTAGAGAACCAATGTTCATTGCAGCTTTATTTACGGTGGCCAAGACATGAAAACATCCAAAATGTCCTTCAATAAATGAATGGATAAAGAAGTTGTGGTATATATACACAATGGAATACTATTCGGTGGTAAGAAAAGATGATATAGGAACATTTGTGAAAACATGGATGGATCTTGAGAATATAATGCTAAGTGAAATAAGTCAGACAGAAAAAGCAGAGAACCATGTGATTTCACTGATATGTGGTATATAAACCAAAAACAACAAAAGAACAATACAAACATGAGAAGAAAAAGCTCATGGACACAAACAATAGTTTAGTGGTTACCAGAGGGTAAGGGGGGAGAGGGGTGGAGGGGGGGAGATGAGGTTAAAAGGGATCAAATATATGGTGATGGAAGGAGAACTGACTCTGGGTGGTGAACACACAATGGGATTTATAGATGATATATTCCAGAATTGTACACCTGAAATCTATGTAACTTTACTAACAATTGTCACCCCAATAAACTTTAATTAGAAAAAAAGAAAAGTTAGTGCCAATGAGACCTTACCTCTATTTCTTTTCTACCCCTGAAGTAATATTTACTGTGGTAAGGCATGGTTTTACACTTACCTATTCCACATTTCATATTCTTCAACAGTAAAATTAATAAAGTCATAATTACTACCTGCCTAACTTAAAGAGTGTTATATAAGTTCATGAGCTGGGAGCCTTAAAACAGTTTGATCTCTTTATATCAAAAGTGCTTCATAGGTATGAAGTTGTTTTATTTTTTTCAATTAAGTTGAGTAAGTGAGCAGGATATCTAAAGCAACTATCCTAGTCGTTTACTGTTCCTTGTAAATACAAAAGAATCTAATTAACACAATGCTTCCTTCTACTTGAAATTGCTCTGTGAGATATGAATAGACAAGGTTACCCTTCAGCACACATAGAATTAAACTCCTGGGATTTTTGAGGGGAAACAGCACTGTTCTCTCCTAGCCCTAGTGCGTTTGTGAGATTTGCAGTTAAAGCAAATCTCTGGCCTTACGGCATTAAAGCAAATGAAATGAGAGAGAATGTTTCACTAATTAAAACAAAGGAAGATATATTTTCTTTATCTAGTTAAAATATATCTTCCTGCAAATACATAAAAGGAGCTAACTTACAAATAATTTAAAAACCCATTTAGTTATAGTGGAACAAAATAAACTGATTAAAGAAAAATACTTTAGAAATATGAAGAAGTTGAATATTACTTAAAATGGAGGAAACATGGCTGTGGTGGTTATTCGTCATTCTTTTTATGGCACAGCATCTAAGCCTTCTCTGACATTTTGGGCATTCCCCCCTGTGTGAGTTGTGCCTGAATGCAGTGTGCCCGCTACTAGAGAGTTGAAAATGATAGAAAGCCACTTTCTTACCATCCCTCGCAGCAGACACAAGCACATGACCCAAACTGTGCCAACGAAATTCATTCACCCCACAATTAAAGTGGGAATCTAGTGTGCAGGTGTGTGTGACCTAGGGAATCTCTCCAGCAAGTAGTTTCCTAGGTTATCAGTGGCAGCTCTAGTGTCCAAAAATGTAGAATTGGCCAAGCCAGTTGCAATATTTAGCATCTTATCAATTGTGGCAATTATGTCCTCAGATGAGTAATCACAGTGAAAATTTGGTGTGTTTTTCCCATCTGTGTGTCTTCAAACTTCATTTTCTAGTTAGCTTGGCAGTTATGTGAACTAACCAAATCCATTTTTAGAAACATTTATTCTAAAATCAGAGATATGGTTCTATGTAGTTTGTAATTTAGATTCCTAACTGGTTCAAAATTGAATTAATAGCTGTATGGGAATATTAAGCATATTAAAATCCATTTATCACAAAACATCGACAAAACATTGTTATTTTAATACTCAGAATGAAGAAGTCACCCATTCATGTTAGTAAAATAACAGGAAACAAGTTGGATTATCTTAATTAGTATTTCGTAGAAAAGTTGTATTCAAATGAAAACTATTTTGGTATATATTATAGTGGAAAACATTTTATATTTTATAGTGAGAAAAAGAAAAGATGAACTTCAGAGCCTCTCCAAAGAATTGAAATCTGACTTTTCTACTTTTGAAAATGTGTCTTTGGGTAAGTCATTTAAACTCTTTGACTCTTGATATCCTCCCTCATATGGAGAGTAAGAGAGATACAATTTATAGGATTGTGGATTAGAGGTGATATATTTAAATGCTTATTGCAGTGTCCAGAGCATGACAGGTATTGAGCAAATTATATTATGTGATATGTTACTAGATATTAGTGAGTTATTTTCTCAGATTGTTCTGTTTTGATTTGGATTTTAGCTCAGTGTGTTTCCTAAATATATGAGGAGTATTCTGAGCATGTGTGATACCTCTTAATAATTAGAGCTGGGGTCCTTGCTGATGGTTTGGTGTCTCTACAATAATGATGACTATATCAGTCTTCATCATAGAAGAAGAGATGGAGATTTATTAGAAATCTGGTTGTTTAAATTATAAAGTAAGAAAAATACTTTTGTAAATGGTTCCTTTTCATTCATGTTTGTGTTTTACTTCTTTGCTGACTAACTGTGACAGGCACTGTAGGTTGGCCATCCTACCTTATTTTTTTATTTTACTTGATTGCTTAAGATCAAGCTAAAGATAGATGAAAGAAAGATATTAGTATATGTTATCTGTTCCTAAACCTTCAGCATTGCTTCTCCACATTGACTTTAGATACTTTTTGATACAGTGCCAGTCTTTGATAGTTTCCTTGTTATGTGGTCTGACAAAATCTTCTAGATTTATCTTATATTTTCTAACCCCAGGTACATATGTATCTCTTTATTTACATGATGGTTCTAGCGTCCAAGGACAAAGAGGATATCAGAATTAGAATTTCACATAATTATTCACCATTCTCATTTAACCATACCAATACTACTACAATAATTAATTAAAAAAGGAATGTATGGGGCTGGTCCAGTGGCTCAGGCAGTTAGAGCTCCATGCTCCTAACTCCAAAGGCTGCCGGTTCGATTTCCACATGGGCCAGTGTGTTCTCAACCACAAGGTTGCCAGTTCAATTCCTCAAGTCCAGGAAGGGATGGTGGGCTCTGCCCCCTGCAACTAAGATTGAACACGGCAACTTGAGCTGAGCTGTCGCTGAGCTCCTGAATGGCTCAGTTGGTTGGAGTGCATCCTCTCAACCACAAGGTTGCCAGTTCGATTCCTCAAGTCCTGCAAGGGATGGTGGGCTGTGCCCCCTGCAACTAGCTATGGCAACTGGACCTGGTGCTGAGCTGCGCCCTCCACAACTAAGACTGAAAGGACAACAACTTGAAGCTGAATGGCACCCTCCACAACCAAGATTGAAAGGACAACAACTTGACTTGGAAAAAAAAAAGAAAAAGAAAGTCCAGGAAGTACACACTGTTCCCCAATAAAGTCCTGTTCCCCTTCTCCAATAAAATCTTAAAAAAAAAAAAAAAAAGAATATTTGTTCACATGCACTCCTCATTTCATCCCATTTTTAAATAGTCATATATCTATATTATAAGAACACATAGACTGTACATACTAGTTTTTCAGTTTTAAAATCCTCATTTAATTTTGTACTAAATGCAAATTTTTACATACTATTCACAGTGAGTTTTATGTCGGTGTCTGCCTGGTCATACTGTTTCTCTGAGATCTAAGCTCTACTAGATTTACTTTCCCAATTGTCTGTAGCTTATATCACTCTCATAATAGTGATTTGATCTTTTTACTTGGGTATTTAAATGATGTGTCTCTTGCTCTCCCTCTTTCTTTCTCCCCTGCCTCCCTTGTGTCTTCCTAAGTCTTGTCCTGCTCTTTCTCCTCCTCCTCCAGACTTCTAAACGTTTGTGTGTGTTGAGGAAGGAGTTGTTTTGAAAATTATTTTGTTTAATGACTTTCAAGGTACCTGTGGGCCACTTATACAATAATCCTCTGAGACCAGAACTGATGATAAGAGTTGCTGCTCTAGAACTGGGCTCGATAGTGTCATGGGAGGATACTATTCTGGGAGAATTGAGAGTAAGTGGTGGCACTAAGTACTCAGAAGCAGGATGGGTTTACTAATTTGCGTGGATCCATGGTGTTTCTAGGACATAGTAAATTGGCATCCCATGGCAATATTAATTTACAAAACAAAAATATGAAGAGTCAGTTTGCAAAATACTGAGGCCAGTTGCTCTAATGGAAACTCATACTCTCTCAGATACTTTCCAGGTCTAACTGGTTCTTAATCCTGGAACTCATTGCTTGAAAGGGAGGCAAAGTTCACTTGAGAAAGAGCCCTTCAATGTCATCACAAGTGTTTAAAATAAATATCAGCTCAAGTCTTCCCCAAAGGGACCTGAAATTTTTCTCAAAGTTACTACCCTTGAGGAAAAAGGAAACCAAGCTCTTTTGAAACCTACAGGGTTCAGCTGTCACAAAACACCACCATGGCACTCTCCACTTAGTATGGAGATGTGAAAAGGCCAGATAATAAATGGCATGCTGTTACAAGTCCATCCCCTGGGTGTCTTATGTTTCTGCAGACCAACTTTTGGATATTTCTCTAGTCTATAAGTGTACACTTGAGATGAATATAATTCATAGCTAGCAGAACTATCACAATGGTTTTCTGGTCCAGGAAATGAAAATCATTATGGTGAGAAAAGCCAGATGGAAGTCTTTGAAACATCCCCCCACCTCTATCTAGAGAAGATAGTAAATCAGAATCAATGTCATGTCCCATGTGGAATGTCAGAGATGCGTTTCTTAAAGGATGCAGTCTTACTAGTCCTCATCACATTTTATTTAATTTACCAATAAAACCATTGCAAAAAGCCAAATAGATATTGACAGAAGACAGTGGACTGCCTAACATAGGGGAGTGGTAGTTCCAAAGCTGGCTGCCCTGGTGGGTGTGGTATCTTTATTAGAAGAGATTTAATCAGCTTTGGAAATTGGTACATAGCTAATGACCTCACAACATGCTATTTTCAATCTCCATTAGGAAAGAAGATCTGAACTAGTACACATTTAGTGTCTTGCCTCAGAGCTATAATAGCTTTCCTTTAAAATTTTAAAATAGATCTAAAGGAAATTTGGTCACCTTGATATTCCTTAGATCAGATTAGTTAATTCTTTTTTTTTTTTTCTGTGTTAGGCTGGGAGGAGGGAGGCCGCAGGGACGTGGAGCCGTTAGTCCCCTCGGCCTCCCCAGGCCTTTCTTTCTTTCTTTCTTTCTTTCTTTCTTTCTTTCTTTCTTTCTTTCTTTCTTTCTTTCTTTCTTTCTTTCTTTCTTTCTTTCTTTATTTTTATTAAATTTATTGAGGTGACAATTGTTAGTAAAATTACATAGATTTCAGGTGTACAATTCTGTATTACATCATCTATAAATCCCGTTGTGTGTTCATCACCCAGAGTCAGTTCTCCTTCCATCACCATATATTCGATCCCCCTTACCCTCATCTCCCACCCACGACCCCGCACACCCCTTACCCTCTGGCAACCACCAAACCATTGTCTGTGTCTATGAGTTTCTGTTTCTCATTTGTTTGTCTTGTTCTTTTGTTGTTTTGGTTTATATACCACATATCAGTGAAATCACATGGTTCTCTGCTTTTCTGTCTGACTTATTTCGCTCAGCATTACACTCTCAAGATCCATCCATGTTGTCACAAATGTTCCTATATCATCTTTTCTTACTGCGAATAGTATTCCATTGTGTATATATACCACAACTTCTTCATCCATTCATCTATCGAAGGACATTTTGGTTGTTTCCATGTCTTGGCCACTGTAAACAAAGCTGCAATGAACATTGGAGCACACGTGTCTTTATCTCTAAATGTTTTCAGATTTTTTGGGTAGATACCCAGGAGAGGGATTGCTGGGTCATATGGCAATTCTATTCGTAATTTTTTGAGGAACCTCCACACCGCCTTCCATAACGGCTGCACCAGTCTGCATTCCCACCAACAGTGTATGAGGGTTCCTTTTTCTCCACAGCCTCTCCAACATTTGTTACTATTTGTCTTGTTGATGATGGCCATTCTGACTGGGGTGAGGTGATATCTCATTGTGGTTTTGATTTGCATTTCTCTGATGATTAGTGATGTTGAGCATTTTTTCATATGTCTATTTGCCATTTGTATGTCCTCTTTGGAGAAATGTCTCTTCAAGTCCTCTGCCCATTTTTCAATTGGGTTGTTTGTTTTTTTGTTGTTGAGTTGCATGAGTTCCTTGTATATTCTGGATACTAGCCCCTTATCGGAGGCACTGTTTGCAAAAATCTTCTCCCATTCAGTTGGTGGCCTCTTTATTTTGTCAATGGTTTCTTTTGCTGTGCAGAAGCTTTTAAGTTTCATATAGTCCCATTCGTTTATTTTAGCTTTTACTTCCATTGCCTTTGGAGTCAAATTCATAAAATGCTCTTTGAACCCAAGGTCCATAAGTTTAGTACCTATGTTTTCTTCTATGCAGTTTATTGTGTCAGGTCTTATGCTTAAGTCTTTGATCCATTTTGAATTAATTTTGGTACATGGTGACAAATAGCAGTCCAGTTTCATTCTTTTGCACGTGGCTATCCAATTCTCCCAGCACCATTTATTGAAGAGGCTGTCTTTGCTCCATTGTATGTTTTTAGCTTCTTTGTCAAAATTATCTGTCCATATTTATGTGGTTTTATTTCTGGGTTCTCAATTCTATTCCATTGGTCTATATGTCTGTTTTTCTGCCAATACCATGCTGTTTTGATTATTGTGGCCCTGTAGTACAAGCCAAAGTCAGGAAGTGTGATACCTCCATTATAGTTCTTTTTTCTTAAGATTGCTTTGGCTATTCGGGGTCTTTTGTGGTTCCAAACTAATCTGATGATTTTTTGTTCTATTTCTTTAAAATATGCCATTGGGATTTTGATGGGGATTGCATTGAATCTGTATATTGCTTTGGGTAATATGGCCATTTTAACTATGTTGATTCTTCCAATCCATGAGCACGGAATGTCTTTCCATTTCTTTGTGTCTTCTTCAATTTCTTTCAGAAAAGTCTTATAGTTTTCAGCATATAGGTCTTTCACATCCTTGGTTAAGTTTATTCCTAGGTATTTTATTCTTTTTGATGCAATTGTAAAAGGAATTGTTTTTTGCATTTCTTTTTCTGAGATTTCATTGTTGGTATATAGGAAGGCAATGGACTTTTGTGCGTTGATTTTGTAGCCAGCAACTTTACTGTATTCGTTGATTGTTTCTAATAGCTTTTTGGTGGAGTCTTTAGGGTTTTCTATATATAGCATCATGTCATCTGCAAAGAGTGATAATTTAACTTCTTCATTCCCAATTTGGATGCCTTTTATTTCTTTCTCTTGCCTGATTGCTCTGGCAAGGACTTCCAACACGATGTTGAAAAGCAGAGGTGATAGGGGACATCCCTGTCGTGTTCCTGAACGTAGAGCAAAGGGCTTCAGTCTTTCTCCATTAATTATGAGATTAGCAGAGGGCTTGTCATATATGGCTTTTATTATGTTAAGGTATTTTCCTTCTATACCTATTTTATTAAGTGTTTTAATCATAAATGGATGTTGTATCTTGTCAAATGCTTTTTCTGCATCAATTGATATAATCATATGATTTTTGTCCTTTATTTTGTTTATATGATGTATCACATTGATGGATTTGCGTATGTTGAACCATCCTTGTGCCCCGGGGATGAACCCCACTTGGTCGTGATGAATAATCTTTTTAATGCATTGTTGTATTCGATTTGCTAGAATTTTATTTAGGATTTTTGCATCGGTATTCATCAGAGATATTGGTCTGTAGTTTTCTTTTTTTGTGCTGTCCTTACCAGGTTTTGGTATCAGGGTAATGTTGGCCTCATAAAATGAGTTGGGGAGTACTGTTTCTTCTTCAATTTTTTGGAAGAGTTTGTGCAGAATTGGTATTAGATCCTCTTTGAAGGTTTGGTAGAATTCACTAGTGAAGCCATCTGGTCCCGGACTTTTGCTTTTGGGAAGGTTTTGGATGACTGATTCAATTTCGTTACTGGTGATCGGTCTGTTTAGATTTTCCAGTTCTTCATGGTTCAGCCTTGGAAGGCTATATGTTTCTAAGAACTTATCCATTTCTTCTAGGTTGTTGAATTTGGTGGCATATAGTCCTTCATAGTATTCTTGGATGATCCTTTGTATTTCTGTGGTGTCCGTGATAACTTCCCCTTTTACGTTTCTGATTTTGTTAATCAGTGTCTTCTCTCTTTTTATCTTAGTAAGTCTAGCCAAGGGTTTGTCAATTTTGTTAATCTTCTCAAAGAACCAGCTCTTTGTCACATTAATTTTTTCTATTGTCTTTCTGTTCTCTATTTCATTTATTTCTGCTCTAATTTTTGTTATTTCCTTTCTTCTGCTGACCTTGGGTTTTACCTGTTCTTCTTTTTCTAGTTCTTTAAGGTGTAACATGAGGTTATTTATTTGGGAATTTTCTTGTTTCTTGAGATAGGCCTGTAATGAGATAAATTTCCCTCTTAAAACTGCTTTCGCTGCATCCCAAAAATTTTGGTAGGATGTATTTTCATTGTCATTTGTTTCTATGTATCTTTTGATCTCTCCTCTAATTTCTTCTTTGACCCAGTCCTTCTTTAAAAGTATGTTGTTTAGTCTCCATGTATTTGTGTTTTTTCCCGCTTTCTTTTTACAGTTGATATCCAATTTCAAAGCCTTGTGATCAGAGAATATGCATGGTATGATTTCAATCTTAAATTTGTTGAGACTGATTTTATGTCCCAATATATGGTCTATCCTTGAGAATGTTCCATGTACACTAGAAAAGAATGTGTAGTCTGATGTTTTAGGATGAAGTGCTCTATAAATGTCAATTATGTCCATTTCATCTAATGTGTCATTTAGGGCTACTATTTCGTTATTTATTTTCTGTTTGGATGATCTATCCATAGCTGTCAATGATGTATTTAAGTCCCCTAGTATAATTGTGTTTTGGTCAATTTCTCCCTTTAGTTCTGTTAGTAGTTGCTTGGTGTATTTCGGTGCTCCCTGACTGGGGGCATAAATATTGATGACTGTTATGTCTTCTTGTTTTACAGTCCCTTCACCATTATGAAATGTCCATCTTTGTCTCTTGTTATCTTTTTCACCTTGAAGTCTGTTTCATCTGATATCATTATGGCTACACCTGATTTTCTCTGGGCACCATTTGCTTGGAGTGTCAATTTCCACCCTTTCACTTTGAGTCTATGCTTGTCCTTGTAGCTGAGATGTGTCTCTTGGAGACAGCATATGGTTGGGTTTAGTTTATGATCCAATCTGCTACTCTGTGCCTTTTTATTGGTGAGTTCAGTCCATTTACATTTAGGGTGATTATTGATATGTGAGGATTTCCTGTCATTCTATCTTTAGTTTTCTGGTAAGGCTGTGTCTCCATTGTTTCTTTGCCTTTTGTTGTTGTCTATTATTTCTGTGTGGTGGTATTCTATGATGTTTCCCTCTGTTTCTTCTTTTATTTCAGTATATATTTCAGTTCTGGATTTTTTTGAGTGGTTACCCTTAAGTTTATGTAAAAGTAAGTTTGATATTTAGAGTATTCCATTTTCTTCAGCACGCTTACTTTCTCCATTCCCATATTCGGTTCAGGCCTTTATTCTCCCCTTTTTGAGTTTTGGTTGCCACAAATTGTCCCTGTTGATGGTGGTCGAATAGCCTCCTTTAGTATTTCTTGTAGTGCAGGTCGTGTATTAGAAAATTCCCTCAGCTTCTGTATGTCTGGAAAGGTCTTTATTCCTCCTTCATATCTAAAGGATATCTTTGCTGGATATATTATTCTTGGCTCATGATTTCTCTCTTTCAATAGTTTGAATATTTGGTTCCACTCCTCCTGGCTTGTAGAGTTTCTGCTGAAAAATCTGATGATAATCTAATGGGCTTTCCTTTGTAAGTTACCGTCTTCTTTTCCCTGGCTGCCTTGAGGATTCTTTCTTTGTCGTTGATTTTAGACAGCTTCAGTACAATGTGCCTTGGAGAAGGCCTGTTGGGATTGAGGTAACTAGGTGTTCTATTTGCTTCTTGGATTCGAGGGTCCAGTTCTGTCCACAAATTTGGGAAGTTCTCATCGACAATTTGTTTGAATATATTCTCTGTTCCTTCTCTCTTTCTTCTCCTTCTGGTATGCCCATTATTCTTATATTGCTCTTTCTGATGGAGTCAGAAAGTTCTTGTAGAGTTCTTTCATTTCTTTTAAGTCTCAAGTCTCTTTCTTCTTCTATCTGTGTCATTTCCAGGTTTCTATCTTCGATGTCACTGATTCTTTCCTCCATCTGGTCAACTCTACTACCTAAGCTGGTTATTTCATTCTTAATTTCTTCTATTGAGTTCTTAATCTCCAGAAATTCTATTTGGTTCTTTTTTAAAATTTCAATCTCTTTCGTAAAATGCTCATACTGTTCTTTAATTGAGTTTCTGAGTTCATTTAACTGCCTATCTGTGTTTTCTTGTATCTCGTTGAGTTTTTTCAGAACTGCAGCCTTGAATTCTCTGTCATTTAAGTCACATATTTCTGTATCTTTAAGTGCCTTTTCTGGAGATTTTTCACTTTCTTTCTGAGCTATCTTGTTGCCTTGGTTACTCATGGCGATTACTGGTTTACTATTTCTCTTCCTAGACATCTACAGGAGTGACTTCTGCAACAAGTTGATAGGAAGAGGTCTTTCTTTTGTTCAGCAGTTCTGTTTACTCCTGCAGGGATCCGCCCAGATAGGTGGGGCCAGGGGCGGGGTGAGCTGTGAGAGGTGGCCCAGAGCAATGGCGGCGACCACCACCAAAGCCGTTCCTGCTTCCACAGCTCTCTTCCCTTTGCCGGAACTAGTTGGGCTGTGGATTTGTGTTTGTGGGCCACAGTTCTCAAATATAGCAAATTTTCTGTTGTTTTGATCTGACACTGCTACTGTTTCGCTTCTAGCACTGGGCAGGTGGGGGCGGGGCGAGCTCTGGGAGGGGAGGGAGGGGGCGGCTAGTCTCAGTGCCTAAGGCTCCGTTCTCTGCTCGGCAGTGCGGGCTTAAACCACCGTTTTCAGCCTTTTTCCCTCAGTCTTTTCTCCGAGGTCTCTGCCGTGAGCGTTGGGTTCAGCCGTGTTATATGCTGTCCCCTCAGCCCTGTGGAGCCCTGGCGGAGCCCTAGCAGTCCGATCTCCTGCAGCTGCGGTAGTTCCGGGAAGCAGCGAGCTCGGCGCACTGAGCTGGGTCTGAGTCCTGCGCCCGCGGAGCTGCGTCTCAGCTCACTTCTCACTTTCCTCCTCCCCCCGCTCGCGCGCGCGAATCTCCCACCTGTAGGTGATTTCAGTTGGTAGTGGGCCTCTTCGTCTTGCCTGTCTGCTGTGCAGGGAGTCCTTTGTGGAGTTTTTGTTGTTCGATTCTTTGTAAATTCCAGGGGAGCTTTACAGAGGCTCACCTCACTCCGCCATTTTTCCGGAAGTTGAGATTAGTTAATTCTATTGATGAATCATATCAAAGGGACCTGAGAAGTAGGGATTAGCAAGTACTTTCACTTCCCTGGTAAGAGTCACGTGCAACGAAGAGTAGAAAATAAATCCCGCCATGATTCACAGACCTGTTGCATTGTTGAATCTTTAGGGGCTCCAATTATCTGGAGACCCCAAGACATTTCTTCACTGGAAGGACAAATTATTACATTTTTCCTATGCTACTACTAATAAAAGGAACAGCATTCTGTAGGCTTTTTGGATTTTGGAGTAGAATATAGCTCTTTGTGGAATAAAGCTTCAACCTATTTATTAGATAATTCAAGGCTGGCAATCCTCTATGGGCCTGTAGCAAGGCAGGGCTCTGCAGCTGGTCCAGGCTCTGCCATAAGCAGTTCTTCAGCTCACTTACATGATGTGACAGACCCAAAAGTGCCAGAGGTAAATCAGGATGTTGTATGGAGTTTCTGGAAACAATAATAGAGGAATAGCAATGAAGACTCCTCCAATTCTGGAGAAAGTTTGTGATTTATGTAGCATAAACCAGCAGTTTTTGACATGCTTCTAAGTTCCAGGAGAGATTAAGCACCTGACCACAGGGCAGTGAATGGCTGTGGGATCAAAGCTGCCCCTTGTAAACTCAGTGTGTCAGACATGACAAATTCTCAGTTTGGGCAGTGAAGTAGCAATCCATTTTATCATGGGAATGGGACATTTGCAATGGAGTCCAACCAAATGTAGTGTACAAGTGATAGAAATAATTATGTGTGTCTATGTCTTCTCACTTTCGTTGACTAAATAAATCACCTGCCAAGGTTCACCTTGGAATGGCAGATATTCATACTGCAACCTCCACTCTTCGTTCTAGCTCTGAAAGCAAATCTGAGGAATTTATTTTGTTCTTATGTACTTACAAAGAAGTAGGAAGGCAGGTTTCCATAGTACATTTCTCTGGAACCTGAAACAGGGCTCAAGTAGACCTGGGTTTGAGGGGTGGGGTGGGGTGTGTGTGAGGTTGGACTAACAGTGTTAAAGCCAGTGAATAAAGGAATGTGATAGAGTAATAAATATAGTGACCCACGGAGCTAATGAAGAAAAGTAATATGGTGGTCTTTATTCTCATTTTCTTCCCCTTAATCTTGCCACTGTTCTATTACCACCAATTAGATGTCGACTTCTCTCAGAGATTGTGAATATTAGACAGAAAAGTGGTTTTGCACTGAGGACATAAGTACTTTTTATAATATTGATTATGTGGGAGCATGCATTTCTGTGCTCAAATAAATTGAATACATTGAGTAAACAAGAACTCTTGGTACACAACTCATTCACAACCTGAGGACTGCATATATCAAAGGAAAGTTCTTTGAAAATATTTTTCAGTATTGTGTGTCAAAAACATCTGTAATTCATGAAAAAGCAAAGAAAATATATTCTCATTGAATGCAAAGACATTTTCATAAAATAGTGCTTTTTATACTTTATAGAAATCTGTTGGATTTACTCCAGATAAATTATTAATCTTTTATCTTGGACAATACTAAGATTTTAAAGTAATGGCTAAATTTTGTTTCATCTCAATAATGTAACTTTTAAAATGTTTCAAGTTATACTTTTTAAAATTTATTTTAGCATTTAAGAGTCAGCAATAATAGTAACTCAGGAAATTATTGAACTTCTTAAATATAATAAATCATTTTAATAAACCATCCATTCTTTTGCAGTTGCAAGTTTACTATCTTGTAGCAAAAATATACTTGAAAAAATGTTACCTGCATACAACCTGAATTTCCAAAGATCTCAAGTCTATGGATTACATTAGCAAAATTAAACTGAAACCCATGGGCATTTACCCACACCTTCTTATGGAGATCCTTTATATCCTTTATCTTTCCCCTGAAATGTTTCTTTATTCTTCTTGCTCGAGGACTTTTTGGAGACCACAGGAGGTGTCCAATTTGTCTTTTACAAGTACAATTATTTTCTGGCAAGTGGTATTCTGTTAGCTCCCTACTAGTTTCACCATTCTTCTGTAGGCATGACACAGTTCACCCTGGCAGATGTGGGGCCATCCTGAGTATTTTTATCCCTGTCCACATCTCCACTCAGACACTATTGATGTTGCATTAGAAAGTGCATACTTTGACAGGTGCTGCCACTGCTCTGAGTACCGTGGTGTCTCTGCTGCTGTGGTGGCTGTTGTCCCCCATACACCCCAAGAAATGTGTTGAGGTGGGAGTGGTTCCAGTGCTGCTTCCCTCCACCACTGGCCAAGTGCAGGAGAGTGGGGCTCTCTTTTCGGTGAAACATTCTCTTAGACTTAGAGACTTTCACAAGAAATACTTAGTGTACCTTGTGTTAGATAGTTGTAGGCAGACAATCTTTCCTGTATTTCTTTTGTTTATTTTACTTGATTGTATACCTAGTTTTCATACTTCTCAAGCATGAATCCATTAGGAATGAGGCTGTAATACAAACCTCAGCAAGCTTCTCTGACAAGTAAGGCTTCCTCTGATCATTCTCTTAATGCAAAAGGCTTTTGGTATAAGCAGATCATAACACATCTTCAAATTCTACTTGGAATCATTCTGTACATGCTAAAAATCCCCGCCACAATTGCAATCAGTGTGCACAAAGCATAACATTTTAGAAAGTTCTCTTATTTTGAAGTTCTTGTGACAACAGTAGTTGTCTTGTGACAACAGTAGAATTGAAATGCCCTATTCCAAAAAAGACAGTATTGATTAAGAAAGAAAAAGGCAGAAGGTAATACAATACAAAACATACCACATAAAAATAAATCAAAAGCTTGTGTATCTTATAATGCAATTTATTTCACAGAAACAGATCTTGAAAATCAAATGAAGACTGCTTTATCTATTGTTCATTTACTACCATTGAAAACCTTAACTTAATTGAAAAAAGGAACCAGTAAGTTATATAAATTATAAAATATATTGTAATGATTGTAACAATTTATTCGATTGTTGCACTCACAATCAGTACTTTTAAAGCTATAAATTCCCTTAAAATAGAAAATACAAAGTACCATGCTATAATGCAAAATAAACACAAAATATTAATTACTAAGAAATTTTTTTTGACACACAGATGAGAATATTTAAAGAAAAAAATCCAACTTCAGGAACTTATCCATAGCAGTTACTAAAATAGCATCAACCAAAACATTTTAGAAACTCCATGACATAGGTCACTACCTGGAGTTAGGTCAAACTTTACAAGTTAAGAACATATTCCTCCACGAGACTTTCCTCACATCAGACAGCAGATGAAATCTTGGGGATTCTCAAGCACCCACACTTCTGACCAGCTGGTTACACATTTGAAAGTTCCTGTTATAACTTCATGTTCAGTGATTTTCTAGAATGACTGACAGAGTTCTCTGAGAGCACTATACTTACAAATAGTTGTATTACAGAAAAAAATACACAAATCAGAACCCACCAAAAGAAGAGATGCATAAGTCAAAGAGATGCATAAGAGAAGCTTTCATCTCCTCAATGACCTGCCACTCTCCTCTCATTTAAATATGTAGCAATATACCTAGAATCTTGTTCATTAGTAAAGTTATCTGAGCTTTGGTATTTTTACTGAGATTTTGTTGTGTAGACACAACTGATTAACTCATTGGCCACGTGATAAACTCAATCTATATCCCCCTTTACTCCCTTAAAGTGGGGCTGATATCAAGATGTTCAAAATCCCAACCTTCTAATCACAAGGTTGGTTCCTCAGGTATGGCCAATACATCTTGAATCAACTCAATAGCATAAATTATCAGGGGTCCACCATGAGTCACCTTTTTAATATAAAAAGTTAGAGAACACCATGAAGAGCAAACACTTCTAACATTTGGGAAATCCCAAAGATTTAGAGGCTCCCTCTCTGAAACTAGAATCAAAGGCCAGCCAAATTCTTTAGTATACAAAAGAAAATCTGTCCATGCCATCTATTTCTTTCCTTTAGCCTTTCTTTTTCAAATGTCATTATGTCAGCAATTTTGAAGTACCTCTTGCTTTATAGTATGTTACTTTATTCATGTAGAATTTATTAAATTTTATATTAAACTACCTTAGACATCCTTTTTGATCTTTCCATTACCATTTTTATTATCTTATTCCTATCAAGCCAATTTTAATGCTACCATATTATAAATTGGTAGTTTCCTGGCAGAAAACATCTCTATCATTTATACAACAAACAAGATGGAGCCAAAGAAAATTACACCAGGACACATCTTAACTAAATTATTGAAAACTAATGACAGACATAAAATCTTGAAAACTGTTAGGGAGAAATTATACATTATATGTATGAAAAAAAACACACAATTTAAATGAAATCCAATTTCTCATTTGAAATAATGGAGGCCAGAAAGAAGTGATGCGTTGTTTACGAGCTGAAATAAAAGAATTGTCAACCATGAATTCTACATCTGTTGAAATTATCTTTTAGTAGAGAAAGATAAAAAAACATTCTCATACAAAGGAAAATTGAGAGAATTTGTGACTAGCAGAACTACCCTTAAAAAAAAACACAAAAACTGGCTAAAGGAAACTCTTTAAACAGAAAAACAATGATAAAAGAAGGAAGCACGAATAGTAGAAAGAGCAGAATATGGGTATACACTAGACTATTCTTTTCCTTATATGCATTTATATAAAATACCCTTTATAAGTTTATAATGCATATGCAAATATATGATTTAGAAGTCATATTTTATGATTGAATTTAAAATTGTAATACCATGTGTTCCTCAATACAGTCTTTAACTTTGGAGAAAGTAAAAGGAAATAAATAGACGTGAGTTTTCCATACTTCACTCAAAGTGGGTAAATGTTGGTACCAGCAGACTGTTATAAGACACATATGTGTATTATAATACACTGAGTGAGATTGAAAATTACTTGTGAGTTTTATGAGAGAAGTAATGTACTGTGGCTTACATTAAAAGAGAACAAAACAGACAGGCTGCTGGGTGGAGAATTAATTTCACAGCAATAGGGAGATTAGTTGGGAGGCTGTTACATTAATTTATATGAAAGACAGCTTGGCACAGAATAGCAGTGTTAAAGATGGCAAGAAATGTTAGAGTCTCGATATATCTTGAAGGTAGAACTATCTGTATTTGGTTGTATAATGAATGGGGGTGTGAGTTTATGAAAGGGTAAAGGATGACCAAAGATTCTTAATCTGAGTCAAAATACGTAGTTGCCATTTATTCCCATAGAATGTTTGTGACAAAATCAAGACAGCTTTTGGACATTTTACTCATTACCATTAGATGGCAATTAGATGTAGAGGTGTATAAAACTTTATAAAATATATGTATACATCAAGAGTACAGAGTATAAAATAGATCAAACTCTACAAAGCAATCATGAAAAGAACAGGAATAAGGAGACTGCTACAGGTATGATGTTTTGTATTTGAGTCTCCACTTTCCCTCCATCTAAATAAAATGGTATAAGCAAGCTATAAACGGAAAATGCATCAGAAGCCATAAAATTCTGTTTTTTTTTAAGCCCCCTCACCCCCACATACACAAAATCTATTATTTGTTCCTAACAGAAATCCAGATACTGTGAAGATACTAAGATTCCATCTCAGTAAAATGAAGCAGTGCTTGATAAATAATGACTGGTTAATGGGAATTGTATACATCAAAGTGTAGACCTAAGAAGTGAATTAAAACATGATGCAAGGAGATAGGTAATGAGATCAAGGATATGTGACTTCCCACTTTGCAATACTGATTCCGGGTAGATTGTTTCCAAGCATTTGATGTGAGGAAAAAATGCTGCAGAAGTAGGATCAGAATGTAATTCTGAAGACACAATGATATGTGTCAGTTGAAACACACAACTCTGGAAGTGATCTACAATAGAAACCAAAAAAATGAATAAATGTTTTTTGTTTAAAAAAAGGCAGACCATCATAATAAAAATGAAAGCTCAAGATAACATGCTGAGGTGAAAATATAATAGGGTTACAATAGGATGAATTGTATGAAAAATAAAATTGTAAAAGGAAAATACTGATAGTGCTATTATAAAAACTGAGAAATGCTATAAAAAGAGTGTTACCATATTCTGCAAAAATAAATTGAAATGTAGACATACAAAGAACTGTCCTATAAATAAAAATATGCATATATGTATATAATAATAATGACCAAATTCTACAGTCACTGAGCCCTCAAAAGAACAAACACTAACCAAACGTATAAAAACCAGATTAGAGGTCTTTCTATAAGTGATCAAGAATCATTATTATAAACCTTTAAGGAAAAGAAATTTGAGCCAGAGAATTTTGTGTTAAAAAAATACTTTTTAAACATCTAAATACATACTCACATAATTAATGACTCAGAAAATTTATCATACACGTTTTATTTTTTTAAAGCCGGCATACAAACAAGTTATATATAGGCTTACACACACACACACACACACACACCCACGCACACCCACCCACCCACACCGTGTTTCCCCGAAAATAAGACCTAGCCGGACAATTCGCTCTAATGCGTCTTTTGGAGCAAAAATTAATGTAAGACGTGGTATTATTATATTATATTATATTATATTATATTATATTATATTATATTATAAAGACCTATAATAATTAGGTCTTATATTAAAATAAGACTGGGTCTTACATTAAATTTTGCTCCAAAAGATGCTTTAGAGCTGATTGTCTGGCTAGGTCTTATTTTTGGAGAAACACGGTATATACAGATGAGCTGGCTGAGAGATGGATCAAAATTTACACTTTAGGATTGGGGGGCGGGGATTGCAAAGAATAATTGGTATTAAGCAATATAGTCCAAATAATACTCAATATGTTTGTATAACTAAATATGAATTTTAAAATAATCTTTGAAGCAAAAAGCCAGAATATGAATTTTGAGAGTGTAAAGAAAATCTCAGCTCTGAACCATAGCTTATATCAACACAGAGGTAGTTTGGATACAATCGTCAATAATAGTGGCTTCTGAGTGAGATAGACCTGTTTCAAATGCCAACTCCACCACTTACTAGATTTGTATTGTAAGATGTCATGCAAATTTGGTCATTAAATTTTAAATGCGGTAAATTACCAAAAAAATACCAAACTGATTACCACCAATATCGGAATCAAATATATGATTTTTTTGTCAGGGATTTATTTTTTATCACATTTGTGTCCTTTGGTCATGCGACTTGTTTCTTCAGGTCATTCTTGAAACCATTATCATATAATCCATCTTCATTTAATAAGGGTGTGCTGTGTATGCCCAAATTTATGGTTTATTGGGTAAGATGTTTTGATGGGCAACTCTAGTTGCATTGTAACTTATTTTCACCTGCCCAAGAGTTTAGCCTCGACTAAGATCTAGTATTAAGCCTTCTCAAGAGGAGAACAGTTAACTGCAGTGGATGGAATTGTTTTGTTCCAAACCTTGACGGTTTGTGCTGTGCTGTGCCTTGAAGGTTTGCTCTCTGCAGTGTCTCTTTTTAAGGGCTCCAGGGCTTTCCTAGATGCCATATAAACTTCAGGTATTGAATCTGAGTCAGATGGCCCAAGCGGCCAAAAAGCTTTCATGGCAGTCCAGAATTGCAGAAGATACTTTCTTGTTGTGGGCCCCCTCAAAACTAGATGCTTCTCAGGTTACTCAAAAATTGGATTATGAGAGTGTGCCTAAATGAGTTATATGTTGCCTCAAAAATGCAAAGAGGCCACAGGCATTATTAGTTTTAGAAAGGACCAGATTTAGCAAATGTTCTTTTCTTTTGGAAGGGCTATGACTTATGCCCTATACTGTCAGTAAATCATAGCCTATGGGCCAAACCCAGTCCATTGCCTGTTTTGTAATAAGAGTGTAATGAGAAAACAGCCACATTTGTTTTTCTTTACATATTTCCTATGTCTGTTTCATGTTACCATGGGAGAATTGAGTAGCTGTGATAGAATTGTATGGCAAAACTTAAAATATTTACCATTTGCCCCTTTAAAAAATACTTTGCCAAACCCTGCCCAAGACAACTGAACACCTAGAAATTTTACTGAGTGTGATAGGCCATTGTATTTTCCCCCCACATTCTGGCAGGCATGTGTCTTACCAATGTATCTATTGTAGTTGCTCCTTCCTGCTCATCAGGGTCCAATCAGCATGATACCATCAATTTAATAAGCCACTTGATAGCCTATGGAACGGACATATAGTTCCTCATGAGTAGATTATGCTATAGGCCTGATCTGTTGGTATATCCCTGAAGCATAATAGTGAAGGTTTACTGCTGGCCCTACCAACTAAAAGCAAATTGTTTCTAATGATATTTATTCACAGGTATAGAGGGGGAAAAATGTTTTTGTGTTTAGTAGCTGCATACATGTGCCAGAGGATGTGTTCATTTCTTTAAGCAGTGAAACTATATCTGGGTCAGAAACTGCAATTGAAGTCATTACTTACTTAAGTTTATAATAATTTGTTATTATTATCCAAAATACATCTGTCTTCTGCACAGTTCAGATAGACACATTAAATGTGAAGGTAATAGGAATTACTACCTCCTGTCTCTTTCAAGTCTTTGGTAGTGGCACTGATATTTACATTTTTCAGGAATGCAGGCCTGCTTTGCCTTACTATTTTGGTAGATTGAGGAAGTTCCTGTGGCATCTGTTGGGTTTCCACTATTAGATTAGCCTCATGATAGGCATCAAGGAACTTACATAAAGATTTTGACAGTTGATGTGTACAGGTATTTCTATTAAACATTTCACATCTAGGATAATCACAGGATAGGACCAGAGATGCATTCAACTCACTGAAAGACAAACCTTAGAAAAAACTTAGATCAGTCACCTGACTGCCATCTGCTCCATCTCTGACTGATGGACCACAGCGGTGTTTTGGTGTCCAAAAATCAGTGTAAAATAGAAACAATGTATAGCAATCCCCAAAATGTCTAATTATTTCCCATATACCCAGTACCAGTGTTATGGACTGACCTGTGAACCCCCAAAATTCATATGAGAAGCTCTAACCCGAATGTGATGGTATTTGGAGATAGGACCTTTGGAAGATAACTAGATTTATATGAGATTACAAGGTGGGGCCTCATGATGCAGTTAATGCCATTATAAGAAGAGACACCAGAGAACTTGCTCGTTCTCTCTGTCATGTGAGGCTACAACTAGAAGGTAGCCATCTATCACCCAAGAAGGGAGCTCTCACCAGAAATGTACCATGCTAGTGCCTTGACCTTGAACTTCCAGTCTTCAGAATTGTGAGAAAATAAATTTCTGCTGTTAGCCACTCAGCCTGTGGTATTTGTTATGGAAGCCCAACTGAGAGTTGGCTGCTGGTGTAATAAATACATAAAAACGTGGAAGCAACTTTCAAACTGGGTAATAGGTAGAGACTGGGAAAGTTTTTAGGTGTATAGTAGAAATATGGATGTTAAAGGTAATTTTAGTGAGGTCTAAAACAGAAATTTGGAACATGATATTGGAAACTGAAGGAAAAATGATACTTGCATAAAGTGGCAAAGAACTTGCCTGAACTGTGCTCTAGTGTTTTGTGGAAGGTAGGACTTGCAGGTAATAAATTTGTATATTTAACCGAGGAGATTTCTAAAAACAATGTTTAGAGTGCCTTGGTTCCTTGTGACAGTTTATAATCAAATGTGAAAGGACAGAAATGAATTGTTAAATTAAAAGGAACCAGAATTAAAATATTGGAAATTGTTTTCAGTCTATTTATAATGCAAAAAATGAGAAAATATGTTCTGAAAAGACCACCAAAGGTATGGCTCCACTATCACTCAATAAAGAGTTTATGGGATTATACAAGCAGAAACTCTGCCAGTTTGAAGTGAAGGGAACAAAGATGGGACAAAGTGAAGAAAGGCTGTTAGACTTCTTGGATTTGACAGGATGTGATAAAAGAAAGATTCCACTGTGAACGTATGCTATTCTTCAGCAAGAGGGAAAACAATTATCCTGAAGGAGATCTAGAAGTCATCAGGACCAGTTTAAATGGGGATGGGTATATGAGAATAGCACCAAGTATACCCTGAAAAATCAAGTAAGTTGCATAACTAAGTGACACGAATAAAATTCAACAGGTGAGAGATGTATCCCAGATAATCACTTCTACTATGCCTACTAATGCACTTGACTACATGACTGTGTCTCCATACATGATGCATATATTGGACTCTAATAGAAATGATCTGGAATATATATATATATTTCATATTTATATTTATATACAAGAATGTACAAATCTCATATATGACAATAGAAATAAGAACTGATTTTGTTAGGAGATTATTGACTAGGAAGCGACACCTCCAGACTACTTAAAAATCTATAGTTCAGAGTGAGATAAATGGAATTACTCCATATAGAGAAACAAGAAAAATGCTTGGGGAATTGTTTATTCTTATGTAAAAAATATATAGAATTGAATCTTTTATTTTACTTCTAAAATAAAACCCATTTCAAGTGTATTTAACACTTATATATAAAACATAAGCAAACCATAATTTTTATACTTAAGAATTAAAGGAAGAAATTGATCTCTAACATAGCCTGGTCAAGGGATAAACCGGTAAGCAATAGCTTAATGTATTTGAATAATTAAAAATAAAAGCTTCTGTTTGAAGTAATGCATTATCATTAAAGGAAAAGTAAAATCATAGACTCTGGAAATATACTTGCTGGATACATAACTAATGATGGATAAATATGCAGAATGTGTTTTTAAAAATCTCAACAAATCAATAAGAAATAACAATTAAATAGAAAATGGATAAAATTATTAGTAATCAATTCACAAAGTGACTAAATAATATAAAAAAGATGTTTAATTCATTAATAATCACTAAAGTGAGCATTAAACAAAAGTAAGATATAATTTAACATATAACAGATTGGCGAATATGTAATATATGCCAAAATCGAATACTGGTGAGAAAGTAACTAAAGAAATATTCACACTTGGAAACAGTAAAAATTGGTGCAACTCCATTTGAGAGCATTTAAAACTGTGTAGTATAACTAAAATAGGCATATGTCCAAGTACACTTACACAACAAGTATACATTTACTTAGAAGATTATTCTGATATTTGTTGCAGAGTTGTTTGTAACTGGGAAAATTAGAAGCAACTGAAATATGGGAATAAGTATATCTGGGCATATATATTTACATGATTAAATACATAGACAAAGTGACAAACAATGAACTTGTGCTACATACATGCACCAAATGGGTAAATCTGAAAGAATGCTTTTTAAAAAGAGCAAATTACAGCATAGTATCACAGATACTATATATATAAACTTTAAAAACACGTAACAATTGTCATATTCTGTTGGTGAACCCATGCCTATGTAATATAATTCTAAAATACAGGGATATGAAGAAAACATAACATTACACAGGACTTTAACTGTATCTATATTTTTGTTCTCAAAAAAACAGTTCTGACCAAACATAACAAATGTTAACATTCAATAACCCTGAATGTATGCATATGGGGCTTGTTATACTAGCTTCTTTTATATATGGATCAACTATTTCTCGTGTGTGTGTGTGTGTGTGTGTGTGTGTATATATATATATATATATATATATATATATATATATATATATATTAAAATAAATGGTATAACCCAATCAGCATCCAGTGATGTTTGAACCCTCAATTTTAAATCACAGATAGTAAGAAATTCAGGAATCAAATACATGCTCATATGAGGGAGGCCATAACATGGAATACAAAAACAAGTTTACAAGTATTACAAATGGTAAAGTACATGTAGTCATTCTACAGGGTTCACATACATTCTTGGAGAGTTAATTTTAGAGTTGGGGAAAAATAAATTTTTTTAGCAAAACAGAAATGCTTTTTTTTGTCAGATAAGCATTTTGGTTCTTTAAATTTATCACCCCAAAATTAAGGAGATTAAGTTATTATAAATTTCATAATAAAGGTTTTAAATTATGGCAGAAGCTACAAATATATATATATATATATATATATAGTGTAGGGGCTGCCAAAAAAATGTATACAAGTAGACACTGCTCAAGCAGTAGTTCGCCATAATCAGAAGTGTCTGGACGCTGACGGTAACCACTTTGAGACCCTCTTGTCATTGCAGAAGTCAAATGTGACTTGTATTCATCTTTTGTTGTTGGTATATATTGAGTAATACAATTTTAATGCATTTTTTTCCTTTCTTAAAATGTGTATATATTTTTTGGCATCCTCTGTATATACATATAATATTTGTTTTCTAAATAATATCACATCATACCTCATTAGGTTCTTGAACTTAGGTTTGTGGTTTAGATTAACTGCTTTCTTTACTTTTGACATTAAAAAATGGAAATTAATAAAACAGTTGATTGAAACTTGCAGTATTTCTTTAATACTACATACAAATGTGGTTTAATGTGAATTTCAATATAAAAGTCAAATGATATTACACTAAGTTTAAATCACATGCTCTTCATTTGAAAATAAGACTTTCAATCTATTATTTCGATACAAGGCTACAAATGTCAATAATTCTGAAAGTAGCTTAATAGATTAAATGGTGGTGAGGCAAGAAGTCTAACAGAGCACAAGTAAGAAATGACAATTAGAAGTCATTTTCTGTAGCAATTTCACTTTTATTACAACTACAAATTGAATAAAATAATGGGTTTCCATATTTAATATTATAGGTGTAAATTTTATACATTAATAGGAAATTATACCAGCAGTGTACATAGTTGCCAGTATTACTTCTTAGAAGACATTTTTCTCATGGAAATGTTAATGTTTTAAGATATTTTTATTTTGTAATGAGTATGAAATGACTAACAACAAAGAGATCTTTGAAGAGTTTTATTCTTTATCCCATATTTAATAAGTTTCCCTTAGTAAAAGAAAAGATTAAAAGACAACAATTGAAGAAGAAGACAGTGTTAAAAATCTACTAGAGCGCCATCATCCCTTTATGGGTGATTTCACTGTAGTTTTTGAAATCTGGCTCCTGCAACGTAAGAGACGGAAGTGCAGTGGGATTAGTGTTATCAGGGATGTGTGCTGAGATGAAAAACAACACACAGCAATCACACTTAGAAGACCTGATTCTATTTGTTGTCCGGCTACATCCGAGCTATGTGATTTTGCATATTGTTCATCTTCTCTAAAGTTATTTTATTTAATAAATGCAGTAAATATCTTTTTTGTCTTATCTCACAGGTTTTTCTAGATGATTGCTATTAGGATTCAGTGAAAATGTATATGAAAATGTCAGCATATTTTGAAAGCCACACAAATAGAAATTAATATTATAATTTCAATCTTATGTATTTCTGGTTACATGAATTCACAAAAGTAAACTATATGCTCAGGAAAAGAGCTGTTGGGATTTGTGACTTAATAATTTTACAACCTAATTAGAAAAGGGAAGAATTTATTTTCAGTCATGTCCAGGAGATTTTATTAAGGAGTAAGCAGATCATTAAGGTGATGAGTATAGTTCTATCAGGACATTGAAGACTAAGACACAAGAATGTTTTAGGATGCCATTTTCTTGAAATTGACACTTGAGAATTGGTAATTTGGTTTGGTAGATTATATTAAATAGAGCAAGAAACAAATTTGCTTTCAAATTCTTACTCAGTCATTTACTATCTATTTAACGTTGGGGAGAAATTACTTAGTTCTTGAGTTCAATGTTTTTAAATCTAAAACAGCGGTAGTAACAAGAATAACAATAATACTCATAGTATGAGAAGCTAATAGTGAGTGCTAATTTCAGCAGGTACTGTATTCAGTACTTTCTGTCGGGAATAATGAATAGAGTTGCTGTGAGAATGATGGACATTTTAAATATAAATACTCTGATACTTTTATGTGCTAAATTTATTTTTTATCAATTTGAGGAAGGAGAAGCATAGAATCTTAGCTATACCTCTTTGGCTTTGGAGTAAACTGATAGGATTTGGATTCTGACTCTGAAATAAGCCAAGTTATTTTAAAATAACTCTGTAAGCCTCATTTTACCCATTTCCAAAATATGAATTATAACAGCAGCTAGTTAATGTTGCATGATCTTTACAATATTGCTTTTTCATAATATTGTTGTAAAGATTCAAAATCAATATTTGTGTCTAATGTAAATGAGTGGCTTTTCTCAGGTTTTGCATTTTGAAACACGGGAAAGTCAAAGATTGGTCAGTGTTGTACTGAATTTTGAGTTTGTATCTAGTCTTCTTTTGGAAAGTTCTAAAATATAATGTTTTATTTTTCTTTAATGTAGTAAATTGCTTAAGATGGGCAGTTTTATTTGAAATCAGTAGTACTTTGTTTTCAATTCATTTTTGCACATTTGGCATTAAAATAGATTTTTTATTTGTCAATTCATTCTTTAGTAGTTTATCAAACTAGTGTATACAGCCATTAAAAAAATCTTTATGAATGATCAGGGAAAGTGGAGGTAGAAATTAAGATAATTTTCAGCTTAGTAGTGACTGTTTTCTATTTTAACGAAGATAGTATTTTCAACAGATTATGTGAAATTGTTAAAAATAGAGTACATGATATGCACTGAATTATACTTGTGCAATACTCATTCATTTGAATATCTAGCAGCCCAGAACCAAGTGTAACAAGAGCTGGGCTCAGACTTCTGGTTGCAGGTTTCATAATTGAAAAGCCATCTGCAGAGCTCTGAGGATTGAACAATGACTGTTGGTCCATTACATAGGTGCAGAGCACAGAGGCCTATTGACTCACTTGGGTTGGAAGGGAAAAATCTAGTGAGAAGTGAAATCATGTTTGTTACATTTTGTAAATTAAAAAAAAAATAGATCCTTTGAGTGTATACAAGGTTCAGAATATCCCTCTACGTTATAAAAAAAAAAAAAAAAAAAGTATTGGGAGGTAAATTGAATATAGACTTGTTTTTACCCTTGAGAATTTTTCTTTAGAGATAGATAGCATTTGTGCAGACACCAAAAATAAAATATTTAAAAGATGAGGACATGTAGGCAGTCAGGCAATCCTGGAAATAATTTCAAAGATGTTTCCTCTGGCCCAAAATGTGCACCAGAATTTAGTAATTTGTCACTATTGATACAGTAGGCTATTAGTCAAAGTGAATTGACTGAAGCATGGATCCACAGAAAGACAAATTCCAGGTGGGGAAATGCACATCCAAGCATTATCCTTTCTTACTTTTTTTTTTTTCTTTCAGTGTTGGAAAGTTATGACATGTTTCCAAAGCCTCATTTCTATGTTTCTTTCAGTCTCTACGAATCCTGAAATGTATTCTCTATTTTATGTCAATTGACTTTCTAGATTTATGAAGTCGAGTTTTTTGTTTTTTTTTGCCAATGTGCCATTCATTTATAAAACAATTATTTGTTACTTCTTCCTATTTGTGAGATGCTGTGCCAGAAATTTAAAGTTAAATAAGATAGTCTTCATCCTATTAAACTCAGTCTTATTATTTTTACCAAACAGTAGAGAAAAGAGGCAATAAAATTGAAGAGAAGGAAGTCAGAGAAGTCTTTATAGAGAAGTGTCCTTTTAATTTTGTTTGATAATTAAGCAGGTCTCCTTAGGGAAAGAAGTATAAAGTAAAATATTTTTTAAAAGTGTCCAAACTCAAAACTTATTATCTGTGAGGTACTTGCAAAACTGCAAGTAAATTGATATCATTGGAGCACAGGATTTTTGAGGAGAGGCAGGAAGTAAAGGCTAAAATAAGTTCAGATCGTGTATTAGTTTGTTATTGCTGCTGTAAAATGTTACCACAAACTTAATGAGACAACACAGATTTATTATCTTAGAATTCT